>NC_143196.1:26377352-26687647 GCF_051530095.1 Phoenix dactylifera | reverse complement strand
ATGGTTTTGGATGCGAAGTTCTTTTGGTTGCCACATCATTATTTATTTTACGAGGCAGGAGTCCTACGCTTGAGATGGTTCTGATGTGCACTGTTTAAGTTGGGAACTTCGTCACTTGTACTACCTAGTTTCCTAGTCTCGGCACCCTTAGAGTGAGGTGGGTAATTTGTTGTATGATAGTATATAACGTATACTTCTTGTATTCTTTATATATATATATATATATTATTGGTATATCGGTATCTTATACAACATGTATGTGAGTATCTAAGTTGGCGAAGAGAGCAAGACCATTTAGTTGTGCTGTATTATATTTTTGAATTTTGAAAGATGGAGTCTATCGAGTCAACACTATTATATTTTGAATTTTGAAGGAAGAAGTTTTAAATTTGAAATATCATTGCACTATGTGCCATATAAAATTGGAATTATGGTTTTCACAATGGTTGTAAGGTTGGCTACTCTCTCTCTCTGTGTCTCATTCTCATAGGGAATAATTAAGAAAATTTGCTGGAAGATCGATCTAATGGGGCTATCTCATGGATTTTGACCTAGCATGTCATTGCTTAACCAATTAAGCCATCTTATTGCTTAACATAATCCAATGTCCAAACAAATTCAAAATAACCTGTCCTTTGTGGCAGAGGACATGCCTCGCAAATTAAAAAAATCTTCAAGTTTTTGCACGTTTCTCGAGAAGCTATGTGAGCTCGTCTGATTGGCTAGCTGGTGAAGTAATTATTCATAGCAGTACGGTACGGACTGTTCTTTTTGCCGCTAAAAGAACTCTAGCTATGGCTTTGGTTGTATCTTTTCTCGAGACTAAAATTTCGTACTCAAAGGGGAACAGAGATGTGTCAAACCCCACCTAAGGGTGCGGTAAGCGGAAACGAAGTTTCTACCCGCAATTTTTACATCATTGAACATTTCTTCTCCATCGGAATATTTCACCACAACTCCCATCTAAAAAAAGAATCGGAGGTGCAAGACTTTAATTTTTTTCTATTTGTGTGTGTGTGTGGTGGGGTTGGGGAGAGGGGGCTGGAGATTGTTCTATGTTTCTTAGTAATGTTTTTCTTCCAAATTTGAACTTTCAATCCCTTCCTAATTCATGTCCAAGTTAAAGCGCATGTATTTCAAATCATCTATATAGGATGAAACCGGTTGAATATGGGTGGTTCTATATACACCCCCCCTATTGCTCAGGACACCCCCCAAAAATTAAAAAAAATTAAATACTCTCTACACCCCCCCATTTGCTAAGGACACCCCTAAAAAATTAAAAATTCCTAAATTACCCCCCACCCTTCCCACCCCCTCACCTAAATTGCTCTCTACACCCCCCAACCCCCCCCCCCCCCCCACCCCGCTCTTCCCCTCCAAAACACCCGCCGGCTTCTCCCTTCCGCCCAAAAAACCTCGCCTCAAGCACCTCCCCGGCCATCTCCCGAGCAACGAGCACCTCGCCGGCGGAGGAGGAGGGGGGAGGCGGAGGAGGAGGACGGGGAGGCGGGGGGAGGCGGAGGGGGAGGTGGGGGATGGGGAGGAGGAGAAAGGAGGACGGGGAGGTGGGGGAAGAGGAGTGAGAGGAGGTGGCGGAGGAGGAGGGGGGAGGCGGAGGAGGAGGACGGGGAGGTGGAGGGGAGGTGGAGGGGGAGGTGGAGGGGAGGACGGGGAGGTGGAGGGGAGGAGGGGGGGGAGGTGGGGGATGGGGAGGAGGAGGAAGGAGGACGGGGAGGTGGGGGATGGGGAGGAGGAGGAAGCGGGCGCAGGGGGGAGGGGGGGAGGAAGACGAGGCGGAGGGGTGATGGGGGAGGCGGAGGAGGAGGAGGAGGAGGCGGAGGAGGAGGACGGGGAGGTGGGGGATGGGGAGGAGGAGGAGGAGGGGGAGGGGTGATGGGGGAGGCGGGGAATCAGGAGGGGTAGGAGGGGGGAGGCGGAGGAGGACGGGGAGGTGGGGGATGGGGAGGAGGAGGAAGCGGGCGCAGGGGGGAGGGGGGGAGGAAGAGGAGGAGGAGGGGTGATGGGGGAGGCGGAGGAGGAGGAGGAGGAGGCGGCAGTGAGGAGGAGGGGGAGGGGAGGAGGCGGCAGTGAGGAGGAAGGGGGGTGTACTGAGAAAATTTCAAGGGCAATATGGTAATTACACTAAAGGTTAGTTTGGGTATTTTTTTTTTGGTTTTTGGGGGGTGTCCTTAGCAATAGGGGGGGTGTATATAGAACTACCCGTTGAATATGTATGCTTTCTCCCTCAAACATTATGAATCAGGGGCATATCTCAATAGTCACACCTCTCTACCTAACAATCAAAGATTTAGAGTCTTAAGTCCTAGGTCTCCTGTCTATTTCATGTAACAATTTTTTCATTTGAGATTATGCATTCCATGTGTTGATGCTCATGGGGGCTGTTCCGATTCAATCTTCTCCGATGCTTAAGTTAGGTAGAATTTTAAAATAATGATAAAAAATAGAGAGAGAAGATATAATAAAAATGATTAGAATAGAGTGATCTTTCTGGATTATTAGGCTCTGATTGTCTAGTCTGGAGTACTCAACCTAGAGTGCGCGGTTTGAGAGCTCGCTCAATGAAGACTCGGCTATCGGGAGCTTGGCTATAAAAGGCTTGACCTAGGAGTTCAGCTTGGGAGCTTGGCCTAAAGTGTTCAGCATGGAAGCTTGGCCTGAAAATTTGTGTCCTGGAGTGATCTGCATGGAAGCTCGGCCTGAATTGCTCGACATGGAAGCTCAATTTGGAGTGCTCAACCTGAATTGCTCGGCCATGAAAGCTAGGTATGGATTGCTCGGCCTGAAGTACTCAATTTGGGAGCTCGAGTTTCTGATTGGTAGTTGTGCATCTCATGTGCACAACACTTATATCTCGGAGGGCATAGAAGGGCAACCTCTAAGAATTCGCATCTTGGTTCATAAAAATATAGGTCCTGTATGCACATTGCTTGTATCTCGCGTGGCACGGAAGGACTGCCTCCAAGAATTCACATCCTGGTCTCTAAGAACGTACGTCGCACCTGGAGAGGATACAACATGTAAAAAAGCCCGTGAAAAAAAAGTCGGATGCAAAGGTAACCATGAGAGCTTAAGAGCCTCCATGGGAGCATTTGGCTATGAGAGCTTGTCGCCATGAAAACTTGAGAGCCTCTTGCCATCTGTGCTTGAAAGCTTCTAACCGTTTCTTTCTCCTCTTTCGAGATCCCTTAGCCTTATTTATATAAAGGATAGAGCATGGATCCATTACGCTTTAGAGGTGAATTAAGGGATTATAGTAATCTCCTTTCTTATTTGGATTCAGATCTGCCGTAATCTTCTTTCTTGTTTGAATTCTGCCAAGAATTCAAATTTTTTCGAATTAAAAGGTTTTTAAATATCCATGACATGTCTACTTATGATAGATGGGTTAGATTTAGGCGGATTCACTATATTCTTCATTTCGAATTAATTTTAGTTTGAATAATAGGATCTCTTGCCTCCTTGCACAAGAGGTTGAGGGTTCGATCCTGATTGAAGCCCACTCTTGTGGTAGGCTGGCAGTAATAATAGAAAAGTGATGATTAAGCTCACTTAACGCAAAAAAAAATTGAATTCATAGCCATAAATTTGAGCTCTGAAGACCAAGCTCCGGATTCCCAATTTTTCCTGGTGTCAGAGCGTGAGAGCGACCGTAAGCGGGGCTGGCCGTCTTTTCCCGGCGGGCCGGACACGCAGTGGGAGGCCGGATGCGGTAATGCAGACGTGAGACGTCCCATCAAAGATCCGGAAACGTCAGCTGGTGGCCTAATCAAGTGTTGTACAGCTTAAAGTGACGTGAACCGTAGGGAAACCTCTTACCATAGCTGGAGATAGTAGGCCTTGGGCTCCTCTTATCTCGGCTTTGGAGACCTAGAATAAAATTATTTCATATAAAATTATTTTATTTTAAAATAAAATTGTTAGATAGATTTACTCTCCTTCAAATCCATAATAAATTTGATCAAACTAATGACTTTTTAGTAACCAAAAACAATAAAAATATAAATTTATACCAAGCCACACGTCTGAATGCACGTCTACACGCACCCATCCAATATATTTAATTTTTTTTTAAACGGACTGAAAATACATCTAATAAAATTAAAAAATAATAAATTTTAGAGTACTCTATGCAACTTTTTCTTTCTAGCTCACAATGTACTCCGAAGTGGCACGCCATTAAAAAAAAATTAAATTTGCAATCTCTTTAAATACATGCTTAATTTGAAAAATTATTTCATCACTCACTATCGTCTAAATATAACGGTTTCTCAATTCTCCATCCGGAAATATACGGCCTCTTGGCCGAACTCCAGCAAGGGAGCTAGGTTTTCTGTCCATTTTGATGCATGGATTGGACACACGGGTCTTTCTCTGAGGTGTTGACGAGGACCAAACTTGAGACTTGGAGTTTTTGTGACAACAGGGGTCAAAAATTTCTGCAGTTTAGGTATGGGGAAGGCTGTGGAGACTCATCACTTTACGACAGGTGATGGAACGTTACTCCTTGATTGCCATTTAATTTAGCCATGGAAGTTGAAGAATGCAAGGGAGTTTAAGATGAGAAACTCTATCAGAAATGATGCTAGATACGTCATCTTTGAAGACATCGGACAATAAGAGAGCCAATCATCGAAGATTAGCATGATCACATAATGGTGTGGGCGTTTAACTACTAGAAAAGTTTGTAAGACTGGTCACTTGGCTTGGGACCACGCAACTTCCTTTGATTGCAACACTGGACGAAGAAACTAAATATATGTGTTTGATTTCAAGATATGAGGACGGATACATGCTTGTTTGATAGCAAGATAAGATGGAACTCATGGAAGTAGCAGTTATGGCTGAAAAAAAAAAGAAAACTTAGATGCATGATTGAGGTGGGGTTAGGCCAACATGTTTTTAATTGATTTGGCTCCTGACCTACTCAAATGGCCTGCATGATTGAGGTGGGACATGTTAGGATATTGCATGGACTAAAGTGATATACAAAGAAGATATATTGGTGCTGGATCCGAACTGCTAAGAAAAGAAAATTAGGAGATCCGTATATGCCTACAGCTGTAGAAAGAAATATTAGCATATGATATTGATCAACAATAGATATCATTATTAGGATCATTTTGATCGATGAGAAGCCTACCAGCTACTGCATTTGAAAGAAAAAAGAATGAATATAGTAACAAAACATTGGTTTGATAACATTTCATAAGTGTATTATATATCGATATCTAGGGTAATTATTGATTCGACAATGAAAACCTATATGAGGCTAATCCTAATGCTTCACACTTTCTTTATCTTATGTTCCTTAAATTTTGTTCCGGCTTTTCCTCAAACAAGCTACATTGCTTATACGCAAAGCCCCTTTACTGGAAGCATCTAGTCGGCTAACCACTAGCCCCTGGGTTTTAAAATTTGAAGTGCTGAGGGAATCCACTTTCTAGAGAGCTCAAAGAGTTTTAAGCGAAGGTCCCCATCAAAATAAGCTCTTTATCCATGAGAAAAATATAGAGTATAGCATCCATTTGATAGTCATAGCTCTATTTTTATACTATTGGAGTAAGATGTTGGATTAGGCCTGCTTTAGTTTAGGTTTAGGTGGGATTGGCTTCTGCAATCCCAAGCGGAGTTGATCATCCCTCTCGAAAATAAAGATTTGAAGTTGTCCATAATTTACTGAGTACTCGGTATAACTCACGCACTCGTCCACAATTTATATTTAATGGTCTCAATTGGCTTGGAGTTGCTAAAAATCAAACTTGGACTAGCAAGAGGCAGGATTGTAGTAGACAACAACCAGGTTTCTAATCAGAACTTTCCAACAAAAAATAAATTTTGAAAGGCATGTAGGAAGAGATTAGGACTAGAAATGATATCATATTTTTGCCTATAGAGGAGTAAGGCTATGTTTGGTTCCTGGACACCTAACGACGTGTGGCTAAAGTTAAGCGCCGTGTAACCACCATTGACCAGTTAGTCGCATGGTTGATTCAACTACTATTCGGTTGCTACTCAATTAATCACACCTTTTTACTACGGTGATAAAAATGGTGTTTAGTTCCAAAAAGCACAATCAAGCCTCTTTTTTAGCAGTATGGACAACAATTTCCTTATGCATTATCTACATTTGAATGAAAATGGTCAAGGAAGTATGCACTGACCGCCTAATATACCCTTGCTTGCCATATTATTTTCTCAGTTGAAGACTATCGAAACAAATTCTTGGCCGGCCTCCGCCCAATTTTTTTTCACAAGATATTTCGCGTAGCATATTAGACATTAGCATATGGATACGCTAGCATATGAAAATGTTCGACGCATTCATGGCTCATTCATGAAGGTCATCATCAGGATCCATTTAGTTGTGCGATATATAAGGATGCAAGGCCATCCCAAACTCGGATCTCTACTAACCATTATATCATCATCGTAATGCTTCGCCATGAATACATTCCTACAATGCGAAGAACGTAAAGTAGTAAATATGAAATATGATACAACCATCATGCAAATAAAGGCGGTCCCAGAGGGGGGTGATGAGTCATAGTCTCTAGTATAGGGGAACAAGTTAGAAAATGGTACAAATAATAGCAGCTGCAACAAATAGGATGAGAAAACAACAAACATCATAAGACAAGTAGGTAGTGATATGGATTTTGGGATCGACCTTCATGCGACCACTGATTGGATGCTTCTTGCAAAAGGAATGCAAGAAGTTAACACTCGTTGCCGACATTCGGTGATGCGATAAATACCAAATGAGCATTTGACAAACACCATATAGAATCAATCCTCTATCCCCCTTCCTCCAGTCCATTGGCCTGCAAATAGCATCCATCAAAAAAAGATATAGGGCAATAGCACATCCATTTATAAATTTAATTAAATATTACCTGATTGTTGTGTTTAGAGTTCCCTAACAAGCTCTTGCAAGATAATTCTATGTAGAAGTATGCCATCCTTATCCCTAGTATCCTCATCAGGCTCCTCTATCCTCATATTTACCTGATTGATATCATGGCATGTTGTGATTCATAATTTCAGAAACGCCTTCTTGACACCCTTCCAAAGTTGTTGATGCCAGCGATCGAACCTATCTCAATCATTCCAATATGTTGTATTTTTTGGACCCAACTACTCACCAGAATGGCACCTAATTTGGTCTTGATATCAAGTGCATGCAAGCCATCATGACATTTTGCGATATATATGAACCACTTTCTATTGTGCTTGCTTGCTATTGCAAACCACTGCTAGATGTGCATGCCATCAACAACAGCTATTGAATTCTACAAGAAAAATGGGACTTATTCAGCAACAATAATATGGGATAACAAGGGATTGAATGAAGAATATAGGCAAGAATTTCATCGCCTTCATGGGTGTCGACATCATCGAATATCATAGTAGTAATGGCACACTCAGCATGTTATTAAAATGTTGACTTATGGTCCACCTAAAATACTGGAATGTTTTAGCTAGGATCCTATTGGTCACGCCAAGTCCCACACAAAGCAAGAAACATAACATCTGACTAACAGATCTAGGTCATGCATGGAACGATCGAGCAATCCACCTTAGTATGAGCTTTGTTCGCATCTGCGTGAAAGAGTTTCTCTTTTGGTTGTCCTCAAAAAGATTATAGCATACAAGAATAATCTCTTCAAGCAACTTCCCTAAGGTGTCTATTTGGCCATGCATTCTTGCATGGCGAAGGTCTAGGGGTTGAGAGGAAAATCTTATGTGATAGTTCTAGCAGCCGCTGCTGGCTAAGATCTACTAACCTCCCTCGGAGAAGTCCTCTGCAGATAGTTTCATGAATCTAGGGACATGTCTTGCAGCCTCTTCGCAGAAGAGCCACTCGACCCTCACTATCTTAGCATGTATTCAATTTGGAGATGTGAATGAAGATGATTGTTGCCTCTACATGGCCACTCACCCATAACTGTAAAGAATATCAGACAAGAAGAAGTCTGAAAACAGAGGAGAACAGAAGACGCTAGCTTCTCCTTCCTTGCAGTAAATTGAATAAAATATACATGACTACAGTTACTGTATATATAAGACGATTTGTTACAACGGTTTAACAGAACTGATAACCAACTAACTGTGATGAACTGTATTAACCAACAATGGGAAAATCGGTTAACCATCAGCCGAAGATCAGTTCGGCAGTTCCTTGAGACTTTAATCTCAACACTCCCCCTCAAGATGGAGCATATAAATCATGAATGCCCATCTTGCGAACCAGGTTATGGAATCTAGCAGCTCCAAGCGGCTTCGTAAGTAGATCAGCAAGTTGATTTGTGCTGGATATATGAAAGGTTTGAATTGTTCCTGATTGAATCTTCTCTCTTACAATATGGCAGTCGATCTCAATGTGTTTCGTCCTCTCATGAAACACTGGATTAGCTGCTATATGAATTGCTGCTTGATTGTCACAAAACAGTAATGCTGGCCTTGTATGTTTCACATCCAGATCCTTTAGAAGATTCAATAACCATGTAATTTCGCAGCAGGTGGATGCCATGGAGCGATACTCTGCTTCGGCTGAGGACCTTGAAACTGTGCGTTGTTTCTTTGACTTCCACGAGATGAGTGATTCACCAAGAAAGACACAGAAGCCTGTGACAGATCTTCGCGTATCCGAGCAAGCTGCCCAGTCTGCATCACAAAAAGCCTTCAAATGAAATTCAGATGTCGATGGGAAGAATAACCCCTGTCCTGGTGTGGCTTTTAAATATCTTAGTACATGATAAGCAGCTTCTAAATGTGGCTGTTTGGGTGAATCTAGGAATTGGCTCAACACTTGCACAGAATAATTCAAATCCGGTCTTGTTATGGTGAGGTACAACAATCGTCCTACCAATCTTCTATAAACAGCAGGATCTTCAATCGGTTCTCCCTCGAATCGGCTTAATTTCAAGTTTTGTATCATTGGATATCTGGCTGGCTTTGAACCAAGGTATCCTGCATCTTCAAGAACTTCTAATGCATATTTTCGCTGACAGATAGATATGCCATGTGAGCTTCTAGCAATCTCGAGTCCAAGGAAGAATTTTAAGGTCCCCAAATCTTTGAGTTTAAACTGTGCATCAAGAACCTGCTTAAGATGATTTATGTAAACAAGATCATTACCTCCGATTATTATGTCATCCACATACACAAGTATAGCAGTATATGAGCAGCCATTTCTCATTGTAAACAAAGAATAATCAGCCTTGGACTGAACAAAACCATGGGAAGTAATGAATGATGATAATTTTGCAAACCATTGGCGTGAGGCTTGTTTTAATCCGTATATGGATTTATTCAATCGACAAACCATGCGCTTTCCTTTCTCCCCCTGCTGCTCATAACCAGGAGGCAGATTCATGTAGACCTCCTCTTTCAAATCACCATGTAGAAAGGCATTGTTAACATCAAGTTGGAACAAATACCAATTCTTGACTGCCGCAACAGCTAGAAGAGTTTTCACAGTGACTAACTTTGCAACCGGGGAAAATGTGTCATGATAGTCAATGCCAGCTTGTTGTGTGTATCCTTTGGCAACTAATCGTGCCTTCTTCCGTTCTTCAGTGCCATCAGCTTTAAATTTACATTTGTAAACCCATTTACAATCAACTGGTGCTTTTCCTGCTGGTAATTCAATGATGGTCCAAGTATTGTTGGCAAGAAGTGCCTTTATTTCAGCATCCATGGCTTCACGCCACTCGGGAGACATAGAAGCTTCAGCATAATCCTTTGGTTCAGTTGAAGAAGAAATGGACAAGGCAAAAATTCGATGTGGTGAAGAAAGCCTTGCATAACTCAGGAAGTCTGAAATATCATGAGCCGTTCTTGATTGTGCAGTGAGCAATTGTTGCTGAGTAAATGAGTGAGAATGATGAGTAGACGACGCTAAGTTGCAATGATAATCCTTGAGATAGGTAGGAGGATTCTTCAGTCTAGTAGATTTTCTGACCTGCTGATTTGGAGAATGGAAGATAGATTGGTCTAATGAAGGATGAAGTCTAGATGACTGTCTAGGTATTTGGTTAGAGGGCAAAGCATAAGGTGGAATTGATGGTTGAGTTGTGGGCATTGTAATGGTAGGACAATGTGAAGAGGAATTTGAAGGAGAAGAGGTGGTTTGGAATGTGCTATTGGGCGTGCCAGTGGGTGTGCCAGTAGGTGTACCGGGTGCTGAAATAGGAAGACTAAAGTTCTGTGTGGTGCATTGTGGAAGAGCTGCAGGCATATAGGCATTTGATGTATTGAAATGTGGACAAAATATAGTATCAGGAGATGAGGGATTCAGTGTTGAAGGAATGAGGCTATGTTGAAAGGGAAACACAAACTCATGAAATACAACATCCCTGGAAATGAGCACTGTTTTTGTCTGAATATCATAAACCTTATACGCCTTCATGCCATGAGGATACCCAATGAATATACATTGTTTGGCTCGAGGATCAAATTTTGATCGATGTCTACGTAGAGTAGAGACATAACACAAGCAACCAAACACTCTCAAATGTGTGTAAGATGGTTTTGAAGAAAACAACACTTCATATGGAGATCGGTTGAAGAGTTTTGGTGTGGGAATTCTGTTTATGAGGTAAACAGCAGTGAGGATGCAATCACCCCAAAATTGTAATGGTAAATTAGCTTGAAATCTCAATGCTCTAGCAACATTAAGAATGTGCTTATGCTTCCTTTCAACTACACCATTTTGTTGTGGGGTTTCAACACAACTAAGTTGATGAATGATTCCTTTTGTGGCATAAAAGGTTATCATGTTAAATTCTTGTCCATTGTCTGACCTGATGACCTTGACTTTGGCAGAAAACTGTACTTCAACTAGAGTGCAAAAGGATTGAATGATGTTTTGGGTTTGAGACTTGGACTGCATAAGATAGACCCAAGTAGCTCGACTGAAATCATCCACAATGGTGAGGAAGTATTTGGAACCGTCAAGTGAGGGTGTAGAAAAAGGTCCCCATATGTCGCAATGAATTAACTCAAAAGCAACATTTGAAACATGGCCTGTGTGTGGAAAACTTGGTCTTTGTTGTTTAGCAAGGGGGCAAACAACACAATGATTATTCATGCCAACATGTACTTCAGGTACAGATTTATTCAGCATGGTAAGACGAGGAAAGGATAGGTGTCCCAGCCGACGATGCCATAGATCAAAAACATGAGAACTATCAACCAAATTTGCAGAGGAATACAATGGGGAATACATGGAGGTGTTGGCAACAGGTAAGGATTTTGATGCTGTACCAGCGGAAGAAGAGATCTCTGCATGACTGTTATCTACTTGAAGGTGGTAGAGCCCATCTTCAAGTTTCCCCATTCCAATCGTCGTCCAACTCAACAAGCCCTGTATAAAGCAGAATTTTGACAAGAAAATCAGGCAACATTGATGCTTTTCTGTCAGTTTGCTGGCTGAAATGAGATTGAAAGAGAAGCTTGGAACACAAAGAACATCCTTCAAGGTGAGAAATCTGGAAATCCTGACTGATCCTATGTGAGTCACAGGTACTCTCTTACCAGTAGGAAGTCTAACAGTTGCATTTATTTGAGATTCGATAGTAGAAAAGAAGGAAGTTGAACACACCATATGGTTCGTGGCACCGGTATCAATGATCCAAGGAATACTTGTTGGATTTCGAGCTAAGGTGCTCATCGAACAAGTAGAATTACCTGAGAAACCAGCAGCTGCAGATTTGATCTGTAAATTCCCGACTTGATTTACTGATGGTTGTGATAATTTTTGCACAGTAGTGCTTGGATCATGGGATTGCAGTTGAGGCTGTAAAATGGAAAGAATTTTGTGACACTGCTCCTGGCTAATCGTCACCTTGGAAAGGTCAGGCAGGTGTTCTGGTATTGGGGTGTATGATATCTGGTTTGCCACAGAAGATATTCCTCCTTTTCCTTTTGTGAACTTGAAGCCGGGTGGAAATCCATGAAGCCTATAGCATTTTTCTTTTGTATGACCCGGTTTTCCGCAGTGACCACATATGGGTCTTTCTTTTCTGCGAATCTGATTCCTTTGGATGGATTTTAAATCAGAGTAAGGAAGTTGAGATGAATTGTAAGCTGAATCACCACCAGATTTACTAACGAAAGCAGAGGCTTCAAGATTCTGGGTCATAGCAGCAGTTACCTCACGTTGTCTCTCTTCTTGGAGAACAAGTGCAAATACCTTGTTGACGGGTGGTAAGGGATCCATTAGCAGGATCTGTCCACGAACATTTGAATAAGAATCATCCAATCCCATCAAGAATTGAATGACCTGTTCTTCAGAAAGATACTCGCTTGGCTGCCGAGGTCTGAGATTGGCCAATTCTTCCCAGAGCCCTTTCAACCGGGTGAAATATGAGATCACGCTGCCATGGTTCTGAGAAAGAGATGAGATCGCCTTCTGCAGCTGATAGATTCTTGGACCATTGCTCTGGCTGAATCTTTCCTTCAGATCAAGCCAGATTTCTTGAGCTGTTTCCATATAGATGACACTGGTGCTCATTTCCTTCGGTATGGAATTCAAGATCCATGCGGACACTATCATATTGCATCTTCTCCAGACAGCGTGATATGGATCATTGAGTGGAGGTTGAGGGATGCTTCCATCTATGAAGCCTTCTTTGTTCTTGACGCTTAAAGCCATAACCATCGATCTGCTCCAGGTCGAATAGTTATCCTCATTCAAGATCAAAGAAACAAGCTGCAAACCTGTGTTGTCTCCATGATGCAAGAAGTACGGACTCATTGGGTCTTCTGCTATGCTTTGAACAGGTGAGGGAACTGAGCTAGCACCACTGTTTGCAGAAGCAGCCATGGTGGAAAATTTCCACGCTCTGATACCATGTAAAGAATATCAGACAAGAAGAAGTCTGAAAACAGAGGAGAACAGAAGACGCTAGCTTCTCCTTCCTTGCAGTAAATTGAATAAAATATACATGACTACAGTTACTGTATATATAAGACGATTTGTTACAACGGTTTAACAGAACTGATAACCAACTAACTGTGATGAACTGTATTAACCAACAATGGGAAAATCGGTTAACCATCAGCCGAAGATCAGTTCGGCAGTTCCTTGAGACTTTAATCTCAACAATAACTGAGCTACAATTGAACAACAAATACTCATGAATGAGAGAAGAAATCCTAACTCAAAAGATATAATTCAGGTTGCATTAGGTAATTCATGATGGCAATGATTTCTACAAATTATCATATTCATCCATGCAAGGGCATGGAGCTAGTGGTGGTCACTCGGATCGACTTACTAATGAACTTATGATGGTGGGAGTGAACATGGAGCATGGAGATGTACCCAATAACAAGCAGCAATTCTAGGGCCCCTAAAATAAGCAACCATATAGATGTACCCAACAGGAAGCACCAAAACAAGACAATTCAAGCATAGAAAATTAATTAGAACATGTCATTTAGGAGACTAATAATTCATAACCCATAGGCAGCAAACCTATTAATTTAAACCCATATCATGGATCATGATAAATAATCTTACAGCTCAAAAGTTAGAGCATAAAAATCAAAGGACCACCATTTCAAAACCAACGACCATTTTTTTAATTTTCTTTTCTAACACATTATTTTCAAGCAAATCATGGAAATATAAATATATATATATATATATATATATATATATATATATATATATATATATATATATATATATATATATATATATATATATATATATATATATATATATATATATATATATATATATATATATATGGATGATGCTCAGAGAATACATATGCTAGAAACCTCCTACTTAACATTCCTCCCTAAGAGATCCATTATTTTTTCACACAGAATATTCATCATGACATATATATGTCATATTATACAACTGCTTTTTAGATTTGAGCCACATATGGAATGCTAACTTAGAGAGGAAGGTATTCAGAAAGATGTCAAATATGTTATGCACAAGATAATTACTTATAACTAAAAATTGTGTCAACTGATAATTGGGGTGCATAAGATCACCAAATCAAGACATTCTTTTCTGCTTTTTGAGATGCTTGAGTGTAACTTATATGACAATTGACAATGCTCATGTATTTTCATTAAATTTGGTAGAATTGCGCAAACAAAATAAAATGTTAAGATGTCTAAGAAAAGAACATGATATTTTATTGAATATATTTGTCAAAATAAAATTATATTTTATTGAATTAGGAAAAATGAAAAGCAATACTTTGCCAACAAGTATGATGGCAACTTCATTTCTTCATCATGCAAAGGTGATGTCTCTGTAAAAATATGTTTGTGGTATAAAATAGTAATCAAATGACCAGCTCATGTCATGAAGTGGTTTTAGCATCCTTCACTGAAAATAGTGGTTTCTCAACGTTTCGAAGATTGACATTTTTCACATTTGACTCTTTAACATTCTTTCCTTATTTTGTTTTCAGAATCCCTCTCAAAACAAATTAAATTTGTAGGCTTTTTTATTGATTGAGTGATGAATTCTTATAGCCTACTGCTGTTCGTTCAGCAATGCCAGACATGAATATCTTCATAAGAGGTTTCTCATTTTCAAACACAAGTGGAGGCCAACAACCACCTTATTCCATTTTCTAAAGGTAATGGACCTTTATAGACATTTTTATGCCATGTTGGTCCTTTAATTTAGATCTTTTTGTGCTTAGGAGTGAAAAGCATACTCCTAAACTCAAGTATAAATCCCAAATTGATGCATATTGAAATGTAAAGTTATGTAAAATAACATCTTCACTAGAATTTATTATCTAACATGTGGTTCCAATATAAAACCCATTACTAAATGATGGAATATAATAGTAAAAAATCAGTTTGGAGGATGCATAATGAGGTTGTCTATGTCTGAAAATTGTTGTGAATTGGTTATTATTCACTTTGTAACAAACCAAGACCTCACTCAAAAATGTTAGCCAAAAGGTATTTTTTGGATTTTTTTAGTCCTGTATAAGTATTCAAGATCTCTCCGATGAATAACCGATGTGGAACTAAACACATGCCTGTACAGATCCACACATACTTCCTCCGTTTAAGCCCTGACGTCTTTGTCAGGTCCAAATCCATTGCTTGTGGTCAGCTCCCATAAATCCGTGCTGCAGTGTTCCTTAGTCCATATAGGCTATAGACCGTGTTTGCTCCGATACTATTTATAACAACCTAGAATCTTATCTAAAAAAAAGTTAGCTAGAACGTATTTTTTTTGGGGGTTACTTAGTCCCGTATAAGTACTCAAGATCTCTCCAATAAATATCGATGTAGGACTAAACACACGTCCGCACGGATCCTCACACACTTTCTTTCTTTCTTAGGTACAGCAGCAATGGTGGCTAATGATGAGACATGATAGATGGTTTCTTTTTCATCCTCAAGAAATCAGGAATTTTTGTAGTCACTTTTAAACATTTTCTTTCCTGTTTTTCTGCATATTTTAGTTGACTCCTATTGATGGTGATGGATAAAGAGAATTATGAACTTCTATTACTATTACTCACATAGAAATATATACACAGGTATTGCTACAATTATGTCCTAAGATCAAGCTAACTGAGTTGTATAATAGTAAACACATAGATAAATATAGCAACAAACTGATTTGGTGAATCTCATTTATTGATGTGAATGATTGTCGTTGTCATGAGCTATATCCTTATTAAGCTAACTTGGTAAATCTCAGGCTCCATTTGGGGGAGCTGTTGGCAGTAGAGCTTTTGAAAATAAAGTTATTGGAAGTAGAGCTTTTATAAAAAAGTTGTTTGCTGTTTGGTAACTACATTTCTAAAGTGCTGTAGTACTTTAACATGTATTTGGTAAACAAACTGAGAAAGTACTTTTATAAGACAAAATTGCCATAAAAGATATTGCATAGTATTATACAACAGAGCATAATAAAATATAATATATATTAATACATAAATATATGATATGGTATAATATTACTGCAATGCAATATAATATTATTAAATATAGTAATATAACATTGTATACTATAGCATAATAATTTAATATAATATTAAATTATTTAACATAACATATCAATGTATTATGATATAATATAATATAATATTATATTTATAGTATAATACAATAATAAAGATACAAAATATTATAATTATTAGCGTACATTAATTTTTCATAATATAACATAATATTAAATTATTTAACATAACATATTAATGTATTATGATATAATGTAATATAATATTATATTTATACTATAATACAATAATAAAGGTATAAAATATTATAATTACTAGCATAAATTAATTTTTCATAATATAGCATAATATTAAATTATTTAATATAACATATTAATGTATTATGATATAATGTAATATAAAAAAATAGAAAACAAGAATACCTTTTCTTAAACGGAAGGGAGTCTGATCCATGACTAGAGATCTTTGTTAGGGCTTCAGCAGATTTTTAGGTTTATAAAGAGACAAAATATGTAATTATTATATTTTATTATTCATATTTTGGTCAAAAAAATAATTTTTCTACAAAGCTCAAAATAGTTTTTTTGAAAAAATTCCAAAATGGAGATTCTTCCAGCCTTTTTAGCTTTTTGGAAAAGCTAAAACAACTATTCGAAATTTTTATCAAACACCCCATTTCATCCAAAAGTACTTTGGGAGGGCCATAAAGTGCTTTTTGGCCCTCCAAAAGCTCTTCCAAACGGTGCCTCATTTATTGATGTGCATGATTGTCGTTGTCATGGGTTGTATCCTTATTAAGCTGATTTGGTAAATCTCATTTATTGATATACATGATTATCGTTGTCATGAGATGTATCCTTATTATGCCCCCACAAGATAGGCGATCCATCAGCAACGCTAATCTTGTTCCTCAATTGTTGAAACCGCTGATGTGAGAGAGGCTTAGTTAATAAGTTAGCAAGCTAATTCTTCGTGTGAACATGCGAGACATTCAAGAGGCCCCTGTTGACAATACCTCGGACAAAATGAAGATCAATGGCAATGTGCTTCATGCGTGAATGAAGCATGACATTGAGAGTTAGATGAGTTGCTCCAATATTGTCATAGTAGAGCATGGGCACCTTAGGAATTGGGACCCCGAGCTCATGTAGAAGAGACTTTACCCAAAGGATCTTAGAGGTAGCTGAAGCAAGTGCTTTATATTCTGTTTTAGTTGAAGAGCGAGTTGCTGCCCATTGTTTCTGAGTACTTCAAGAAATAGGATTAGCCCCAAGAGATAGAATGTAGGCCGAAGTAGAAGTTTGATCAAACTTGTCTCTAGCCCAGTCGGCATCTGAGTATGCCTGAAGCTTTAGAGGTGAAGAGCAGTGGAGAAGAATGCCATGATGAACATGTGAACAAACACCAATAGCCCAAGAACGCCAACCAGTAGAAGAACAACCAAGGTGTATAGTGGAGATAACTAAACTTGTGTTTTTCTGGTTATCTTCAAAGGATTACATGACAACCACATATATATAGCCATGGATGGAACACAATCCAACCCATGCATTAATTACAACATAGAAAACTAAGAGACATATTAAATGCAACATAGAAAACTAAGAGACATATTAAATCCAACATAGAAAACTAAGAGACATAAACTGTTGGCCTTCCCCATGAATGCATGGAACATGAAGAGATAGCTATTAAGAGATGCTTCCAAAAATACACTTTACACAAATTCCAACACTCCCCCTTAAAGTGTATTTCTGGAAAAGAGACCAAGTTTAGCTCGAAGATACTCAAATTGGCCTTTGGAGAGAGATTTTGTGAAAATGTCAGCAGCATTGTCCTTGCTTCTCACCTCCATGACATTAATGGAACCATCAAGCACCTTTTCACGAATGAAATGATGCTCGATCTCTATATGCTTAGTCCTGGCATGACAAATCGGATTTGTAGCTAACTTGAGGGCACTCTGGTTGTCGCCATGAATAATAGATGGACCTTGAACAGGAGAATGAACATCTCCAATTAGCCGCCTCAACCAAACACATTCCTGAGCGGCAAGTGAAGAAGCCTTGTATTCTGCCTCAGTAGTAGAAAGGAAAACAGAATCTTGTTTCTTACTACACCAAGAAATACAAGATGAACCAAAAGAAAACACATAACCAGAAGTAGACCTCCGATCATCCAAGTCGCCACCCAAGTCAGCATCTGAATAACCATTCAAGCAAAGATCAATACCCTTTTTATAAAACAAACCCATATCAAGAGTAGAATTCACATACTTGAGGATTCGCTTTGCTGCATCCAAATGTGGCTTCTTTGGTTCTTGCATATATCAACTAATAAGACCGATAGAAAAAGCAATATCAGGTCTTGTAATAGTTAGGTAGATAAGACTTCCAACAAAAGTTCTAAAGGAATAGGGATCAGGAAGAGTTTTGCCATCAGTTCGCCTTAATTTGACATTCTGATCCAAAGGAGTAGAACACCACTTGCCTTGATGCACACCAAATTTTTTGACAAGCTTTGATGCATAAGCCTCCTGGGAAACAAAGATCCCATCCTTTACCTTCTTTACCTCTAAACCAAGAAAATGGCTTAATTCTCCCAAGTCCTTCATTTCAAAACGAACAGAGAGATCCGCAGACATTTTCTGTTCGGAAGCACTCGAGTATCCTTAGTAGTACTTCCTTCCTATCTATCTCCTTCAAAATCTGAGGCCCCATCTGCATTCCTTCACGAAGCTTTGCAGCCTCCTTTTCATCATTTCCTGTGATGATCATATCATCCACATACAAAAGCACAACAAAATGCAAGTTGTCTTGTTTTTTGACAAATAGACTAACATCTGCATCAGAAGAAAAATAACCACAAAACTGCAAGTATAGGGCAATTTTTCCATACCATGCTCTGGGAGCTTGTTTCAACCCATAAAGGGCCTTCTTAAGCTTGCACATATAATTAGGATGAGTGGCGGAAATGTACCCTGGTGGTTGCTCCATGTAGATTTCTTTGTCGATTTCCCCATATAGGAAAGCATTTTTTACATCTAATTGCCAAAGCTTCCATCCAAGACTTGCGGCTAAGGCTAACACCATACGAACTGAAGTCATATTTGCTACAGGGCTGAAAGTTTCTTCATAATCTTTACCATACTTCTGAGAGAACCCCCGAGCAACAAGCCTTGCCTTATAACGGTCTATACTCCCATCTGTTTTGTGCTTGATTTTGTAGATCCACTTGCAAGTGACAGGATCAACTTCCTTGGGCTTTGGTACAAGATCCCATGTCTCATTCTTCACAAGAGCCTTTATCTCCTCATCCATAGCATCTTCCCATACTTTGACACCTTTAGCTTCTTTAAACAAAACAGGCTCATGATCATCAAGAGGTTCTAAAAAGAAACAAGAAGTAATATTTACAAAGTCCCCATCTCGATAACGAGCAGGTTTCACAATTTTTCTTATGGACCTCCTTAAAGTTGGTGCACCATCAACTTGTTGCACTTCTTCAGCACTGGATTGCTCAGAACAGCTCTCCCTGTCACTTTGCTCCACCACTTGTGAAGATGTAGAATCAGTAGAGGAAGAAGCCATAGGAGCACTAGGTGATAATGGAACTTCAGTGATAGGATTTGAAGCTTTTGTGCACCCAGTATCAACATCTTCGAAGACAACATCTTCTGGAGAGAAGTAAGAAGAAATTTCATCAAATACAATATCTCTAGAAACCACATACCTCTGTGTTTCTGGATTCATACACTTCCACCCCTTCTTCCTCTCATCATAGCCAATGAAGATACACTTCTTGGCCTTAGCATTAAGCTTGCTCCTCTGAGAAGATGAAACATGAACATAACAGGGACATCCAAAAACCTTGAGATGTTGAACAGTAGGCTTCTCTCCAAACAAAAGTTCATAAGGAGACTTCATGTTATTCGGACTCAAAGGAATCCGATTAATGACATAGGCTGCACACGCCATTCCTTCTGCCCATAATGCCTTCGGCAAGTCTTTTGCATAAAGCCAACTCTTGCATGTTTCTATAAGATGGCGAATCTTCCGTTCTGTGACACCATTTTGCTGTGGAGTATCTGCACAAGAGAGCTCCCTTTTTATGCCATGCTTGCGGCAAAATGAAAAGAAATCATTTGAAGTAAACTCTCCTCCATTGTCTGTCCGCAGCTTCTTTATCTTCTTTTGTAGTACTCCTTCCACTGTCTATTTGAACTCCTGAAAAATTTAAAAAATACTTCCGACTTCTCCTTGACAAAATATACCCAGGCGAATCTTGTAAAATCATCAACAAAAAGTAACATATAACGAGAACCAGAGTAAGAAGGAGTTTGGGTAGGACCCATCAAATCACTATGAATAAACTCCAAAGGAGCCGTGAATCTTGAAAGAGATCTATCAAAGGGACGACGATGTGCCTTGCCATACTGACAACCCTCACATACTTCAACATCAGAAAATGTAGTAAAATTAGGAAGCCCATTTACCAGATTTCTTTTTACCATAATTTTTAACTTGTCCATATTAATATGGCCAAGTCTAGCATGCCATATTGAGGCACCATCATTTGCATTCATTTTAGCAACATATGAGTTAGAAGCTGATAAAACATATAAGTCTTTTACCCTTTTACCAGTGTCGATGACTTCCGCCTTTAACTCCTTAATATTGCAGAGAAACTGGACATTCTTTGGGCCAAATAGAACATGAAGAGATAGCTATTAAGAGATGCTTCCAAAAATACACTTTACACAAATTCCAACAGAACAGTATACTTAAGATAGCGTAATAAATGCTTTATGGCATCCCAGTGAAGTTGGGAGGGGTTGTGCATGAATTGGGCGAGGCGATTGACTACAAAGGCAATGTCTGGCTTTGTCAAAGCAAGATACTGTAAGCCACCAATCACTCGTCGAAATTTAGTGGGATCCACACATGGAGCACCATCATTCAGATGCAAGTGTGGCTTGGTAGCTAATGGGGTCTGAACAATCTTAGCACCCTCAATTTGAGTCTTCTTTAAGAGATTTCTAATGTAGTGATGTTGAGATAAAAAACACCTTGCTTGACGGGAAGCACCTCGACCCTGAGAAAATAATGCAACGAGCCCAGATCTTTAAGAGAAAACTTGTTGCAAAGATTTTGTGTAACATGTGCAAGAAGCACATAATTGATCCCTGTAATGATAAGATCATCAACATATACAAAGAAATAGACTCGTCGTTGATCTTGTTTGTAAATATTGGGGTCAATAAACCCTGGTGGTTGAACCATATAGACAACTTCGTATAATGTCCCATGAAGGAATACATTGTTTACGTCCAATTGATGTAACGGCCAGCCGTGCACGATAGCAAGAGAAGGGATAGTCTAAACTATCATGGGCTTAATTACTGGCCTAAATGTCTTAGAGTAATCGATGTCAGTATGTTGGTTGTATCCTTTGACAACCAACCTAGCCTTATACCTATCATTAGAGTTATCGGGTTTTCTTTTGATCCAAAACACCCATTTGCAACCCACCAAATTTTGCTCACCATCATTAAAAAACTACTCCCAAGTCCCATGTCGGAGTAGAGCATTAAACTCTTCAGACATCGCCTGGTGCTAATTGGGATCTTGCAGTGCTTGAGAGAGACTTGAAGGTTCTATGGATGATGGCATCGGATGCTTGGTAACTAGGTATAACTATTTTGGTTTAAAAATTTGGCTCATGGAGCGAGTTACCATTCGGTGAGGTCTTGCTGGGGGTGGCTAATCAGGGGGAGATACTTGCAGAGAGGGCTCATTTGTAGGGGAAGAGGAGGTCGGGGGGCTCGGGCTACCCCGTGAACATGAAGATGGACCAGACCGTGACACCAGAGACATCGAGCATCCCTCACCGCAGTCACCTGCATTGAAACCGTTAGGAAGATTGGACACAAGAGGAGGAGAAGGAATCGGTGAAGCCTGGAAAGTGATTGAGGCGATGCTAAGGTAGGTTGTGGTGTCTTGGGTGGAGTCATATAGGAAAAAAAACATTCTCAACAAATCGCACATGACGTGAGATATATGTACGATTGAAAGTGGGATCAAGGCATTTATAAGCACTTTGGGAGGTGATGTAGCCAATGAAGATGCATGCCATGGACTTGGGTTGAAGCTTATGAGAATTGTAAGGTTTGAGCTAAGGAAAGTATTGACAGCCGAACACTTGCAATTTTTGATAGCTGGGTTTTCTCTTCAACAAGCACTCAAAAGGAGATTTTTCAAACAAAATAGGTTTGGGCATCCGATTTATGAGGTACTTGGCAGTTTGGAAAGCATAAGACCAATATGTGAAGGGCATAGAGGCTTGATGCAAAAGGATGAGACCAGTTTCAACAATATGGCGATAACAACACTCAGCTCCTCATTTTGTTGGGGTGCGTGTGGTGTAGTGGTGAGAAAGGAGATGCCACATTTTGTCAAATAGGGTTGGAGTTTGAGAAACTTGCCATTGTCAGTGTATAGGTTTTTAATAGGAGTGGTGAATTGTTTTTCAAGAAGAGGTTTGAGTTGTGTGAAAATGCGATACACATTAGATTTACGTTGTATAGAAAAGAAACCAAATGTACTTGGTAAAGTGATCCATAAAAAACAACGTAAAAATGGAAGCCATCAAAAGCAATCATACATGTTGGTCCCCAGACATCAGCATATAGATATTCTAAAGGTTGAATGCTTGTAAGAGAGGTTGCAGTGTGTTGGGGGAAATACGAGTCCCCCCAAAGCACGTGAGTACATCGCCAGCACGTGATCAGAAGCATCTAACCTTGGAAGCGCCCTACCTCGGACGCTCGACCAGGCGCCCGACCTCAAAACGCTCGTCCAGGTGCTCGACCTCAAAACACCCGATCTGGGAGCTCTCGACCTCGGAAGCCCGACCTCACCATCCACCCGCCGCAGTCACATCCTTCTACAGCTTGACCAGAGACCATCCCCTGCCACCGCCGCTAACAATTAATGCGCATGGTCTCTGCAGACCTCCGGCTTACTCAACAATTAATGCGCATGGTCACTGCAGACCTCCGGCTTACTCAACAATTAATGCACATGGTCTCTGCAGACCTCCGGCTTACTCAACAATTAATATGCATGGCTTCTGTTATCTACGGATCTCAAACCCTCCACGACAAATCTGCTCGGCTGCGTCTGATCAGCCATGACAACTCCTTGGCCCTAGCCTGGTCTCCTACGGCAAGGCATTAATTCACACGATCGTGCATTAATTCATACGACATGCCCAATCATACAGTAACTCCGCCCCGTTATATCACAAATAACCCAGTACCCTCTATAAAAGGGAAACTCTCCCACCTTAGAGAGGGCTGGATGCTGAAACTCTAGACATATATTTCTCTCTATACTTTTGCCCCCTCTGACTTAGGCATCGGAGGGCCGGCGCCGGAAACCCTGGCCACCGGCTTTTTCGCAGGCCCCATGGAGGACGCCGCCCGCCGACGGAACACCACTCGCCGACTCTCGCCGGAGCTCCACCCTCTCAGCCGACGGCCGCCCCTGGGTCCAATTTCCAGCAACAGTTGGTGCTAGAGGAAGGGCCCGAGTTGTGGCCATGAAGTTGAGAAGTAAAGGAGCCTCTAATGCCTCCCGACGTCCTCACCAAGTCCTGGACACTCTGTCCAGAACTCACCGTCTCCGGCTGCTTCAGTTTCCCAAGTCTAGCCGGAACAGTTCAATGTCTTGGTGCAGCAGGTTCAAGCCTTGGCCACAGCCGTCCAAGGCCTGCAACGTGAGGGAGCCTCACCTGTGCCGCCTCCGCAGGCCCAGGTTCAGCCAGTGCATCCTCCAAACGGGCCGGTTCCCCAGGGCCAAAGTCTCCATGGCTCCTCAAGGGCTAATAATGAAGAATGATGCTGTCACCAAGGCTCAGCCCGGACGTCTCCCCAGAGAGAAATGTCGGGGAGGAGCATAGACCGAAGGCCGCAGCCTTCAGAAGCTGAGTCAACTACGAACCGCCACGAGCCAGAGCAGACTATTGTGACAATCCCCCAGGCTGGGGAGCTCGACAGGAAGGTCGAGAATCTGGAGCGCCAGATTGAAGCGCTTCATAACAGGAAGGCAAGGCGCGAGGGTGACTTTGAGTTTACCATCAAGTTCCCCTTTTCCTGCCAGATCGAAGACGAGCCAGTCCCACCGAGGTTCAAAATGCCTCAAGTGGAGCCCTACAATGGAACTACCGACCTCCTCGATCATTTGAAAAGTTACCGAGCCCTCATGGCATTGCAAGGGTCCTCGAAAGCTGTGCTCTGAAAGGCCTTCCCAGCTACCCTTCGGGGAGCCGCTCGGCTTTGGTTCTCTAGATTGAAGCCGAGTTTGGTATCCTCTTTTAAGCAGCTCGACAGGCAGTTCGCCACCAACTTTGCTGCCAGTCGTCACCAGCGGTGAACATCGGATTCCCTCCTGGACGTCAAGCAGAAGGAAGGGAAATCCCTTAGAGAATACCTCGACCGCTTTACCGCTGCAACCTGAGAGGTCCGCGAGCTCGACCAGTCAATTGCCATGTCGGCACTAAAGACTGGGGCTCGCTCCTACAGATTCCTCTTCTCCATCGAGAAGAGCTTTTCCGCCGACTTCACCGAAATGCTAGCCCGAGCTCGGAAGTATGCGAAGGCTGAGGAGGCTTTCGCCTCCAGGCGGGGCGCGACCGAGCAGGCCTCGAAGAAGCAAAAGAAGCATCGCGAAGAGCGCGGCCGCCCGAGAAGCCTATCTCCCCGCCGAGATAGGAACCTGCCTCGGCTGAGGAGCCCGCCTCAACAGCAGGGACGGCTTCGACCAAGGTCCCCGCCTTGACCGAGATCCCCACCGCGGTCTCGAATGCACTCGAGGAGGTATGAGAACTACACACCCATCAACGCGCCCCGGGCCGAGATCCTAATGGAGATAGAAGGTCGGGACTTCTTCCGACCCCCGCCCCCGATGCGGGATGTACGAGCCCCACGCAACCCTAGAAAGTACCGTCTCTTCCACTGGGACCACGGCCACGACACGGAGGATTGTTTTCAGCTCCGAGATGAGATCGAGGCGCTTATCTGCCATAGGGTACTTAACCGGTTTGCGGCCCTCCGTGGCGCTTAACGACGACAACGGAACAACACTTGCGACAACAACCGTCTCCCAATGTGCCGGTGTCCCTGAAGCGGACTATGGGCCAAAGAGCGCCCCTAAGAGCTGATCGCAGAGCGAAGCGCTTGGCTCCAACGGTGCAGGAGGTACATTCCACCCAGCACCTACATCGTTACATTTATTTGTTTGTGTTACGGGGGAAATAAGCCGCCATGCCCCACGTGACCGGCACGCGCGCCCAGGAAGACTACGGCTGCCCTTTGATCCAGCAATCCGACCCCGAGGCGGATATCCTCGGCTCCGCAGCCCGACCCCGAGTCGGCTGCCCTTTGATCCAGCAATCCGACCCCGAGTCGGATATCCTCGGCTCCGCAGCCCGACCCCGAGTCGGCTGCCCTTTGATCCAGCAATCCGACCCCGAGTCGGATATCCTCGGCTCCGCAGCCCGACCCCGAGTCAGCTGCCCCTTGATCCAGCGCTCCGACCCCGAGTCGGAGATCTCTTGATAACGACAGGCTATTCCCCAGAGGCACGCCGCGGCCTCCTGCTCCACTACTCCCTGCAACGGCTGTATCCGATGCTGCTCCACGATCTCCTGCATCAGCCGTACAAAGCGGAGCCCCACTATGCCCTGACGTGGCCGTACCCGGTGCTGCTCCACGACGCCCTGTAACGGCCATGTCA
Organism: Phoenix dactylifera; assembly: GCF_051530095.1. Taxonomy (NCBI): domain Eukaryota; kingdom Viridiplantae; phylum Streptophyta; class Magnoliopsida; order Arecales; family Arecaceae; genus Phoenix; species Phoenix dactylifera. Next base: position 26,661,858 of record NC_143196.1, on the reverse strand, counting down.
GTGGCCACACCATCGTGCCCCACGATAACGAACCCCCCTGAGAGACCCCCCAGCCAGGTATATATGCGGCTGGGGGGAGAAAGGGGGGAGGTGAGCAATATCTCCCAGAGCACTCTCTTACTTACGATTATCACCACTCCTCCTCCTCCAATCTCCTCTGACTTGACCGTCGGAGGGCCATCACCACCCTGGTGGTGGTGCAAGGCTTGTTTGCAGGTTTCTTGGCGGAAGGTGGAGCGCAGCCAACACCAACCAAGACAACTCAGACGGAACCCCGTTCACACCGCAGTGTCAATCGTTCACGGTTTGGACCACCAGCAACAGTTGGCGCTAGAGGGAGGGACCGAATCTTAGAACGATCGTAATGGCACGGCGAGGTGGTCGTGGAGCTTCCAATGCTTCCGGTCGCGGAGCCTCTCGCGCCTCCGGCCGAGAGGCTGCTGCGTCCCCAACGCACTCTCAGCAGCACTCCACCGCCCCTTCTCCCATTCAGACGGTCGAAGCTGCTCAGTTCGACCAGCTAGCCCAGCAGGTTCGCACCCTCGCGGAGGCAGTGCAGAATCTACAGGGTGTGATCTCTCGGGTGCCGCAACGGGCTCAGGAGCCGCTGCCCCCCGAGCACTCGCCTCTTCCTCACAACCCGCGCTCCTTCCTCTCCCATGGAGAGGAGCGCCGGCGCGAGGAGGATTCTCGAGTGCGGTCCATTCTGCCAGGACCTTCTCATCGGAGCTGTGCGGGGTACGAGAGGCGGACCCGGGCGCGTTCTCAGACACCCCAGTCCTCGAGGGGCCCGCACTCCAGTCGGTCCCCCTCGCGCCGCTCCTTGTCCCCCACCCACCGGTCGCGCTCCCTGGACCGGCGGGTGGACGATCTCCACAGACAACTCCAGGTCCTGAAGGGCCACTCCAAAGATCCCTTCGCTGACTTGAAGATCTCCTCCCAGCCGGCGCTTGCCTCGAGGATCCTGCGGACCCCGAACCCGCCGGGGTTCAAAATGCCGGCGATCGAACCCTACGACGGGGCGGCGGACCCGCGGGACCACGTGGAGAGTTTCAGGACTCTTATGCTCCTCCATGGAGCATCGGATCCGCTCCTCTGCAAGGCCTTCCCGGCGACCCTCCGTGGCCCGGCAAGGGCATGGTTCGCCGGCCTGGAGGCTAACTCCATCCAGTCCTTCGACCAGTTCACCCGCTTCTTCATCAGCCATTTCGCCGTCAGTAGCAGGCGGCGACTGGTCTCCGACTCCCTCTTTGATGTCCGGCAAAACGAGGGAGAAAGCCTGCGGGATTATCTCACCCGCTTCAACAAGGCTACACTGGAGGTCCGGAACCTGAGCCAGGAAGTGGCTCTCTCAGCCCTGAAGCGTGGCTTCCGGAAGGGCAGACTCACCTTCTCCCTGGACAAACGCTTGCCGCGGAGCTTCCCGGAGCTGTTATCTCGGGCAAACCAGTATGCAGACGTCGAGGAGGCAGCATCCCACCGGAACAAGGAGGCCGCCGAGGCCCCTCTAAAGCCCGGGAAGAAAAGGCGAAAAGAGGCACCCCAGAGGAGGAGCCCGACGCCTCAACGCCGGCGCAGAAGCCCGTCACCAGCAAGGAACCACGGCGCCACACGCCCTCGTTCTCCGCACCGACGTTTCAACCGGTACACCCCACTCCTGGCCCCCCGGGCCCAGATCCTCATGGAGGTCAAGGGGCGGGAGGACCTCCCGGTCCCGAGGCAGATGAAGAAGATCCCTGGGAGGAGGCCTTCTCGGGCGTACTGTGAGTACCACCGAGACCACGGCCACGATACCGAAGACTGCTTCCAGCTTCGGGACGAGATCGAGGCTCTCATTCGCCGAGGGCGTCTCGGTCGATATGTAAACGACCGACGTCCCCCGGCAGACCCGCGTCCGGCCGACCCGGCCCCTCAGGAGCCTCGGGAGCAGAATCGACCCGTTGCGGGAGTGATCCACACCATCACTGGGGGCTGCTCTCGGCCCGTGAGGAACGCAGGGGGCTCGGCGGAAGCATCAGGAGTGGCCGTCGCGAAGAGGCAGCGGGTCGGAAATGTAATCACTTTTTGTGATGAAGATGTAAAGGGGGTTCAGACTCCCCACGATGACGCCATGGTGATCTCTCTCACTATGGCGAACTATGATGTAAGGCGTGTTCTTGTGGATAGTGGAAGCTCAGCTGATATTTTGTATTACGAGGCCTTCCAAAAGATGAGCTTGTCCCGACAATTGTTGCACAAAACATCCACCCCCCTCATAGGATTCACTGGAGACGCTATCTCGGCCGAAGGTGTCATTGAGCTGCCTGTGACTGCGGGCGTTGCACCCGCAGAAGCCACGGTGCGACTCGGGTTCTTGGTCGTCCGTGTCCCCTCGGCCTACAACGCTATCCTCGGACGACCCGGACTGAACGCCCTTCGCGCGGTGGTTTCTACCTACCATTTGCTCATGCGGTTCCCCACGGCGGCCGGGATTGGAGAGGTCCGAGGTGACCAACCAACCGCACGGCAGTGTTTCCTAGCAACTCTCAAAGGGAAGAAGCCCATGGAGGCCCTGAGCGTCGAGTCCCTTGACGCCAGAGACGAAGTGGCCTTGCGGCACGGGGAGCCGGCCGAGGGCGTAATTGAAGTTCCCCTCGAAGAAGGCCGCCCGGACCGCACGGTCCGGGTCGGTGCCAACCTCGACTTGGAAGCTCGGCTCCGGTTAGTGGAATTCCTCCGAGCCAATGCTGATGTGTTTGCCTGGTCGGCGGCCGATGTACCTGGGATCGACCCGGAGGTCATTTCTCACGCCCTCAACGTCGACCCGACCCACCGACCAGTAAAGCAAAAGAAGAGACACTGTGCCCCGGATCGGATTCGGGTGGTCGACCAGGAGGTAGACAAACTCTTGGAGGCAGGTTTCATAAGGGAAGTGAGCTACCTCGAGTGGCTGGCAAACGTCGTACTTGTCCGGAAGGCGAGCGGAAAGTGGAGGATGTGCGTCGACTACACCGACCTGAACAAGGCGTGCCCCAAGGATAGCTTTCCGCTTCCGCGAATAGACCAACTGGTCGACGCGACTTCCGGATATCAGCTGCTGTCTTTCATGGACGCCTTCTCCGGCTACAACCAAATAATGATGGCTCCACAGGACGAGGAGAAAACGGCCTTCATAACAGACAGGGGGCTGTACTGTTACAAGGTAATGCCTTTCGGTCTGAAGAACGCTGGCGCTACTTACCAGCGCCTCGTCAATAAAATCTTCAAGGAGCAGATCGGCCGGAACATGGAGGTGTACGTGGACGATATGCTGGTAAAGAGCCGCCATGTGGATCAGCACATTGCGGATCTGGAGGAGACCTTCGCCACCTTGCGGAAGTTTCGTATGAAGCTAAACCCAGCGAAGTGCGCCTTTGGTGCTTCGGCCGGGAGGTTCCTCGGCTTCATTGTCAACCAGCGGGGGATCGAGGCCAACCCGGACAAAATCAAGGCCATCCAAGATATGTCCCCTCCGACCAAAGTGAAGGAGGTTCAGGAGCTCGCTGGGAGGGTCGCCGCGCTCGGACGATTTGTGGCAAAATCGGCCGAACGCTGCCAACCGTTCTTCAAGGTGTTGAAGCGCCCGAAAGACTTCCTCTGGACGGCTGAATGTCAAGTGGCGTTCGACCAGCTCAAGGAGTACATGGCGTCTCCTCCCCTGCTGTCCAAGCCGCAAGAGGGGGAGATGCTCTACCTTTACCTGGCGGTCTCCCCAACCGCAGTCAGCGCAGTACTGGTTCGGGAAGAGGCAAAACTTCAGAAGCCCGTGTACTACACCAGCCGAGTCCTCCGGGATGCCGAGACGCGGTACACGAAGGCTGAAAAGATCGCCTTCGCGCTGCTGACTGCGACCAGGAGGCTTCGCCCCTATTTCCAGGCTCATTCTGTCACCCTTTTGACCGATCAACCACTGCGGCAGATCCTCAGCAATCCTGAGAATGCGGGACGGCTGGTGAAGTGGGCAGTAGAACTTGGTGAGTTCGACATCCGCTACCAGCCCCGGCCCGCCATCAAGGCCCAGGTGCTCGCGGACTTTCTCGCTGAGTGCACTGTGCAGGAGACGGAACCTAGGCCGCCGGAAACACCCAGCCTCGATCTCCCGATCTGGACGCTCCACATTGACGGGTCGTCGAACCCTGAAGGTGGAGGGGCTGGGCTGGTCCTTACCAATCCCGATGGAGTGATAGCCGAGTATGCCTTGAGGTTCGGATTTCCAGTGACCAACAATGAGGCGGAGTACGAGGCCCTAGTCACGGGACTCAAACTCGCCAAGGAGCTCGGCATCCGGCGTCTGAAGGTCTTCACCGACTCCCAGCTGGTGGTCGGGCAGGTTCGAGGGGAGTTCGAGGCACGGAGCCCGACCATGCAGAGCTACGTCCGGAAGGTGCAAGCACTCATTCCCGACCTCGGCAGTATTGACATTCAGCAGGTCCCAAGGAGCGAAAATGCTAGGGCCGACAGGTTGTCCCGCTTGGTGGGCGCTGAGGCACACAACTTGTCAAGGGCGATATACCTGGAGACCCTAGATGCCCCGAGCATCGGCGAGGCTGAAGCGGTAATGGCAATTGATCCGGAACCATCTTGGATGGACCCGCTTGTAGCTTACCTCGCCGAAGGGATCCTCCCCGAAGATGAAGATCAAGCTCGGCGACTTGTTATGAAGTCCACCCACTACGTACTCTACGAAGGAAGGCTGTATCGGACCTCGTTCACCGCCCCCCTCTTAAGGTGCCTCCGCCCTTCGGAGGCGGCTTACGCCCTCAGCGAAGTCCACGAAGGCATCTGCGGATCGCACCTGGGGGCTAGGTCCCTGGCACATAAGATCATGAGGCAAGGCTACTATTGGCCGACCTTATTGGAAGACTCAAAGGATCACGTACGGAAATGCGACGCCTGCCAGCGCCACGCCAACATCCAGAGAGTCCCCTCTGTTCCCTTGGCGCCAATCACCGCCCCATGGCCCTTTGCACAGTGGGGAATGGATATCCTCGGACCATTCCCCATCGCTTCGGCCCAGCGGAAATTTTTGATTGTCGCCATCGACTACTTCACCAAGTGGGTGGAGGCAGAGCCACTGGCCACCATCACGGAGGCGCAAGTCCGGAAGTTCGTAAAGAAGAACATCATTGTCCGATTTGGGGTACCTCGGGTCCTCATCTCGGATAACGGTCGACAGTTTGATAACAAGCATTTCCGAGACTTCTGCGAGGAGTTCGGGATCGAACATCGGTTCACGTCCGTGTCGCATCCACAAACCAACGGCGAGGCCGAGGTCACAAATCGGACAATCCTCCAAGGTATCAAAGCGCGGATCGGACGGACGGGGCAAGCTTGGGTCGAGGAACTCGAGAATGTCCTTTGGGCGTATCGGACCACGCATCGGACTCCTACCGGGGAGACGCCTTTCAGCCTAACCTATGGCACGGAAGCCGTTGTCCCCGTAGAGCTCGGACTTCCCTCACCTCGGGTAGCCGCACACCGACCCGAGGCCAACTCGGAGCAACTCCGAGGGAACCTGGATCTTTTGGAAGAAGCAAGGGAAATGGCGCAGGTTCGGATGGCAATGTATCAGCGGAGGGTGGCCCGATATTACAACTCCAAAGTCCGACCGAAGCTTTTCAGAATTGGAGATCTGGTGCTGAGGCGAGCTAAGGCATCTCAACCTACGGAAGGTGGGAAGCTAGCGCCGAATTGGGAAGGCCCGTATAAAGTTCGTTGGGTAAACCGACCTGGCTCCTACCAGTTGGAAGCCCTAGATGGTCGAGAAATTCCAAGGGGCTGGAATTCCGCTAACCTGCGGATGTATTACCAGTAGAACAACAAGGCCAGAAAGACAATTTGAAAAGGTGCAACACTTTTCATTTCAATAATTTCTGGTTACAATGGCGTGCTCGTGTGATTACAAGGAATTCCCAGAGGGGAATTAGGGAGTAAAGAAAGCAAAGAAGAGGTGGAGAATCTGTGGAGCTGAGGACCGAGGATCCCAAACCCTCAATCCAAAGCAGCTGCAATCCCACCGGAAGTGGGTGCTTCTAACCGGAGGCGCCATCCAGCACCTCACCAAAAAGACGAGGAGCCGCCGCAGAAGAAGCTCCCGCTGCCCCCAGGGGAACGCCGCCTCCAAAGGATATTCCCATCCTCCCCAGTGGTAGGAAAGAGAAGGAATACGAGGGGGAAGAGCATATGGAGGCGCGGTCCCGGACTGAGCGTCTGGTGCAGAGCTCGATCGGGAGGCTGAACTTCAAGGAGGGGAGATGTGATCCCGGATGAAACGCCTAGAGCGGAGCTCCGCCGGAAAGACCCTCCTTGTTGATCCCAGATGAAACGGCTAGTCGGCTGAAGTCGCAAGGGAAGCGTCTCCCCTTTCCTTCAACAGGAATCTCTCAGTCATATGCCAAGGAGGAGGTCCGCGATCCATGGCAACCTGAACAGCTCCGGCTTAGCAAACTCCATCGTACCTGCACCTGTATTTATAGCCAAACTGCGGCCCCCTGGTCGTTCCGATGCGGGTGGCTCCAATAAATGCAGGCGCATTGAAACCGGAGCCGTTCCGGCTCCCGAGGCGTATCTCCCCGCGATTTCCTAAGCGTCATTCTCCTTAAACCGCATTCTTTGTGCAGGACAATCCGGGTGTCATGTACCCCTAGGTCCACATATCTCCGCTCACGCCCAGGCCGTATCCTCCTCGAAGAACCCGCGTATCGCGGCCGCTCAACTAACACTCCTCGCAAGCAGCAGCTGGTGATCCGATTTCCCAGGTAACGCATTAATTAGCGTTTAATGCCCTTCTCGTGTTCCCCCAGGCAACGCTTGAGAAAAGGAGAAACATGATCGCGGCTGGCCACGGAGAAACCCCGTCGGGCAGCGAGCGACAAGCGCACGACCAGCGAGCGGAATTTCCCGAGGCTCGGCCCTCGGATGCCTGGCTAGCCCGATGATCATCCCGGGAGCAGACTAGCCGGAAGCCCCGACCGGTCGCCTCGGCTTGCGCCAGCCTTGGCCGACCAACGAGTGGAATTTCCCGGGGCTCGGCCCTCGGATGCCTGGCTAGCCCGATGATCATCCCGGGAGCAGACTAGCCGGAAGCCCCGACCGGTCGCCTCGGCTTGCGCCAGCCTTGGCCGACCAACGAGCGGAATGTCCTGAGGCTCGGCCCTCGGATGCCTGGCTAGCCCGATGATCATCCCGGGAGCAGACTAGCCGGAAGCCCCGACCGGTCGCCTCGGCTTGCGCCAGCCTTGGCCGACCAACGAGTGGAATTTTCCGAGGCTCGGCCCTCGGATGCCAGGCTAACCCGATGATCATCCCGGGAGCAGACTAGCCTGAAGCCCCGACCGGTCGCCTCGGCTTGCGCCAGCCTTGGCCGACCAACGAGCGGAATTTCCCGAGGCTCGGCCCTCGGATGCCAGGCTAACCCGACGATCATCCCGGGAGCAGACTAGCCTGAAGCCCCGACCGGTCGCCTCGGCTTGCGCCAGCCTTGGCCGACCAACGAGCGGAATTTCCCGAGGCTCGGCCGTCGGATGCCAGGCTAACCCGACGATCATCCCGGGAGCAGACTAGCCTGAAGCCCCGACCGGTCGCCTCGGCTTGCGCCAGCCTTGGCCGACCAACGAGCGGAATTTCCTGAGGCTTGACAACCCTCGGATGCCAGGCTAACCCGACGATCATCCCGGGAGCAGACTAGCCTGAAGTCCCGACCGGTCGCCTCGGCTTGCGCCAGCCTTGGCCGACCAACGAGCGGAATTTCCTGAGGCTTGACGGCCCTCGGATGCCTGGCTAGCCCGATGATCATCCCGGGAGCAGACTAGCCGGAAGCCCCGACCGGTCGCCTCGGCTTGCGCCAGCCTTGGCCGACCAACGAGTGGAAGGTCCCGAGGCTCGGCCCTCGGATGCCAGGCTAACCTGATGACCATCCCGGGAGCAGACTAGCCTGAAGCCCCGACCAGTTGCCTCGGCATGCGCCAGCCTTGGTCGACCAACGAGTGGAATTTCCTGAGGCCTAACCCTCGGATGCCTGGCTTAGCGCCGGAAGAATTTCCTGAGGCCTAACCCTCGGATGCCTGGCTTGGCGCCGGAAGAATTTCCTGAGGCCTAACCCTCGGATGCCTGGCTTAGCGCCGGAAGAATTTCCTGAGGCCTAACCCTCGGATGCCTGGCTTAGCGCCGGAAGAGTTTCCTGAGGCCTAACCCTCGGATGCCTGGCTTAGCGCCGGAAGAATTCCCTGAGGCCTAACCCTCGGATGCCTGGTTTGGCGCCGGAAGAATTTCCTGAGGCCTAACCCTCGGATGCCTGGCTTAGCGCCGGAAGAATTTCCTGAGGCCTAACCCTCGGATGCCTGGCTTAGCGCCGGAAGAGTTTCCTGAGGCCTAACCCTCGGATGCCTGGCTTAGCGCCGGAAGAATTTCCCGAGGCCCAACCCTCGGATGCCTGGCTTAGCGCCGGAAGAGTTTCCTGAGGCCTAACCCTTGGATGCCTGGCCTAGCGCCGGAAGAATTTCGGGAGCCAGGAGTCAGCAAGACGCTACCGAGAGTTAAAAGAAAAAGAAGGACGAAGGCGAGATGAAGAAACATTCAACTAGCATTAATTTTCATTGTTTCAAGGCCGAGGCCCATACAATTTGGCAAAACCCCGGTATACAAAAAAAAAAAGAGAAGACAACGAAAGGTACAAGAGGTCAGCTTGGAGGAACTCCCGGGTCGGGAACGTCGGGCTCGTCCGCAGGAGGTAGGGAAGCAGCAGGAGAACCAGCAGGCAATGGCGCCGGAGAGGAGTCGAGAAGGGAAATCTCGCTCAGGTCAACTTCGGGGTACTTAGCCGACACCCTTGCCAGGCCCTCCTCGAAGCCTAAGATAAAGGCTTCGGCCCCCGCGTCCGACGCGTCACGGACAAACTCGTCGGACTGACGATAGGTCTGTACTGCCTCCGACATATCATGAGCGAACTCGGCGGACTGGCGATAAGCCTCTACCGCCTGACGCCCGATTTCCGCACTCCTCTCGGCCAGCGCCGCCTCTGCCCGCTCCATAATCTGGGCTTTCGCCTCCAAGACCTTCGCCACAATCCGGCTTTCCGCCTCGGTGGAGACCCTCAGCAGCTCAGCCCGAGCCTCCTTGTGCTTCGCTTCGGCAGCAATGCGAGCAGCCTCAGCCTCCGTCAGGCGCGAATGAAGCTCCTGATCGCTCGCACGGAACTTCTCCAAGGCCGGCTCCAATTCGCCCAGCTTAGCTTCAAGAGACCGGATTCGGTTGCGGGCGTCGTCGGCTGACCGCTGGGCCTTCTCCCACCTCTCCCGGTAGTCGGCAGCCTTCCGGGACTGCTTCTCGGCCCGCTCATCCGCCTTCTTGACCTCGCCCTCGAGACCCGAGGCAACCTTGAGCTGCTCCTGAGCCTCCAACAGTTGCTTCTCGAGGGCAGCAAAGCCGAGTGCCCGCTCTTCGGCCTCCCGGAGCCTCGCCTCGAAGTCCCCGGTCGTCCTGCCTGCCACAGCCTGGCCTTCCTTTTCCACTGCTTTCAGCCGGTCCTCGGCCTTCGCCAGAAGTCCCGCCTGTTCCTTGTAGCACTCCTCCAGACGGATCATGTACTGGGCGAGCTAAGAAATAGGAAAAATAAGGGAGTCAGGCGGAGAACAACAGAGCCAATAAATGGTGAAAAGCGGCCAGAAGAACACTCACCGACATGAGACAGACACAGCTGGCAGCCCCAACGTCAGAGACCTCCAACTCCCGGACCCGCCGACGGTCCTTCTCCAGCAGCACTGTTTCGATGAGATTTCGGGCGCCATCGGTAGTGAAGGCAGACCCCGATTTCTCCCCAGAGCTGGACGGTGGTTCTGCAGCCTTACCCCTATCCATCGCCTGGGGAAGAGTCCGGCCGATCGCGCTCGGGGCGGGGGTCACCCCAGGAATTGATAGGGTCTCGCTCGGTCGGGGCCTCGGCGCGTCCCTCCTCGAGTCATCAGGAGCCGACCGAGTCGGAGGCCGGGTCGGGGACCGATCACGTCCGACCCGTCCGTCTCGGGCAGGCTCGGATGATACCTCCGGAGTAGCGGCAATCTTACCACCGGAGGGCTGATACAGCGTCAGCTGCCGGTCCGTGCCCACGACGTCTCCCTGATCGGTGGGCCCGGACTCGTCGGTCGGCGTCGGAGGCACCTCCTTACGGGACCTCTTCGCCGGTGGGGCCCCGCTCGGAAGAGCTCGTTTCCTCCTCTGGGCTGCTTCCAGCAGGGACGCCCTACCAACAGCCTTTGTCTTCACCGACCGCATGACGTCGTCGATCTCTGCAAAAAGGACGGGATAGTCGGAGACGGAGAAACCAAAGGAAAGAACGGGACGAAAGAAGGAAAAAGTCAAGAAAGAATCGGTGGCGGACTCACGGTCGGTGGGGACCGAGCTCAGACCGACATTCACCAAAGTATCCTCGGAAATAAGGCGGGCCACCGGGGGGAGCTGGCCCTCGGCAACCAACCCCTTCAAGGCGGCCAAGCCATCGGACTCCTCCCTTGACAGTCTCGATAGGCCGATCGGAGACTTCATCGGGGTCTCCCAGGTCGCCCTGATTTCCCAAGAGGGATCTGCATCAACAAAAAAGAAGCGCTCCTTCCATTTGTGAATGGAGGTAGGAGCCTCCTTGACAAGGCCGCATCCTCGCCGCGCTGCGAAGCACCACCACCCTTTGTCCTGGGGGTGGCCGCTCAGGCTGTAGAACTCCCAAAAAACATTCAGGGTGGCGGGGATCTCGTGCATACGGCAGAGAACCTGGAAGACCGTCAGGGCCCGCCACGAGTTCGGCACCAGTTGCGTCGGTGCCACTCTTAAACCCCGTAGCACCTGCATGACCAAATCCGAAGGGGGGAAGCGGAACCCGGCCTGGAGAATGCCCTCATTGATGGCGATCTTCCCTGGAGGAGGATGGGACATCCTCTCCTCAGGCCCCGGGAGCGTGGCGTTGCAGGCCTCGGGAAGGTGGTACCGAGCCACAAGTCTGTCTAAGTCTGTGGCGACCAGCTCCGACTTAATTTGGTCTGCTCTCACTTCGCCCATTCCTAATGGCCAATAAACCTACGGTCAGGACGGGGACAGGAAGGGGGGAAAGACCGGAGCGACTGGAGTACACTAGTATAAGAGGGGAAAGTATGGAGAGCCCTAAGCAGAAGAATGGAGAAAACTCACCGGAAAAGAGGTAAGAACGGCTCCGAGAGCGCCAAAGGAGAAACGAGCGAACAGTCCGACGGCAGCAACAGCAGCGCAAAGGGGAAACTTGAAAATATCTGTAAAGAAGAAGACGGACGGGGAAAGGCCCCCGATTAAATAGGCGGAAAGGCAAGTGACGCCTCAATGACGCTAGAGGACGCCTGGCTGCCGAAGGGTCGCTCGCGCCCCAAAGGCGAATCGACACCATTAAGGAAGGATGTCCGCCGAAATCCTCAGACTGCCAGGTCAGCAATAACCGCCATACGCCATAAAAAGGGCGGGGAGCTCGAAGCGCGCGCGCCTCTCCGAGGAACGGCGGCAATCCCGAAACATCACTCCCTTCACCTGTTCCCCTTCTGGTTCCAGGCTCGGAAGTGGGGGGCTACTGTTACGGGGGAAATAAGCCGCCATGCCCCACGTGACCGGCACGCGCGCCCAGGAAGACTACGGCTGCCCTTTGATCCAGCAATCCGACCCCGAGGCGGATATCCTCGGCTCCGCAGCCCGACCCCGAGTCGGCTGCCCTTTGATCCAGCAATCCGACCCCGAGTCGGATATCCTCGGCTCCGCAGCCCGACCCCGAGTCGGCTGCCCTTTGATCCAGCAATCCGACCCCGAGTCGGATATCCTCGGCTCCGCAGCCCGACCCCGAGTCAGCTGCCCCTTGATCCAGCGCTCCGACCCCGAGTCGGAGATCTCTTGATAACGACAGGCTATTCCCCAGAGGCACGCCGCGGCCTCCTGCTCCACTACTCCCTGCAACGGCTGTATCCGATGCTGCTCCACGATCTCCTGCATCAGCCGTACAAAGCGGAGCCCCACTATGCCCTGACGTGGCCGTACCCGGTGCTGCTCCACGACGCCCTGTAACGGCCATGTCAGTGGCCACACCATCGTGCCCCACGATAACGAACCCCCCTGAGAGACCCCCCAGCCAGGTATATATGCGGCTGGGGGGAGAAAGGGGGGAGGTGAGCAATATCTCCCAGAGCACTCTCTTACTTACGATTATCACCACTCCTCCTCCTCCAATCTCCTCTGACTTGACCGTCGGAGGGCCATCACCACCCTGGTGGTGGTGCAAGGCTTGTTTGCAGGTTTCTTGGCGGAAGGTGGAGCGCAGCCAACACCAACCAAGACAACTCAGACGGAACCCCGTTCACACCGCAGTGCCAATCGTTCACGGTTTGGACCACCAGCAACAGTTTGTATTGCTGGACATTTGACAAAATCCCGACCAAGATCGGGATGCTCCTCTGAGTCAACCATAGGCTTAGGTCCCATCGACCCTGTGCACGCTCTCCTCATTTGTGATCTCCATTTTAGTCCATACAGAGCCCTCTGAATGAGGGCTCGGTCGAGCCCAAACATCAAAAAGTCGACGCCAGTCTGCAGCGACGACCTCGACCCTTGGTACTCTGGTCGAGCTCGGAAGTGCCGAGGCACTCACCATAGGTTTTGATTCTGCTTGTTGGTACCTCGACCAAGCCCGAGGCCAACAGCCGTGAAGGCCCCAACGGCAACTCAATTTTGGTCCACGATCTCCTCGGAGACCGACCCCAAAACTTTTTGTAAGCCTACGTCCGGAAAGTCGAGCTCGAAAACTTGGCCAAATATCCTGGAAGATGAATCTAAAGGCCTAACAAAACCCCTTCGGGGTCCGAGGCCCGAGCTCAGTGCCTTAGAAATTCGGGAGCCAGGCTCAAGGGCCTGGCGAGATTCAAATCCAAGCTCGAAGACTTGGTAAATTTTCCTAAAGTCTGAGCTTGGAGCCTTCCCTAGCAAACGCGGTCGAAACCTAAATCTACGGAATCCAAGTCTACGAACTTAGCCGAGTCCAAAGACTTAGAGAAATTCGCTGAAGAGAATTTGGCTTAGCGAACATGGTTGGAACTCAAGTCTGCGGAACTTAAGTCTACAAACCTGGCCGAGCTCAAAGACTTAGTGAATTTTCTTAAGGTCTGAGCCCGGTGCCTAAATGCCATCCTTATCGGACTTAAGCTTAATAACTTAGCAAACATGATCCGAGCCTAAGTCTATGAGCTTAGCCGAGCTTGAACACTTAGAGGAATTCGCCGAAAAGGATTCAACTCGAACGATTAAAGTAAAGGCTTACCCATTACGCAAAGAAGAGAAAGGTAAACATGAATTTACAAAGGAAGTTCTTTCATTAATAAAAGCCCGAAGGCTGAAGTACAAAATTAAGGATCGGCCATACAACAAGTTTGGAGGCCAACCTCGCTTACAACAAAAGAAGAACAAAAAAAAAGACAAAAAAAGATAAACAAGTCTCAGGAGGCAGCGGCTTCATCGGTACCGAGATCGTCCACAACGATCACTTGGGGGTCCTCGGCGGGACTCAACTCGGAACCTTCCGCGGTGGGCTCAGATGAAGCTCCGCCAGTAGTCTCGGAAACTCCCCCGGTAACCTCCCTCGCGGGAGCCACTTGAGCCGATCGATTGGCCTCGGCGGCCTCGGTCTCGGCGACCTGTCCTCTGACCTCAGTCTAGGCGGCTTCCCCCTCGACCTCGATCTCGGCGGCCTCTCCCTCGTCCTCAAGTGTCGAGGGCAGATCGAACTCGCTCTCCTCACCGAACCCCGATCTTGGCCGGATCCCCGAAAGGTCGAGCTGGGGGCAGTATCGCGCCATCTGCCTCCGAAAATTTTCGAAGCCCCGGAGAAACCCGTCCACGGTCTCCTCCTCCAGCAAGTTGTGGAACTCTTTCGACTCCTTGAAGAGCTCCACGGCATTTTCGGCTTGCTCGAGTGCCCTCTTCTCTCGGGCCTCAAGCTGCTCGACCTTCAGGCGGAGAACTCCGCCCTCGTACTTGTGGCCGGCGGCTTCGGAGCGAGCCTCAGCAAGGCGCGCCTCGGAGGCGCGCAGCTCTGATCTCGCCAAAGCGTTTGCGGCCCTCTCCTCTTAGAGCTCATTGATGATCGCTCGCCGCCTGGCCTCGGTGGCCTCCCTTCACGCAATGGCTTCCGCCAATGCGGTCTCCAATTCGGCAAGCCTCTTCTCGGACGACTCCAGTTGTCTGTGGAATCGCCGAGACTCGTTCTGGCATTCCGAGGCAATGAATATCAAAGTATCGATTTCGTGAATATGCTGCAGAAAAAACAACGATAAGTAAAAATAAAGTGAATACCGATGACTAAGGACAAAATAAGAAGGCAGCTTATCCGAACAGCATTGCGGTACGTATGGTCGACAACTTCCTCGAGCCCAAGAGCTCTGAACTTGGCCCGGTCGGCCGGGAGCATCGCGCGGCGGAACACTGCGCGCGCGACATCGCCGTCCCAGAAGGTCGAGCTGCCCTCACGGATCGGGGACTCTGGGTCGGCCGACTCCCTCCTAGAGCGTCCTCTGGGCCCCGAAGAACTCGGCCCGCCCGAGCTCGTGACGACGGGGCGGGACGCGCTCGGGACCCCGGGGCCCCTGCTCGGCTCGAGCCCCGAGCACCGCAGACGGACAACTGGCCGGCCTGCTCGTTAAGAGATGGGGACGGGACATGTTGAAGGCGCCGAGTCCGATGCCCCCTCGGAACCCAAGCTCGTACGCTCGGTGGCTGGGGCCCTCTCCCGAGCAGAGCCCGACGCTCCGGCCCTAGAGCCCCTCACCTCGGCTGGGGTGGAAGTAGCAGCCGGCCTGGCCCTCTTTCGGGGATCGGGAAAAGCTCTGCCGGCCTTGGCTGCCCTCCTCTTCAGCCAGGAGAAGAGAGATGTGTTGCTCGTCGGCATGTGGGGAATATCTGAAACAAAGAAAAGAAGAAAAACTCTAAGTAAGGAAAGAAAGAAATAAATAAGATGGAAAACAAAGCAATACGACCGCTCTTACCCTCGGGGCGCGCCGAGCTCAGGCCGACGTTCACCAAGGCCTCCTCTCTTAGGAGATCGGTCAGGCTGATGTCCTTTCCGAGACCCCGCAGAGCATCGAGAACCGTCTGCTCATCCACCATGATCTCGGAGAGCCTGTTGAGGGCCTTCAGCCGGGGATGCCCCCACCTCGGGTCGAATTCCCACGACATCTCGGACGCAAGAAAGAAAAATTTCCCCTTTCACTCATGGATAGAGGAAGGGGCACCTCGAAAAAGTGACATACCGCCCCAAAAGGCGAAGTGTAGCCACTCTCCGTCTGCTAGGTTCGTCTTCAACAAGAAACACCGGCGGAAGACGCTCACCAAAGTCGGGATCCCATGCGCAAGGTAAAGGGACAAAAGTCTGATAATGGTCCTCCACGAGTTCGGAGCGAGCTGTGCTAGGACGAGTCGGTACTCCACCAGCAAGTCGTTCACGAACTCGTGGAGGGGGAACCGCAGGCCGGCCCAGAGTGTCTCGACATGCACTCCGATCTGACCTGGAGGTGGTCGTGTCACCCTGTCCTCTGGCCCCGCAGGTTCGAGATGAAACCCAGGCCGAAAAAAGAATCGGGTATGGACCAGCTCCAGTTCCTCCCCTGACAGACTGGACCCGACCTCATTTGGACCAGAATCCATTTTAGAAGGAGGAAAAAAAGAAGGGGAAAGCAAAAGACGAAGAAAAACAAAAGAAGAAGAAAGAAAACCCCTTAACTAATGTGGGGAGGTGACCTACGAGGGGGATCGCCGGAAATCGCCCTGGGGCACCACTGGGGAGGCTCTGTTACGACTGAGAAAGGAGAACAGGAGAATAGAAACGGCGGAAGAGAGAGAAGCAGCCAAGCGAGACCTTTCTAGGGCCAGATTGAGGGGTTTATATAGACCCTCCTGACGGCTCAGATCGGTAGGGTTGGATCCCGCCTTCCGTCCAGATTGCGCCACGTGTCGGCCCTGAAAGCCGAAGCAGCGCATTTATTCCGGGCTGGTGCCTCAAATATGAAATCGAGGCGGTGTCCTGTCGGATCTTGGAGCCCCATCATGAGCCCCTACACGTGGCGATCTCGAAGGATGAAAGGGCGTCACCCCCTCTCCTCTTATTAAAAGCGCCCCGAAGCACGCGGAGCGCTGAAATAATTTAAGTCTTCCTGGCCCCCACCACTGCAATAAAAGCAACTACTTCCCACGTCCGAGCTCACGAGGAGCTCGAACTCGAAAGTCCGGGGGTAGTGTTGGAGGAAATATGAGTCCCCCCAAAGCGCGTGAGCACATCGCCAGCACGTGATTAGAAGCACCCAACCTCGGAAGCGCCCTACCTGGGACGCCCGACCAGGCGCTCGACCTCAAAACGCCCGACCAGGCGCTCGACCTCAAAATACCCGACCTGGCGCCCGACTAGGCGCCCGACCTGGGAGCTCTCGACCTCGGAAGCCCGACCTCACCATCCACCCGCCGCGGTCACATTCTTCTGCAGCTCGATCAGAGACCATCCTCTGCCACTGTCGCTAACAATTAATGCGCAAGGTCTCTGCAGACCTCCGGCTTACTCAACAATTAATGCGCATGGTCTCTGCAGACCTCCGACTTACTCAACAATTAATGTGCATGGTCTCTGCAGACCTCCGGCTTACTCAATAATTAATGCACATGGTCTCTGCAAACCTCCGGCTTACTCAACAATTAATACGCATGGCTTCTGTTATCTACAGATCTCAAGCCCTCCACGACAAATCTGCTCGGCTGCGTCTGATCAGCCATGACAACTCCTTGGCCCTGGCCTGATCTCCTACGGCAAGGCATTAATTTACACGATCATGCATTAATTCATACGACATGCCCAATCATACGGTAACTCCGCCCCGTCATATCACAAATAACCCAGTACCCCTCTATAAAAGAGTAACTCTCCCACCTTAGAGGGGGCTGGATGCTGAAACTCTGGACATATATTTCTTCTTATACTTTTTGCCTCTCTGACTTAGGCATCGGAGGGCCGGTGCCGGAAACCCCTGATAGTCAACTTTAAAGACCACGCAATAGCACGTATCTGGTTGGATAGTGATTACGGGTATCGATCCACAGGGATTGGGGTACAGTTGTTTTCTTAAAAATAAAAATATTAAAGGAAGAGTTTGTGAAAAAAATTAAACTAAGGAATTTAAAAAAAAATGTAATTAAAATGATATCAGTTTGAGGGAACCTAGGGCAAAGAATTCACCACTAACATCGGAACAAGGGTTATTTGTATTTTAATTCGTTCTTGGATTAACATGCAAATTGGCTACAAGCCTAAGCATTTAAATAAAAATGCACAAAAGTAATTTGGAAATAATCCATCTTCAGTTGGCATGAAATGTCTACCCTAAACTAATATGGCAGGATACTGCATCTTCCCTAAGCATGGACTATCTTATATTTACTTAGTGATCATGAAGAACAATTGTATAAACGTCATACTTAAAATCACAGAAATTAAATATGAGTTAAAAGAAGATATCCATTAAAAAATAATAAGTTCATACAACCCCAAGAATAGAAATAAAAAAATAAATACAAATCCCTTATCCTTTTGTTAGGGCTGCATCCGGCCCTAGAGAGGAGATCGGCCTTTCATGGAGTCGTGGGCGACAGCAGCAGTGGCACAGCAGCGGGCTCCCATTTGTATCACGGTCGGCTTCCTTCTTGCTCCCTCAGCACTTCATTCTTATTTTTTTTTATATGTGGGAAGTTATTCCCAAAATAGCCAAACTACTCTCTCACTTATGCACTCTGTGGGATCTCAGCCTCTGAGAAGCGATGCCGCCAAGGAAGAAAGCTCTCCTCCTTTTATAGCCTCCCAGCCCTCTCTCCTCCCCTGTTTCGAGTGCAGAGGATAAGCTTGAATGTAGGAAAGGATGAAAGCGGCTGGATGGAGCTGAGATTTGTTGGCCGCGGGAGATCGGGACGCGGGAGAAGTTGGAGCTGGATCTCGGATGAGAGCTTAGATGGTGATCCGGAGGACGTTGAGCTGCTGATCCTTGGAGTGGGGAGAAGCTTTTGGCTTGATTCGGAACAGATGAAGCTGGGAGATGAGTGGATCACGGGAGGATGAACTCGATTCGGTTGGGAATAGGGGAGATGATCCATAGGATTCGTTTTGACGTGGACGAAGGGGAGGATGAAGCAGCTGGGAGCAAGGGATTTTGTTTGGATACGGGATGAAGATAGATCACGAACATGGTGAGCTGGGACGGACATGGAGGAGATGAGGAGGAGGCGCTTGGACCGGGATCTAGCGGAAGAAAGATGGGATGCTCATCCGGTTGGGAGGGAAGCCATTGCAAGTGAGAAGAATCCGGAGAAGATAAGAATGCTAGGCTGGGAGGATATCTTTGGACTGCCGAAGACGTGGGCACTTATCCGTGGGAGATAAGCATGTGATGAAGATACGATGGGGAGACGTTGGAACGCGACATGGTGCTCTGTTCGTGGAGGTTTGGATTCTGTAAAAGATGCTGGGACTTGTTCCAGGCGCTGAGGAAGGAGATTGGGTTCGGCTGGGTTTGAATGTTTGATTTCCTTTGGTTGGGAAGAATCGTTCGGCTGGGAAAAGATGAGGATGTTGGGGCTTATGCGGATGAAACGCGCTGGGATTTGAGTTTATCCCACGGGCGAAGAGGAGGGAAGATGAGCTGGGGTTCTCTACCGAAATGCCAGGAGGGTGGAGGCGGTTTTGTTTGACGTGGAGGAAGATGGAAACGAGCGTGAGGGAAAGCTTTGGGAGTTATCCGTGGGTGGTTGAAGTTTATTCGGTTTGGTTCTGAAGCAGAGACTTATCCATGAAGTTGGTCCGAACGGGATGTGAGGAAAAAAAACTCGGGATGAGCATGGGACGTTGGCATGTTGACACGGAGAAATCCGGAAGAAGGAATCTGCTCTTTGGACATGAGAGGGAAGGAACAGGGGAGATTGGGAATGGCTGAAGACACGTGGAACTTTTAGGAAAACTTTGAATGACTAATTGCGAATGTGATAAGAACTCAAATAACATAACGTGGGAGTTGTGGGAGTGAAGTTTAAAACATAAAAGGTTGAACTCGATTGGATGTGAAAGGAACAGATGAGTTGGGCTGAATCGGAAATCTGAGAGGGTCTAATTCACGGGGTGCGTACGACTTGAGTTTAGAGATCATTTTAAATGAATTTGACTGGACCTGCACACATTAAACTCAATTAGTAAATAAATAAGTAAAACTCGAATTACCTTTAATAATTTATTAAAATGTAATGATGAAGGTAACACATTTTTTTGGCTAAATTTATAAAATATGTGAATTAAAATAATGATAAGTGCTATGAAAAAGAGGATAATTTATGTATTATTTAGCACTTATCACACCCCCAAACCTACATTTTGCTAGTCCTCGAGCAGAATAAAAACTAACTCACTTTCGCAGGAATCGCGATTGCATTTACCGTATGCAATAAGGCTTTAAACCCCTAGGTGGCTCTAGTGGACGAATTTTGTCTCGTGAGGGTTTTCGGCTCAGATACCCACAAACTGCTGTCTCTACCCAAAGAGTTTATTTTATTATTTCACAAAATCTAATTTCGAATGCATAAGTGCCAATAACTTCAAAAGCACACAAAGTTTTAATTACTAAGTCATCCCAAATCCTAAGTCTAGATGCAATTCCAGTTGAGGTTATTAAGCTTCTGTTAGAGAGTTGTAAGGTTTATTTATACTTGGGTGCTTGATGATATTTGGGCCATACACAAGCTAAGGCTTTAGATTTTCCAAAATATTGCTAAAGCTAGTAGTTTCCAAGAATGGGTCAGATAAGACCTATTCACTGATTCAAAATTATCCTTATCTTGCAGGATTTCGGAAGTTGTGGATGTTTACTTTAATACCTCATGGGCTTTATCTGTAATATTCTAGTTTACTCGAATTTTTACAACGATGGCTTTCACACTATCGTCTTTCTCAAGGTCAATATTATTTTCTCTTTCGCTTTTTTTTTATTTATTTATTTTGTATTTATAAATAAATTATACACTTTTACTCCTGTAATGATTCATCCGTGTAGTGAGCATTCAGTCAACAACTCCCACACCAGATGGCATAAGGTGTTGGGCATCAAGACTCCCCTACGGACCTATGCTCGGGTTCATCATCACAAGCCCGCTGACCTTTCACAATAGGTAGCCCTTTTCGATGTATCTGACTGAATTCACTTCTCTCTTTTTTTTAAAAAAAATAAATATAGGATAATAGTGAATTAGATAGGTATGATTCATCAGAACTCAAGGTTGCTACCAGACTTAACAACATAATGTTGAACCTAACCCTTAGAAGTGCAGGCCATGTGTGTTGTGAAATTCTAAAGTAAAAAATTATCTTACAACTCGCTAAAAGAATTTTTAATAAAAAGAACTCAAATTGTCTTACTCCTGACTAGTCATTGGACTTTTTAGATTTTATATACTTTGTGTGTTTATCATTTCAGCACTAAAGCATAGAAATTAGGTTTTTTTTTTTTGAGCTAAACTTTTTTAAAAATACGAAAACTTTCTTCAAAAAGTCGAATCCTATACCCCCCAACCTAGACAAACATTGTCCTCAATGTGTTTTTTTTTGAGATATTATATTATGATTTTTATTTTTTATATATTTTCTATTTAGGATGAAAATATGATGCATATGGAGTATAGAAGCATGTTACCTTAGCTGCATCAGTAATATGAGGACTCCTGCTAAGAAATTGAAAAAATGCAATAAGAAAAAAAATGCAAAAATGATCTACGAAAATTGGGTTGCCTCCCAACAAGTGCTAAGTTTAACGTCTTCAGCCAGACGCAACGCATCCTTATCAAATCATACCGGGTTCATGTCGAGTTCTTCAAGAAAGAAAATTTGTGGGAGACTGATTGTCGGGCAAGGAGTTGACTGCTTCTATGGCCTTGTCTATAGCAGAGTTAAAATGGGCCAAGCATGTTTTCAGAGGTCATATGTCAAAATATAGGGAAGGTTAAGATCGTCCATTTTATCTATTAGGAAGCACTCAACTTCCTTTGCGGGTTGATCAGAGGCACGAAATATATTTAACTTGACCTTCATATTCCCAAAGGATATATTCATCACCCCAGTTCTACAATTTATACACGCATTGGCTGTAGCTAAAAAGGGGCGCCCAGGGATCACGGGGATTTGTTTCTTAGGATTAGGCTCATGTTCCATATCAAGGACGATAAAATCTACTGGAAAATAGAATTTGTCTACCTTGACAAGAACATCTTCAATTATCCCACGTGGTGTTTTTACAAATCGGTCAGCCAGTTGAAGAGATACCGAGGTTGGTTTTAACTCACCTAACCCAAGTTTTTCATAAACTAAGGTAAAAGGTTGACACTTGCCCCTAGATCTAAGAGTGCTCGATCAATGAAATTATTTCCTAAGACATAGGAGATGGTGGGAGCACCAGGATCTTTGAACTTCGGTGGGGTGTTGTGTTGGAGAATAGAACTCACTTGCTCAGTTAGGAAGACCTTTTTAGGCACATGTATCCGCTTTTGGGTACAAAGGTCTTTGAAAAATTTGGCATAGGAGGGAACTTGTCTAATAGCATCAAGAAGCAGGAGGTTGATTTTGACTTGTTTGAAAACTTCCATCATCTCCTCTAGTGAAGTTTCTTTCTCGCCAAAGGGAGTGGGTGCATTAAGTGCTTCAGGAAATGGAACTTTTGAAATGTGAGTTTTGGCAGACGATGGACTAGCGGAAGAAGAAGAAGAAGGTTTTAGATTTTCTTTTGACACATTTCTATCCTCTTCTTCACCTTTCTTATTGTTATCCTCCCCAATCCTATTGTCTACTATACTTCCACTCCTTAGGGTAGTCAAAGCATTGGCTTGTTCATGATGAATTGTATTTAGTTGATTTTCTTGAGCCATGTATTGTCCCCTAGGATTACTTACTGGTTGGCTTGGAAGCTTTCCTTCCTCTCGCTTGTTCAGTGCATTAGCTAGTTGCCTCATTTGGGATTCTAGCTTGGCGATAGATTGCGTGTGAGAGTGCACCAATTGTGTAATGGTTTCCAAACCTTGAAGGGAGGTCGACACTTTCTCCTTAAAGGCTGTGTTTCTATAGGGTGGAGGAGGAGTGTGTTGAAATTTAGTCGAAGGACGGTAGGGATTAATATTCTGGAATGGTTGAAAGTTTTGGGGATAAGGCTGGGAAGTATTGGAAGTCTGCTGCTTCCAAGAGAAATTTGGATGGTTACGCCATCTCGGGTTATATGTATTAGAAAATATGTTATTACCCGGTCTGGACTGTGCTTGGGCAGTATTAACTTGTTCTTGCACAAATTCCAAAAATTGAGCTGCCGAAGGGCATTCATGAATATGGTGAGACGGGCTAGAACAAAGAACATAAACTTGTGCTTGGGAAAAGTTTGGAAGCTGTTCCCTAGACATTAGTTGGTCTAACTTGCGGGATAGTGCATCTACTTTGTCAGATAGACCTATGGACTGGCTAACTTCATATATGGTTCCTTTTCTTTGAGAACTCGGGGGTGCTTGACGAGCAGAGGGAGCATGGTGGAGGGAATTTTCATTAAGATTTTCAAATAATTGCCATGCCTCATGTTCACTTTTAAGCATGAAAGTACCCCCACAAGAAGCATCAACATCTGACGGTTTCGTTCGGACAATCCGTCATAAAAGCATTGTACTAATTGCCACTTGGGTATTTCATGATGGGGGCATTTTCGAAGTAAATCTCTAAATTTCTCCCAGGTTTCATGAAATTCTTCCCCGTCAGATTGAGAGAAGCTTGTGATAGCACGCCTAAATTGGTTTGTTCTTCTTATGGAAAAATATTTTTTTAGAAATTCATGTTGCATTTGGGCCCATGAAAGAATGGAATTAGCTTCCAATGAATGGAGCCAATGCTTAGCTCTATCCTTAAGGGAGAAGGGAACAACCTAAGTTTCAGAGCATCATCAGTGAAGTTCTGAATTTTGACAGTGGTGTAGATCTCAAGGAACTCATCTAAATGTTTGTATGGGTCTTCATTGTTAAGTCCATGCAAAGAGGAAAACATTTGGATGACACTAGACTTAATTTCAAATTGTACAGCAGCAGTGGTATCAGGTAGTCGGATACAAGATGGAGAGGTATAAATGGAAGGAGTAAAGTACTCCTTGAATAGTTTGGGTTGTTCTTCAGCCATCTTGACAAATGGTGTAGATCCTATGGTTCTATAGGTGCGGATTTCAGCTCGAAAGGCCCTAATAGAACGCTCTATTTTAGAATCAAAAGGTACTAATTCAGGAGATCTGGAACGACACCCTAGCATACACTAATACTTTTCTAATCATTCAAGTGCGATCAAGCACGCATTAAAAGAAAAACACATCAATTCCTTATGTTTGCCCTAAAATCACTAGACAGCTCCTAACTGATTTGAAGAGGGCACCTAAGCCTCCAATTCGGTCTAATGACTGAGTTAACCAGGTAAGCTCCCAAGTAAGTGGGGGGGTCATGATGCGTTCGCAAAGGTCCCACTTAAAAACTACTTGCCTCGAACAGATGAACTGTCTCCCTTAAAGGGACAAAGCTTGCCTAGACATCAACTGAGCCACAGAGCGAAATTGGTGCAATTTTCTGTGATTTTCGTTCTATTGAGCTCGAATGTCCCTAGGGGCCAACGTCTAATTGATTTTAATTAACGTGATGGCTATGTAAGAATTGATTCACCTAATTTGGGCAAGAATCTGGTGATGAAATCCAGTTCTTATCTTGTTGAGGTGATTGCCCTTACTATGTGCGGATTAATTGATGTATGTGTATCAAGCATGCATTCACACTTTTGCTGAAATTAAAATCAAACAATCACCACAAAATTTCAGGCTAATTGAGAATCAATTTAAATAAGAAAGGTTCAGATGTTACCAAAGAAAATTTTCCAGCATTTTTTTTAAAGCAAACCTCTACAGCATTCCTTTTCCAGTAGTTCCCTTTTTGATCGTCCCAATTTTCCTCTTTGATTCCTGATCGAATAATACCAAAAGAAAAATCAAAAATTAGTAAGAGAAAAAAAAGGGATAAGTAAAGTAACAAAAATAGAAAATATTTTTATTTTATTTTAGATATATATGTATATATTTTTTAAAAAAAGTTTTTTATTATTTTTTTTATTAAAAAAAAAATAACTATGCTAGCAATCTCCGGCAACGGCGCCAAAAATTGATAGTCAACTTTAAAGACCACGCAATAGCACGTATCTGGTAGGATAGTGATTACGGGTATCAATCCACAGGGATTGGGGTACAGTTGTTTTCTTAAAAATAAAAATATTTAAAAGGAAGAGTTTGTGAAGAAAATTAAACTAAGAAATTTAATAAAAAATGCAATTAAAATGATATCAGTTTGAGGGAACCTAGGGCAAGGAATTCACCACTAACATCGAAACAAGGGTTATTTGTATTTTAATTCATTCTTGGATTATCATGCAAATTAGCTACAAGCCTAATAAGCATTTAAATAGAAATTCATAAAAGTAATTTGGAAATAATTCATCTTCAGTTGGCATGAAATGTCTACCCTAAACTAATGTGGCAGGACACTGCATCTTCCCTAAGCATGGACTATCTTATATTTACTTAGTGATTATGAAGAACAGTTGTATAAATGTCATACTTAAAATCACAGAATTAAATATGAGTTAAAAGAAGATATCCATTAAAAAATAATAAGTTCATACAACCCCAAAAATAGAAATAAAAAAATAAATACAAATCCCTTATCCTTTTGTTAGGGCTGCATCCGGCCCTAGAGAGAAGATCAGCCTTCCATGGAGTCGTGGGCGACAGCAGCAGTGGTACAGCAGCGGGCTCCCATTTGTATCACGGTCGGCTTCCTTTTTCCTCCCTCAGCACTTCATTCTTATTATTTTATATGTGGGAAGTTATTCCCAAAATAGCCAAACTACTCTCTCACTCATGCACTCTATGGGATCTCAGCCTCCGAGAAGCGATGCCGCCAAAGAAGAAAGCTCTCCTCCTTTTATAGCCTCCCAGCCCTCTCTCCTCCCCTGTTTCGAGTGCAGAGGATAAGCTTGAATGTAGGAAAGGATGAAAGCGGCTGGATGGAGCTGAGATTTGTTGGCCGCGGGAGATCGGGACGCGGGAGAAGTTGGAGCTGGATCTCGGATGAGAGCTTAGATGGTGATCCGGAGGACGTTGAGCTGCTGATCCTTGGAGTGGGGAGAAGCTTTTGGCTTGATTCGGAACAGATGAAGCTGGGAGATGAGTGGATCACGGGAGGATGAACTCGATTCGGTTGGGAATAGGGGAGATGATCCATAGGATTCGTTTTGACGTGGACGAAGGGGAGGATGAAGCAGCTGGGAGCAAGGGATTTTGTTTGGATACGGGATGAAGATAGATCACGAACATGGTGAGCTGGGACGGACATGGAGGAGATGAGGAGGAGGCGCTTGGACCGGGATCTAGCGGAAGAAAGATGGGATGCTCATCCGGTTGGGAGGGAAGCCATTGCAAGTGAGAAGAATCCGGAGAAGATAAGAATGCTAGGCTGGGAGGATATCTTTGGACTGCCGAAGACGTGGGCACTTATCCGTGGGAGATAAGCATGTGATGAAGATACGATGGGGAGACGTTGGAACGCGACATGGTGCTCTGTTCGTGGAGGTTTGGATTCTGTAAAAGATGCTGGGACTTGTTCCAGGCGCTGAGGAAGGAGATTGGGTTCGGCTGGGTTTGAATGTTTGATTTCCTTTGGTTGGGAAGAATCGTTCGGCTGGGAAAAGATGAGGATGTTGGGGCTTATGCGGATGAAACGCGCTGGGATTTGAGTTTATCCCACGGGCGAAGAGGAGGGAAGATGAGCTGGGGTTCTCTACCGAAATGCCAGGAGGGTGGAGGCGGTTTTGTTTGACGTGGAGGAAGATGGAAACGAGCGTGAGGGAAAGCTTTGGGAGTTATCCGTGGGTGGTTGAAGTTTATTCGGTTTGGTTCTGAAGCAGAGACTTATCCATGAAGTTGGTCCGAACGGGATGTGAGGAAAAAAAACTCGGGATGAGCATGGGACGTTGGCATGTTGACACGGAGAAATCCGGAAGAAGGAATCTGCTCTTTGGACATGAGAGGGAAGGAACAGGGGAGATTGGGAATGGCTGAAGACACGTGGAACTTTTAGGAAAACTTTGAATGACTAATTGCGAATGTGATAAGAACTCAAATAACATAACGTGGGAGTTGTGGGAGTGAAGTTTAAAACATAAAAGGTTGAACTCGATTGGATGTGAAAGGAACAGATGAGTTGGGCTGAATCGGAAATCTGAGAGGGTCTAATTCACGGGGTGCGTACGACTTGAGTTTAGAGATCATTTTAAATGAATTTGACTGGACCTGCACACATTAAACTCAATTAGTAAATAAATAAGTAAAACTCGAATTACCTTTAATAATTTATTAAAATGTAATGATGAAGGTAACACATTTTTTTGGCTAAATTTATAAAATATGTGAATTAAAATAATGATAAGTGCTATGAAAAAGAGGATAATTTATGTATTATTTAGCACTTATCACACCCCCAAACCTACATTTTGCTAGTCCTCGAGCAGAATAAAAACTAACTCACTTTCGCAGGAATCGCGATTGCATTTACCGTATGCAATAAGGCTTTAAACCCCTAGGTGGCTCTAGTGGACGAATTTTGTCTCGTGAGGGTTTTCGGCTCAGATACCCACAAACTGCTGTCTCTACCCAAAGAGTTTATTTTATTATTTCACAAAATCTAATTTCGAATGCATAAGTGCCAATAACTTCAAAAGCACACAAAGTTTTAATTACTAAGTCATCCCAAATCCTAAGTCTAGATGCAATTCCAGTTGAGGTTATTAAGCTTCTGTTAGAGAGTTGTAAGGTTTATTTATACTTGGGTGCTTGATGATATTTGGGCCATACACAAGCTAAGGCTTTAGATTTTCCAAAATATTGCTAAAGCTAGTAGTTTCCAAGAATGGGTCAGATAAGACCTATTCACTGATTCAAAATTATCCTTATCTTGCAGGATTTCGGAAGTTGTGGATGTTTACTTTAATACCTCATGGGCTTTATCTGTAATATTCTAGTTTACTCGAATTTTTACAACGATGGCTTTCACACTATCGTCTTTCTCAAGGTCAATATTATTTTCTCTTTCGCTTTTTTTTTATTTATTTATTTTGTATTTATAAATAAATTATACACTTTTACTCCTGTAATGATTCATCCGTGTAGTGAGCATTCAGTCAACAACTCCCACACCAGATGGCATAAGGTGTTGGGCATCAAGACTCCCCTACGGACCTATGCTCGGGTTCATCATCACAAGCCCGCTGACCTTTCACAATAGGTAGCCCTTTTCGATGTATCTGACTGAATTCACTTCTCTCTTTTTTTTAAAAAAAATAAATATAGGATAATAGTGAATTAGATAGGTATGATTCATCAGAACTCAAGGTTGCTACCAGACTTAACAACATAATGTTGAACCTAACCCTTAGAAGTGCAGGCCATGTGTGTTGTGAAATTCTAAAGTAAAAAATTATCTTACAACTCGCTAAAAGAATTTTTAATAAAAAGAACTCAAATTGCCTTACTCCTGACTAGTCATTGGACTTTTTAGATTTTATATACTTTGTGTGTTTATCATTTCAGCACTAAAGCATAGAAATTAGGTTTTTTTTTTTTGAGCTAAACTTTTTTAAAAATACGAAAACTTTCTTCAAAAAGTCGAATCCTATACCCCCCAACCTAGACAAACATTGTCCTCAATGTGTTTTTTTTTGAGATATTATATTATGATTTTTATTTTTTATATATTTTCTATTTAGGATGAAAATATGATGCATATGGAGTATAGAAGCATGTTACCTTAGCTGCATCAGTAATATGAGGACTCCTGCTAAGAAATTGAAAAAATGCAATAAGAAAAAAAATGCAAAAATGATCTACGAAAATTGGGTTGCCTCCCAACAAGTGCTAAGTTTAACGTCTTCAGCCAGACGCAACGCATCCTTATCAAATCATACCGGGTTCATGTCGAGTTCTTCAAGAAAGAAAATTTGTGGGAGACTGATTGTCGGGCAAGGAGTTGACTGCTTCTATGGCCTTGTCTATAGCAGAGTTAAAATGGGCCAAGCATGTTTTCAGAGGTCATATGTCAAAATATAGGGAAGGTTAAGATCGTCCATTTTATCTATTAGGAAGCACTCAACTTCCTTTGCGGGTTGATCAGAGGCACGAAATATATTTAACTTGACCTTCATATTCCCAAAGGATATATTCATCACCCCAGTTCTACAATTTATACACGCATTGGCTGTAGCTAAAAAGGGGCGCCCAGGGATCACGGGGATTTGTTTCTTAGGATTAGGCTCATGTTCCATATCAAGGACGATAAAATCTACTGGAAAATAGAATTTGTCTACCTTGACAAGAACATCTTCAATTATCCCACGTGGTGTTTTTACAAATCGGTCAGCCAGTTGAAGAGATACCGAGGTTGGTTTTAACTCACCTAACCCAAGTTTTTCATAAACTAAGGTAAAAGGTTGACACTTGCCCCTAGATCTAAGAGTGCTCGATCAATGAAATTATTTCCTAAGACATAGGAGATGGTGGGAGCACCAGGATCTTTGAACTTCGGTGGGGTGTTGTGTTGGAGAATAGAACTCACTTGCTCAGTTAGGAAGACCTTTTTAGGCACATGTATCCGCTTTTGGGTACAAAGGTCTTTGAAAAATTTGGCATAGGAGGGAACTTGTCTAATAGCATCAAGAAGCAGGAGGTTGATTTTGACTTGTTTGAAAACTTCCATCATCTCCTCTAGTGAAGTTTCTTTCTCGCCAAAGGGAGTGGGTGCATTAAGTGCTTCAGGAAATGGAACTTTTGAAATGTGAGTTTTGGCAGACGATGGACTAGCGGAAGAAGAAGAAGAAGGTTTTAGATTTTCTTTTGACACATTTCTATCCTCTTCTTCACCTTTCTTATTGTTATCCTCCCCAATCCTATTGTCTACTATACTTCCACTCCTTAGGGTAGTCAAAGCATTGGCTTGTTCATGATGAATTGTATTTAGTTGATTTTCTTGAGCCATGTATTGTCCCCTAGGATTACTTACTGGTTGGCTTGGAAGCTTTCCTTCCTCTCGCTTGTTCAGTGCATTAGCTAGTTGCCTCATTTGGGATTCTAGCTTGGCGATAGATTGCGTGTGAGAGTGCACCAATTGTGTAATGGTTTCCAAACCTTGAAGGGAGGTCGACACTTTCTCCTTAAAGGCTGTGTTTCTATAGGGTGGAGGAGGAGTGTGTTGAAATTTAGTCGAAGGACGGTAGGGATTAATATTCTGGAATGGTTGAAAGTTTTGGGGATAAGGCTGGGAAGTATTGGAAGTCTGCTGCTTCCAAGAGAAATTTGGATGGTTACGCCATCTCGGGTTATATGTATTAGAAAATATGTTATTATCCGGTCTGGACTGTGCTTGGGCAGTATTAACTTGTTCTTGCACAAATTCCAAAAATTGAGCTGCCGAAGGGCATTCATGAATATGGTGAGACGGGCTAGAACAAAGAACATAAACTTGTGCTTGGGAAAAGTTTGGAAGCTGTTCCCTAGACATTAGTTGGTCTAACTTGCGGGATAGTGCATCTACTTTGTCAGATAGACCTATGGACTGGCTAACTTCATATATGGTTCCTTTTCTTTGAGAACTCGGGGGTGCTTGACGAGCAGAGGGAGCATGGTGGAGGGAATTTTCATTAAGATTTTCAAATAATTGCCATGCCTCATGTTCACTTTTAAGCATGAAAGTACCCCCACAAGAAGCATCAACATCTGACGGTTTCGTTCGGACAATCCGTCATAAAAGCATTGTACTAATTGCCACTTGGGTATTTCATGATGGGGGCATTTTCGAAGTAAATCTCTAAATTTCTCCCAGGTTTCATGAAATTCTTCCCCGTCAGATTGAGAGAAGCTTGTGATAGCACGCCTAAATTGGTTTGTTCTTCTTATGGAAAAATATTTTTTTAGAAATTCATGTTGCATTTGGGCCCATGAAAGAATGGAATTAGCTTCCAATGAATGGAGCCAATGCTTAGCTCTATCCTTAAGGGAGAAGGGAACAACCTAAGTTTCAGAGCATCATCAGTGAAGTTCTGAATTTTGACAGTGGTGTAGATCTCAAGGAACTCATCTAAATGTTTGTATGGGTCTTCATTGTTAAGTCCATGCAAAGAGGAAAACATTTGGATGACACTAGACTTAATTTCAAATTGTACAGCAGCAGTGGTATCAGGTAGTCGGATACAAGATGGAGAGGTATAAATGGAAGGAGTAAAGTACTCCTTGAATAGTTTGGGTTGTTCTTCAGCCATCTTGACAAATGGTGTAGATCCTATGGTTCTATAGGTGCGGATTTCAGCTCGAAAGGCCCTAATAGAACGCTCTATTTTAGAATCAAAAGGTACTAATTCAGGAGATCTGGAACGACACCCTAGCATACACTAATACTTTTCTAATCATTCAAGTGCGATCAAGCACGCATTAAAAGAAAAACACATCAATTCCTTATGTTTGCCCTAAAATCACTAGACAGCTCCTAACTGATTTGAAGAGGGCACCTAAGCCTCCAATTCGGTCTAATGACTGAGTTAACCAGGTAAGCTCCCAAGTAAGTGGGGGGGTCATGATGCGTTCGCAAAGGTCCCACTTAAAAACTACTTGCCTCGAACAGATGAACTGTCTCCCTTAAAGGGACAAAGCTTGCCTAGACATCAACTGAGCCACAGAGCGAAATTGGTGCAATTTTCTGTGATTTTCGTTCTATTGAGCTCGAATGTCCCTAGGGGCCAACGTCTAATTGATTTTAATTAACGTGATGGCTATGTAAGAATTGATTCACCTAATTTGGGCAAGAATCTGGTGATGAAATCCAGTTCTTATCTTGTTGAGGTGATTGCCCTTACTATGTGCGGATTAATTGATGTATGTGTATCAAGCATGCATTCACACTTTTGCTGAAATTAAAATCAAACAATCACCACAAAATTTCAGGCTAATTGAGAATCAATTTAAATAAGAAAGGTTCAGATGTTACCAAAGAAAATTTTCCAGCATTTTTTTTAAAGCAAACCTCTACAGCATTCCTTTTCCAGTAGTTCCCTTTTTGATCGTCCCAATTTTCCTCTTTGATTCCTGATCGAATAATACCAAAAGAAAAATCAAAAATTAGTAAGAGAAAAAAAAGGGATAAGTAAAGTAACAAAAATAGAAAATATTTTTATTTTATTTTAGATATATATGTATATATTTTTTAAAAAAAGTTTTTTATTATTTTTTTTATTAAAAAAAAAATAACTATGCTAGCAATCTCCGGCAACGGCGCCAAAAATTGATAGTCAACTTTAAAGACCACGCAATAGCACGTATCTGGTAGGATAGTGATTACGGGTATCAATCCACAGGGATTGGGGTACAGTTGTTTTCTTAAAAATAAAAATATTTAAAAGGAAGAGTTTGTGAAGAAAATTAAACTAAGAAATTTAATAAAAAATGCAATTAAAATGATATCAGTTTGAGGGAACCTAGGGCAAGGAATTCACCACTAACATCGAAACAAGGGTTATTTGTATTTTAATTCATTCTTGGATTATCATGCAAATTAGCTACAAGCCTAATAAGCATTTAAATAGAAATTCATAAAAGTAATTTGGAAATAATTCATCTTCAGTTGGCATGAAATGTCTACCCTAAACTAATGTGGCAGGACACTGCATCTTCCCTAAGCATGGACTATCTTATATTTACTTAGTGATTATGAAGAACAGTTGTATAAATGTCATACTTAAAATCACAGAATTAAATATGAGTTAAAAGAAGATATCCATTAAAAAATAATAAGTTCATACAACCCCAAAAATAGAAATAAAAAAATAAATACAAATCCCTTATCCTTTTGTTAGGGCTGCATCCGGCCCTAGAGAGAAGATCAGCCTTCCATGGAGTCGTGGGCGACAGCAGCAGTGGTACAGCAGCGGGCTCCCATTTGTATCACGGTCGGCTTCCTTTTTCCTCCCTCAGCACTTCATTCTTATTATTTTATATGTGGGAAGTTATTCCCAAAATAGCCAAACTACTCTCTCACTCATGCACTCTATGGGATCTCAGCCTCCGAGAAGCGATGCCGCCAAAGAAGAAAGCTCTCCTCCTTTTATAGCCTCCCAGCCCTCTCTCCTCCCCTGTTTCGAGTGCAGAGGATAAGCTTGAATGTAGGATAAGGATGGAAGCGGCTGGATGGAGCTGAGATTTGTTGGCCGCGGGAGATCGGGACGCGGGAGAAGTTGGAGCTGGATCTCGGATGAGAGCTTAGATGGTGATCCGGAGGACGTTGAGCTGCTGATCCTTGGAGTGGGGAGAAGCTTTTGGCTTGATTCGGAACAGATGAAGCTGGGAGATGAGTGGATCACGGGAGGATGAACTCGATTCGGTTGGGAATAGGGGAGATGATCCATAGGATTCGTTTTGACGTGGACGAAGGGGAGGATGAAGCAGCTGGGAGCAAGGGATTTTGTTTGGATACGGGATGAAGATAGATCACGAACATGGTGAGCTGGGACGGACATGGAGGAGATGAGGAGGAGGCGCTTGGACCGGGATCTAGCGGAAGAAAGATGGGATGCTCATCCGACTGGGAGGGAAGCCATCGCAAGTGAGAAGAATCCGGAGAAGATAAGAATGCTAGGCTGGGAGGATATCTTTGGACTGCCGAAGACGTGGGCACTTATCCGTGGGAGATAAGCATGTGATGAAGATACGATGGGGAGACGTTGGAACGCGACATGGTGCTCTGTTCGTGGAGGTTTGGATTCTGTAAAAGATGCTGGGACTTGTTCCAGGCGCTGAGGAAGGAGATTGGGTTCGGCTGGGTTTGAATGTTTGATTTCCTTTGGTTGGGAAGAATCGTTCGGCTGGGAAAAGATGAGGATGCTGGGGCTTATGCGGATGAAACGCGAATGCTAGGATTTGAGTTTATCCCACGGGCGAAGAGGAGGGAAGATGAGCTGGGGTTCTCTACCGAAATGCCAGGAGGGTGGAGGCGGTTTTGTATGACGTGGAGGAAGATGGAAACGAGCGTGAGGGAAAGCTTTGGGAGTTATCCGTGGGTGGTTGAAGTTTATTCGGTTTGGTTCTGAAGCAGAGACTTATCCATGAAGTTGGTCCGAACGGGATGTGAGGAAAAAAAACTCGGGATGAGCATGGGACGTTGGCATGTTGACACGGAGAAATCCGGAAGAAGGAATCTGCTCTTTGGACATGGGAGGGAAGGAACAGGGGAGATTGGGAATGGCTGAAGACACGTGGAACTTTTAGGAAAACTTTGAATGACTAATTGCGGATGTGATAAGAACTCAAATAACATAATGTGGGAGTTGTGGGAGTGAAGTTTAAAACATAAAAGGTTGAACTCGATTGGATGTGAAAGGAACAGATGAGTTGGGCTGAATCGGAAATCTGAGAGGGTCTGATTCACGGGGTGCATACGACTTGAGTTTAGAGATCATTTTAAATGAATTTGACTGGACCTGCACACATTAGACTCAATCAGTAAATAAATAAGTAAAACTCGAATTACCTTTAATAATTTATTAAAATGTAATGATGAAGGTAACACATTTTTTTGGTTAAATTTATAAAATATGTGAATTAAAATAATGATAAGTGCTATGAAAAAGAGGATAATTTATGTATTATTTAGCACTTATCAATTCCGGCCATCGGCTTTTTCGCAGGCTCTACGGAGGACGCGGCCCGCCGACGGAATACCACTCGTCGACTCTCGCCGGAGCTCCACCCTCTCAGCCGACAGCCGCTCCCGGGTTCAATTTCCAGCAACACAGTGAAAGGCAATCGGTGGCTCTAATTACAATTGTCAAGAAAGACAATACAATAGGTGATGTTTATTTGATTTGGCAATGGAAAGAGAGTTGGCGTTGATTATTATTTTTGAGGTGATAGAAGTTGAGGGATGTCCAACCCGCCTGTGCCAGCCTTCTAACGAGACTCGTTCTCCAACAAGCATGGTAGCATTGGCTGAAGGAGCACCCGACGAAACTGGCAGCGAATGGACACCATTTTTGCATTTACCTTGTAGTAACATCTCCTCCGCTTTCCGATCCTCCACAAGAAAATAGCGAGGATGAAATTCGAGTAAGACATTATTCGCTTTTGTAAAGTGATGAATAGAGATCAAATTCTTCTTAATCGAAGGCGCACATAAGGCATTGGATAAACGAAAGGAACGAGTTTTGGCTTCGTCGCCGCCCTCCCCCATTCCGTTCGTGGCCGCAAGCTCTCCGACCCTGGCCCCCCCCTCTCCCAAACCCTCACGTCCCTCGTCTCCCTCCTCCAAACGCTAACCTCCTGGATTGACGAGATCCCCCCACTCCCCCACCCCGCCCGCTACGGCAACCCCGCCTACCGGTCCTGGCACGCCCGTCTCTCCGCCGAGGCCCGCGCTCTCCTCCCCCTCCTATCTTCGGACGAGCTTAGCCCCGCCGCCGACGAGCTCCTCCCCTACCTCCTTGACTCCTTCGGCAACGCCTCCCACATCGACTATGGCACCGGCCACGAGACCAACTTCGCCGCCTTCCTCTACTGCCTCACACGCCTCGGCCTCATTCGGGAGGAGGACTACCCTGCCCTCGTCACCCGGGTCTTCGTCGCCTATCTTGAACTCGTGCGCAAGCTCCAGACCACATACTGTCTCGAGCCCGCCGGATCTCACGGCGTCTGGGGCCTCGATGATTACCACTTCCTCCCCTTCATCTTTGGCTCTGCTCAGCTCATTGATCACAAGTATATGAAGCCCAAGTCGATTCACAACCAGGACATTCCTGATAACTTCTCTCATGAATATATGTATTTGGCCTGTGTTGCCTTTGTGAAGAAGGTGAAGAAGGGGGTTTTCGCAGAGCACTCCCCTATGCTTGATGATATAAGTGCGGTGCCAAGATGGAGCAAGGTGAACAGCGGGATGCTGAAGATGTATAAAGCTGAGGTGCTTGAGAAGGTGCCGATCATGCAGCATTTTCTCTTCGGATCACTTATCAAATGGTAAGACCTCCATCTTCCCTGTGGCATTTGATTAAATGTGTGCTTCATCTTCTCTGACACATTAAATCGCTGCAATCCGTTGGATGAAGTTAGGCTTTTCTTTGTGATTATGATATAATGTGGACTTGGGCTTGTTAATATTCATTCTAGAATTTTGTTTCTTGGGGTTTGTATTTTCCTCTACATCATCATATGAATATGGAAGGATGTTAATATCTTAATAAGAAGGGGTTTGATTGGAGTCCTTAACAATATGTTGGCAGTGATGAGTTCTTGAGCTTGCAAATATTAGTAACTTATTCAAATAGCATGTGGGCTAGATAATCTCTGATGTGTTTTGTAATAAATTAAAATAGATACTACGAGTGGAAGGACATGCAGGAGACAAGAAGTGCTCGTTATATGGTCGAATGAATGTGGAACCATATACATAATGGATGATGTACTAAATACTAGACACCTTTTTGTTTGTTTTTTTTTTTCCGGAAATCTTTAGTCAACTTAAGGTTGATCATACAAACAGTCTGCCATGATAACTTAATTATCATAAAAATGTTTGTTGCTTTGTTCTGGTTGCTTGGAAATGTAGGGGCAAAGCCCAAGGGTGATTTTAAGAAAAGGTGGCTATGGTGCTTTGTTTGAAGAAGAATCAAGAGGATGCTTAAGAATGTATGCCCTTGGAAGTACTTTTGATGCTTGAAGGCAATCAGTCAATGGAAGCTATGCTTGTATGATGCTGATGACAGTTCATTTTGTAGATTAGCAAATAATCTATATGGATTAGTTACTCAACAAAAAATTGTAACCATAAAAGTGCTAAAGAGAAGTGGCGTAATAATGAATCTTAGATTGGGAGGCTTTGAATTAGGGAATTGTGAAATAAGGACATTGATCATGCCAAATCATGAGTTGGTGGCAAGAAGTTTGGTGCTAGTATACGCTTAGTAGTCAATTAACAAAATTACTGTGCATAATGAGGTTTACTTGTAAATTCCTTCGTCTATGTTAGAAAGAGGTGAGCAAAGTCACAATTAGATAATCCAAAAAATTTTATGCAATTGTTGTTGGTAAGAGATGTTTGATTGATAAAAGCCACTTATAGAGGAAATGCTAGCTGAATATTGTGACAAGGGTCTTATGAAAATAAAATAAATGAAAAAGGATCGAAGTTCGTTCTCATGTAGAAGAAATCATTTGTTGTAAACCTCTATGAATGTCCGGGCATAGAAGATTAAATTCATCAAAGTTGAGTTCCTAATGTTTGGTGTAGGATGATGAGTTAACAAATGGTAATGCAAGTGCCTTTGTGTTTGCTCGGTGTGCAAGGAAAGTTGCCTAAAAATTGGTAACCTAGAAGGAAAATATGGAAAATAATATGTAACATGATAAGAAGCAAGCAATTTGCAAAATTGGAAAAAGAATGATACTAAGATCAATTATTTGGTTGGAGGAAGACCGCTTGTATTGAGGATGCTTGATAGTTATATAATATATATAATAAATATATACGTGTCCATCAACTGAGCTGGTTTGTGCCAAAGCTCAATTTCTGGTCCCAGACTATTGGCACGAGGCTAGACATCCAGCTTATCCAGGCTCAACCTGGAGAGTAAACCTCTGTCCTAGGCAAGCTGGCATGACCCAATTAAACCATACTTCATCTATTGCTGTTATGCCATGGTGAGAGAGAAAGGAGGGGGAGGTATGGAGAGAGAAGGGTTAGAAGGAGGGAGTTTGTGTTAGTGGTAGGCGGGAGGGGAGATGTATAGAGGGTTATTGTGGATAGGTTTTGTAAATTATGGTGGTGAGGTTGGTGGGACCTAGGGGGTTATACAAATCTAGGTGTGGCACAATGGGGATGAGGTGTTTATAGGAAGGGGGCTAGAAAAGGAGATCCGATGTAGAAAAGGAGATCCGATGTAGAGAAGAAGGGGGCTAGGAAGAGGATTGGTGGGAGATGGGAATAAGCGGGTGGTGGTCAGGAGGGAGAGAGAGAGACAGAGAGAGAGAGAGGGCAAGTTTCTCTCAAAACCTTCGCAAAGCGAGCATTATTAGAAATTATTATGTAATTATATTTTAAACTGATGTTGGGTGGTGCGAAGATGGGTTGGCATATAATCGAGTAAGACAAGGCTGGTGGGCTAATTAGGCTGGGTGGGTCAGGCCCAAATGCATAAAATTTAAGTAAAGTCCATCATTTAAGGGTATGGTGAACCATTTGGTGAAGCATAACTTGGGTGTTGTTGAGTCAATACAAGTTAAGGGGTAAACTTAACTTATTAAGACTCCTAGATATGATAAAAGTTCTAGAGATTAAATAAGATCAAAATACCACTGAAATGGAATCAGGTATTGGCCGCTGAAACAGAAAATAGTGACTAAATTGAAAAATCGAACAAACTGAAAGTAAAATAAAATTCCAGCAATTTGAAGCTTCAAAACTTTGATCTAATCAATAGCTTCTGCTTATGCATGTTCATGCCCACCTGATCTTTTATACAAAGTCTATGCATCATGTCCATCACCAAATCGTCATAA
The DNA here is from genome assembly GCF_051530095.1 of Phoenix dactylifera. Taxonomy (NCBI): domain Eukaryota; kingdom Viridiplantae; phylum Streptophyta; class Magnoliopsida; order Arecales; family Arecaceae; genus Phoenix; species Phoenix dactylifera. Next base: position 26,624,089 of record NC_143196.1, on the reverse strand, counting down.
GTTGCTGCTGAAGTCCAATCTTGGTCCTTGAAATCATGTTCCCAGTCATCTTGATAAGTCAGTGTTCATATTCTGTATGATTTGAATTAGTTGTTGAACATTGTTTTGCGCAGTATCTTGAATGCTACTATGGAAAAGGATCATTACAGCATTCAATGAGCAATATTTACCGAACGGATGTCAACATTCAGTTCAACATCTGAATCTTTTAGCTGCTCGAAAAATGGCTTGTCACGTTACTTCTAGAGTTAGTTTCTTCAGTTGCATATCATATTTCCGAACAATGAGATCTTTGATAGGGAGATTTCTATACCTTTGATCTTCATCTTTATGTCCTCTTCGTTTTTGTCCTGATTCTTTTTAAGAATTTGATTTTGTTGATACAATCCCACAAAGTGGATCAGGGCTAAAACATTAGGAGTTGCTAATATAAATTGTTTGTCTGGGTTTGTGTGTCTCTTCTTCCTCTTGATTGAATCCACAATATAAGTAATTATCTCCATGCAGTCATATAGCTTTCTTTTTTTCTAGTCGACTGAACCTGAAATCATGATCTTGTAGCATCTTCTCTATCACCTTGAGGCATGCCTCATATTGGTTGGTGAACTTGTCTACTTACCAACTGCATAAACCACAACCACCTGCTGGATTGAGGGCTTTCATACCAAATTGTTGTCATGCCCAAATGAAATTAGGGATTGCACGAAATTATTAGCATAGAATAGGTTCAGATCTGAATTCTGCAGACAGATTGATGTTTTTTTTTTTTTTTTGATGGTATGTAAAGGCCGAAGTTTTCATTACAGATCTGATTATCAGTCATATATCTGATGTTTAACAGCAGTAATTAACATATGGAAATGGGGTTCTAATGGGTAGAAAAGAGTAGTAGGAAGAAGAATATAATAAGAAGATAGTGGAGAAAAAAGAAGGCCTGCGGTCACTTTTAATCGCAAAATAAAATCCATGGAATCTTTTTTTCCCAGCATAATGCATAACTCTTCTAAAAAGATGTCAGCTGGTTATCTTTCCCTATATAGCTAGGACTCCTAAATAAGAAATGTTTAATGGAATAACCAACAACTAAAACCCCACAAATAATAATACCAATCAACCACTATTCTTAGACCTAATGATTCCTAGATATGATAAAAGTTCTAGAGACTAAATGACTAAAATACCTCCAAAACAGACTTGATTACTGCACATGGTACTGTAGCATCAATAGTACTTATGGGTAGTACCCTACAATATATTAACCCACCAAAAGGGAAAATAGCCACTGAAGAAAAACTGAAAAAAACAACGCAATAATCTGAAAATAAAATAAAGTTCCAAAAACTCTAAAGTCTAAAACTCTGATTGCATCAACAATCCATAAAGCTATGACAATCTTGCCAAAGCCAATTGTGGTGGCGTGGGGTAGTCAAGGTTTTAAATGCTGCTGGATGTTGCTGTCCCGTTTTTCCATGGAGCGGGATGCTTTACATATTGACACTTCGGATGGTAGATGCTTTGCATACTGCTGGATGGTCCATGTCCGGACCGTCTTGTCCCAACATGTGGGATGATGCCCCATCTTGACACTTAGGATGATGGGATGCCTCTCCATTCCATTGATGTCTAAAACCTTGGGGCAGTTACTTTGATTTTTGTCGTCTCTCGAATTACTTTCTGGACTAATATTGGGCCATGGACTAGGCAGTTGTCATGTTGTTGACAATGCCCTAATGGAGTTAATGGTTTGAGTGGCATTGTTAGGAGGAATGATAGCCTCCTTAGCGCAGCATGAAAGCTGATGTTTGATGCAGCCGCACACAAACAATGGAGGGATATGCTTATGCATATGCTTCTAGAAGCCCCTTAGTGACTGTGGTTATTTTTGGGATGAAGGTTTTTTGCACCTTGACTTGGACGAGGGTTCTAGCAAACGCACCTTTCTTTTATCTTCCTTTATGATGATCTCCTCGCAAATGTCTAACTATAGGCAGTTCAGTTATTGTAGTGATGCAGAGGACCATTTTTACATTCCAATTTTCAAAAGATAGCCCAAGAATGAGGATTTGCACTAAGGCAAGGATGTAACCCATCAAAATCTAAGAAACCCCATCCAGACCTTGATATTGTCCTCTAATGAAACTTGGATGAGAAAAATAAAGAAATGGAAATTATCATTCTTTTGCTATGCGCTTGAATTCCCATTCCAACCTCCATTTGGCTGTTAGATCATTTGCGACCAATCCACTTTGAGCTGTCTAGCCAAATACTTCCCACTAGCAAAAGCTTCCATGAATGCCATGCTGCCTACAGCACCTTTATCAAGTAGATTAATATGAAAGAAGCCTCTTTAATCATAGCAATCTCTTCCTTAGTGATTCCTTTCTATTCCCATCTTCTTTGCTTTTCCTTGGGCCACCTTGGCTTAGGTAATCTTTGTTTTTTTGTTTTTCTTATTTGGTCCACCTTGTTTTGAGGTGGAACTTTCATCACCTGCAATTGTTGGCTAATTAGCTTGTTTGCTTTTGTTGCATATGTTGTTTTCATCTTATTTTGACTTGAATATGGAAGAAAAAATGTATTCCTGACATTAACCTCTGATACTTATTCACCACACCCAATGTCTTGCTCTTTAAGTCTCAAATTCTTTCTGACCATCTCAAGCTATCTCTTATGTCTTGTTATTGAGTGTTTTGGAGTTATTTAAGAATGTTATTACTTTTATTGTTTCCTATGATTTTTTTGAGAAAAAGGGAGATAGACCCAGCTGCACTATAATGACCTAGGTCCCGGTACTTGAAGATGCAGCACCCAAGATTTAAACCAAGATCCACTGGTTGCTAAGCAGAGGGCTATGACCACTGGGGCAAGCCTGGTTCATATATTTTTTCTTCTGATTAACTTGTTTTCTCCTAAGGAAATGACCTGCCTTTTCTTTCCTTGCTCCACATCCATGTTTCCTCATGAACATTTAAGATTTTATAAATAATTTTTTCTATTGTAACAAGATTCTTATTAAATTGAAATAATGTAAGGAAATGTGGTACAATGGCATACATGTTTGATGAGAGCATCTATACATTGGTTATCTAAAGAAAACAAATGGGATGGCAGTTTTGTAAATAATCGTTGAAGTATCAGATGTGGGAATAAGAGCACAGGTCAGATATTTCTTGGGGAACACTTTCACTAAAAGGAGTTTCATTGTGATGGATTATATAATTGAATGCTGGCTCATGGAAAATTTTATCTAAGCTTGTTTACCCATAGGTTATGTGTAGCTTGGCCTCTACTTTACTTAATCCTGCATCTATTTGAAAAGCTCCATTAGGAGACTGAGTCTTGAGCCAAGCACATATGCTCAGAAGACTGGCCCTTCTCTAATCTATTACTTCGCACACAACAAAGCACCTCATCATGGTTCACTGTTTGATTATCTTTGCTGCAATGACATTTAATATTCTGACCATTATAGACCTCTGGTCAAAAGAATTCCTCACTTCACTTGATGAGCAATTATATTTTTCGGCTCCATAATTCCACTTTGATCTCATCCAGTCTCAGTAAACCAGTATATTTCTGTTGGTTGAAAACATTCAAGCAGATCTTGTGAAACCTTTGTGTTGATTAAATCTTGATCTTGGATCACAAACATGAAACTTGCACTCCAGATACAAGAAACATTTCTAAACCAACACTAGAGTTTAACTTTTTGAAAACAGTTGGTGTTCATATTTACACCCGGAAAGTTTTCACTGTTTCTTTGTTTCTGGGTTGCATCATAATTTTCAAAAGTCACTAAGAAATTTTATAAAGACATGATATATGAATATGGAGTATGTGTAAGATATATCCTCAACGTATGTCTAATCACTACACTTTAGGACTGTTATGTATATTTCTAGTTGATAATCAATATTCTGCATTAAAATGCAGCAGGAATTGTGTTGAAGTAACAACTTGATTGGGAAAAAAAGATGAAAGAACTCAAGCAACTAGGAATATGATAATTTCTGTCGATGACAACTAGCAAACTAGTCAAGTAATGATCAGTAAAATTCATAATCAGATGTTTGTTTTGTATGCTTCAGCTAAAATTTACTATGTGATACCATATTTATTTGGTGAAATTGGATTTGCTTGAGGCAAACTGGAATGGGGTTGATATAGTAGTTATTTAATTGTTTCAGCAATCTGTTTTATTTGGTAAAAAAAGTTGATTTTAGTGAATTACTGTTGAGTAGAACTTTGTCCCTACATGACCCCTTGCTGAAACCAAACCCGTGGACTGTCCAACATGCTCAATCACATTGCCCAATTGTTGCAGATGTTATCCTATGGATTCATTTAACTTCAACTATAACTTTAATCATAATGAAGCCGTATGCTCTATCCATTTTTCTTGGTTGAACTTGATCCATTAAATTCTGTGCCTTTTCATCACAAATCAAATCTCACTAGAATTTTCCACCACTACTGTCATGGATGCTACTCATATATGTGCTTCGACCTTGGTTGTCCGTTAATCAAAATGACGCCCAGAACTGTCAAACATGATAGAACACTTCTTTTGTCATGTTTCGAAAACATAAGATTTCAGCACATAAATCTTTACAAACTTGATAAGCTTTATGCATTGCTTATCCTTGATTAAACTAGTCCAAAATTCCCTGAAGACTGATAGTAAAGTGTCATCAATTATCCAAAGAAAAAGATAGGTGTCACGCTAAGATTATGAACCTTAAGATAGAAATTTGCAACATAATTTTGCTGTTAATACCTTTTATCATTGCAAAACTTTGACGACATTTTTAGTGCCTACTTGAAACTGCAGCATGCACTAAATCCAATGCTCATTGAATCTCCATAGTTTTGTTGTTATTATTAGTTCCTAGCTGCAATAGTTGCAAGTCTCAATACTGACACATACCCTTAGATGCTGGTTCCATATTTTCACCCCTATGTTAGTGATAAAATAATATTTTTTTTGACCCCTAGGATCACCATAATGAATTACTTAAATTTGATATTAAATTTCACCGTCTTCTTCACCTAAAATCCACAATGGGTAGGTTGGTACCTATTTAAGGATCTCCTTTAGCATCACGTAGTCCTACACCTAGATGCAATGCATAAAAGTTCCTGCTTGCATTGATACCATATACTGTTCTATTTGTACGAGCTCTTGAGCTTCCCCTCCAAATTTGGTCCGCCATTCTTGAGATAACTTGGCGCTTGTTTGTTTATTCCTGCAAGAATCAGGCCTGTTGGCATGCCCAACCTGCATCTTCTAAGAGCCCATCGAAGTTCTAGTCAAAATCCCAACCTGTGGGTCAGCTGGTCTGCAGGAAACAAAGATCCATGGAGGTCTTTTTTTTTCTCCCCATAGGATTTGGACTAGGTGTTGAGTTGATACGGGCCATGCTCAAATGGACTGCTCAATCCACGAATCCTGCAGGAAATTCAGTCCAATCCTGCCAGATTATCCAAAGACTTTTAATCATTTTCTTTTCCACCTAGGATAGAATATCTTCTATCTAGGATGGCCACTAACCAAACCATGACAAATGTCAGCCTTCTACTATTACACTAAAGGTCGGATCGTGTGATATTAATTGGTAAAGAAGTGTCATTTTTGAAAGATCTGGTAAGTTGCTGGACAGAGGAGAGAACCATTGTATCGATTATGAAAATTAGGAAATCATATTACTTTACTACCCTTTCTAGATAAAGAAAATATAACCCATCCTCGATTTTCTAGTAGATCTTATCTACTAAAACTGAATCTCAAGCATCAGGTGGTTTGCTTTACATGATTTAGTTATTAATCTTGTGTGTATCAACATCCCTAGACATACTTGTTGTGTACTTAGGATTATATCAAACGAAGAGTTTTTGTTGCTTGTATAAGAGACATCACAAGCAAATTGAAGAAACATGCAAATTAATGACCGACAATTTCTCCATATGTATGCTGGTTTAATGCTACATTGAGATGGTGTGCTAAATAAAAATTGCATGCGTTTTGATGGTTGTCCCTCACTCCAATTCTCCAATAAATTATGCCAACATCTTCTCATATTTTAAATATTTTTATCCCATCCCAATTAAGGCAAGAAAAAGAATAACCGCCTTTCCTGCCATTTTTTCTGTAATGGATGATCACAAAACATGATTTTATAACTAATTAATATTCTGAGAATTTTCTCATCTTTATGCAGTTTTAGAACATTATATAACATGTGTGCGTGTGTGTTTGTAGAGAGATGCTACCGTGTGCTCGGGTGGACCAAGAAATCGGTCTGCCCACCTTAAAAATCAACAATAGGTCATCCAAATTCAAGATTTAAATAATTGAACATGATGTATGCTATAAAAAAGCTTAGAAACATAAATTCATATATTTTGGTTGTCTTTAACCTATGCATCAAGTTGGTACTAAAACGAACAATCTCAATTGCACTAGTGAAGTAAAATACATGATAGGGCATATAAATTGAAAATTCACTTTATGGATCGTGATCTATGCTTCTTAAAACATGGTAGATTTAAATTCACCGAAATTTGATGGTTAGGTGCCAGCAAACATAGTATATACCTTGAAACACAAAGCTGATGGCTCTATCAAGAGGGCTCGTATTGTGGCGAAAGGTTTCAAACAAACCTATGGCATCGATTATCTCGAGACCTTTACTCCTGTGGCCAAACTAAATTCAATTACATACAAGTTATTCTGTCGGTTGCAGCTAACAGATCTTGGCCACTGTATCAGCCCGATGTCAAAAAGGTCTTTCTTCATGGAGACCTCCGTGAATAGGTTTATATGAGTCCTCCACCATGTTTTCAAGCTCAGGGGGAGGAAGGGAAAGTTTGCAGATGAAAAAAAAAGGCGATATATGGTCTCAAGTAGTCTCCTCGGGCTTGGTTAAGTTTGGTTATGACGAAGATAGATGGTTTCCAGAGAAGCAATGCTATTAAAACCATCCATTTTTACACCTACTAGATTAGGTAAGAAACCACCAAACCGCATGAACTTTGGTTTCTATGGTTTTTTTATAATGCAGATCATGTTCGATAGTTTGGATTTTGAATTTGAATGGTTTATCAATGGTTTTGAATATGAATGGACCAATTTCCTAGTCCACCTAAGCACACAATAGCATCTCTCTCTCTCTCTCAATATACATAGAGAGTTGGATCCTATTTTTGGTAGTATAAGAAGTTAATATATTGATGATAGAAACATTACAGATGCAAATTGAACAGCCACGTATTCTTCTGTGGTTTCTGTTGTGACCCGTCTACCTGGATTGTACTTCCTGTACTGCATAGAAATTTAGTTTTTTTTGTTTAGCTTTATATTAATAACTTTTCCCTAACTCATTATATATCACTGCCTACAATACAGGGAGTGATGTCATCTTCGTTAGTTATATTACGTGAAGTCGGGTTCTGAATGCTCGCTCACCAGGTTATCCATGTGTTTCCTATATATGTACGAAAATTGATTTTGTGTGGTGGTGCTATGCTTTTATACAACTGGGTGTCTCTGAAGCATCGGAGTTGGGCATGAATACTTTGCTGGCGATCCTTTTAACTTAATAACTTCAAAGATTTTTTCCCCCTCCAGAAGAAGAATCTTGGTTACTGCAGCTTTGGTCTTATCCTTTACTGTTTTATTTGCACGCAAAATTATTCTCCAGGGACCTTTGTTTGAGGTGGAAACACGGATCTGAACTGCTGCATGTACGAATACCATCAGCAAACGGAATGCAGCTTGTTGTTCCTTTCTGTGCATGGTTCCGAGGGTTTCCATCAGAAATACATGAATGACTTTGTACAAAGTATATGCGGTGACGGGCAAAATTTTGGTCTGCATATGATTAACAACACAGTTCACAGGTCTGTTTGTCTTGTTTTGAAAGTGATGGTTGGACTTACATGGAAGGGGCTTTTTATATTCCAAGAACATTGCTGTGCCTTGGTGAGCCACGAATAATATAAACATTCACGCATCAGAGAAGTTTGTGATTTGATTCTTGAGGCCATTCGGAAGTTTCTGAACTTGTGTCGCGTTCTCCATTTGGTGATCTTCGATTCTGTTTAGAGATTCTGAATTAGATCTTCGTTGTGTTTCAGGTAGGGATCCAAGCACTGGTGAATTATGGCAGTAGCAATCCTGATGGGATGACCTTACAATGTGGCATGTTGGTTGGTAGGTCAGCGCATTTATTCTCTTCTCTAGTACTAGTTTGTATATTGCAAGCATCCCATTCGTCAAAAATGTCGCAGTGTTTCAGGCGGTCAAAAAACCCATGGCTGAATTAAAAGGTCTCTCTCAGGTTGGCATGTCAAAGTGAATGCAGGCTGAATCTGCTCCACCAGCTAGCGTTGGGAAGGTAAAAAGATAATAAAGAAGGGGAGGAGGCCCACTTCACCATTCTTTCACATTTATCTCAATAGTGACAGAGAGTTGGTAGACCGAGGTGATTACTGGTTACTACCGTGCTTTTGCTCCATGCCATTACTTCGGCACGTTGATGGCTGAGAGTGATGCCCTCAGCTGAAGCCTGAAGCCATATATTTTTTCAAGTTAATTATGACCTAGACTACCATCAGAGATGGGTGCTATTACTCCATGTGAAACTAGAGGTCTTCAATGAGATTTTTGACTTAGGGAGGCACCTGAGATGAATCGCAGCTGGCTAAGATAGGTGCTTCAGTATTCATCTCATGCTGAGAACGATGCATTTAGCGTGGAGGTTTGGTGATAGCTCTCTCTCAGTGGTAGCTCTCTCTCTCTCTCTCTCTCTCTCTCTATCTCTATCTATCTATCTTCTATCTCTCACACTCTTTTTTTTTTGTTGGTATGGTTCCAATGTATCTTGGTGTCATCAGGTTGGACCAATGCAAACTGTCGTTGTCTTTTAATATGAGCATAATGTATCTTTCATTAATGCCAACGGCTAAGAGTCCATCTTAATAATGAGTCTCCAGAGGTTTCTAAGCTTTATTGACATTCCTTGCCTAAAAAACAGTAAATTTATCAGTAATCAGTGTATCCTCAACAAATTAAGATTAGCTACTGCAATGCTGCACTTTAGGAGTTCAATAAATAAATAAATAAATTTTTCAATCAAAAAAGATGCTGCAGTTTAGTTGGGGAGTTCTTTGGTTTTTTAACTGAATCTTTGATGTAAATTTGAATGCCTCTTTTCTGGCTAGTTTAGTCAGCTTGCACGTCCGGTAATGGCTTAGTTCATAGCAACAAATCAACAATTCATTTGGGAAGACTGCTTTGGTAACTCAATTTCTTACTCAAAAAATCACTCAGTTGGTGGGCTATATTCTCATTCCTCCCTTGGGTATTTGCATCGTGAACTGTGCCAAGTAATGAAGCAATATGAATGGCAGAAGACTGCTGAGTGTATTTATTGAGTGATTTCCTGAGTTACCATCGCATTCCTCTTCATTTGGCAAAGATGAAATGTTTTGTTTTTGTACCAAAAAAAAAAAAGATGAAATGTTTTACGTTTTTCTGAAAGAAATATTAAATGTCTTGCGACATTCTTCTGGATGGACAAATTCATGTGACTGGAAATGATAAACAAGCGAAAAATTAATTGAACGATTTGGTCGGGGGCAAAAACTTTGAATTCTCATAAAAAAAACTTATAAATTTGAAAACGGTAAGTAATTAAGTTAAGGAAAATAAAAAGAACTAAAAATCGTTAATATGTTTTTATGTTTTGTTTAAAACAAAAGTGACTGACAAAAACTGATAGCAACAAATACAACTACTAGGATTTGCAAAGTCAATCGATCAAAGAAAGAGCAAGCATAAAAGAGAAGATAGAAATCCATAGAAGTATCTCAACAAGTCGTAAATAGTTTGTGCATGAGTTGTGAAATCAATTAAATACAGAAAAGATTCTCAGTCTATTTTTTATGTGATGATATTTTTGTATAACCATCCGAACAAGGAAAACATTACAAAAGTTTAAGAATTTTCAGTCATTTGAAGAACATTGTTATTATGGTCAGTATATGATAGCTGATCATAAGAGATTCGAACTATTTATTCTCTTAACGTGACTTATTCTAGTGGTATGCCCATTCTTCCCATGCCCTAAGAAGCTTGGGTAGGCTGCGTCGCATTCTTCTGAAATTTATATGTTCCAATATAAATTGAAATCATTTGGAACTCATTTGGTTCGTAATACATACATACATATATATATATATATATATATATATATATATATACATACATATATATATATATATATATATATATATACATACATACATATATATATATATATATATATACATACATACATATATATATATATATATATATATATATATATATATCTATATACATACATACATAGATATATATATATATATATATATATATATATATATATATATATATATATATATCTATATACATACATACATAGATATATATATATATATATATATATATATATATATATATATATATATATATATCTATATACATACATACATATATCTATATACATATATAGATATATGTATACATATACATACATACATACATACATACATACATACATACATACATACATACATACATATATATACATACATACATACATATATATATATATATATATATATATATATATATATATATATATATATATATATACATACATACATACATACATATATATATATATACATACATACATATATATATACATACATACATACATATATATATATATATATTGAAAAATTGATGCTTGAGTATATGATGGATGGATGGAAAAGTGATTTTTGAATGTTTGATTAACTATGAAAAAGTAGCACATTCGAGTGTAATTTATATTTGGTTGAGCATTTAATTGTCTAAAATATCTGCTGTCTTTAATAAAGAAAAAGATCTTATCACATTTTATCTAAAAGCCTAAGGACATTTTTTTAAAAAAATATCTTAATTCCTAGCTAGTAGAAATTGGATTTTTCTATGTCCTATATATGTTTTTTCTTTCAATAAATTGTGGAATCTTATTTTTTATAGAAAAGTTACTTTTTTATCTCTCTTTTAAAACTCTAACTAGATGCATTTCTCCAATTTCGCATGTACTTCTCCTTTCTCGTCTTGCAAACCAAAAGAGTCCTTGAATTAGACTTTTGATTTAAAAATGAAAAAGGCTTTTTCAAATATTGGTTGGGTTATGCATTGCTAAATGATATGATCATAACCTAAAACAACTTGAACCTAATACCTTGCTTCATGATTCCCTCAAAATTTTGTTGATAACTTTTATATAATTCATCATCAATTTGTATTGTTAATAATAATTTATATGTAGTTCTTAACCAACTTGTGCAGAATGCTTTTTTGGCAATTTCTATGTATTACTTAATCATTATTTCTTCACATAATTTCCTTGAAATAATATTCTAGCATAACATGTTTAATATTTTATGGGAGAAAGAGAGAGGGTGGGAGACCCACCCTCTAAATTTTGGAGAGCGCACCATTGGGGAGTATAACCAAAAACATGTGGTTGTTAGGTAGAGCAGTGCGACCACTCAAAAAGCCCCAGTTCACATGTTTAAGATATAATTAGATAACTTAATAGTACATATTATTTGTCATGTCTTGGTTATCCTTTACCCAACTGACCTATTAATCTTGGCATTGACCTAACTCAAATTGAAAAGAAATGGATTAGATTTGAGCCAGTAATTTCCATCCTACAACCCAAGTTGATCTTCTTTCCCAAAAAATATGTATAAAAGTTTTACTAATTTATTTTTTCCTTAAGTGCTCAATCATAGTAGATATGTCATCCTATACACATCATTCAATTGAATGATTTGAAATGAACATGAATATGGTATATGCGCATCGCTCACTCTAAAAGTTACAGCACGATTTAAAATTTTCTCTTAACCAATCAAAGCTGCCAGATGACTGGTTTAATTTTAAGTACCTCCACTTAAAGTTACCACCTTAATTTTTCTTAAATATTTTTTGTAATATTCATTAAATTGTGAGTGGTTGCACCATAGGCATAAAAAAGAGCGCATAGCTTCAATGCTTATGTGGGTCCTTATGCCCAAACTTTTTACAGCGACCACCGATTCATGCAGTCTCATGTATACTATTTGTAAAGTAAAAGTCACCTAAAAGTTTATAATTTTAGCCTCAATCTTATAGTCCTGGTCAAATTAACTAGTGTTCTATGAAAAATTCCTGCATGCATCATGTGGCTATGCACCATCCTAATTATGTTTTTTGGCTTTTTTTTTTATCATACGCTCGTCTCGATAATTTATCTAGAGCAAAAAAATGAGATGATTGGTATAGTGCATGGCCGCTATGGTGCATGTAGTATAAGATATAATTTTTAGATGGACTGTACCCTTAAGGGAAGGAGAAAACTCAAGATAAAGCTTGGAAGAATATGTAACTAAAAATTAAAAATAAGTCCTGCAGAATTTATGAGCAAGACATTCCAAATCGAGGTTGCATCTGAACTACTACGAGTAGTAGGGGCTGACGCAAGCCATGCTCGTTTTGTTCAGATGCACTAAATTCTCCAAGGTAGATTGCACACCAACCCAATTAATACTCCCAACCAACCTTATAGTTTCTACATTTCAAATACTGTTACATAAGCTTAACGTGCTTGAAATATTAATTAATGACCCAAATGACCGATAAGATGAGGTCCCTATTGCATCATTGTAATGGATGTTGAAATAACCATCGTTATTTGTCATTCCGGAAAAAAATTACAGTCATTTGTTAAACATTATCTTGTTATAATGACTTTACGATAACAAAAGCTATAGAACTGGTCCAAATGATATTTTTCTAGAATTATTTTGTTCTTCGATATCTAATTTGAGGATATATTAATGAATTGAGGCTTATCCCAATAGTTACACTACTGCTAGCAAATAGAGATTATGAGTTCAAGTCTCGGATAGGGCATCTCTAAATATTTGGACCTAGATACATATAAGGCTGGTGGGTTCGATTAGGATAAAACTAACTGTCATTGATCCATTAATAAATAAAAATATGGAAGATGAAGAGCTTTGCTATTAGGGGGTGGTAACACTTGAAACCATGTCTTACGTTCAAACATTAATTATTTCTTTTTCAAATAAACATGTCGAAGTTTTATAGGTTGTTCATCAACCACAGCTTTGACTATGCTGCTATGCTGGATAACAGCCTGTGAAACTAACATGTAATACCCTCCTATAACTTTGTTTTTCCAGAAAAAAAACTGTTGTAACATTATAAGTCCGAATCTTAATTAGCTTTAAAATTACAAATTTATCTATAATTAATCTACTTGTGAGTTGTAAACTTGCAATGGCTTGTATCTGTTATGCAATAATAGCATCATCATTTATATTTTGTATTGAAAATAAAATTTGACACGGGGCCAATGGATATGGCTCAACTAGATTTATCCGGCTAGTAGGGTCTAGTTGTGCTAGAAAGGTAATGTCTTCACAAAAGATACATAAACATAGGGTTAGCAATTTCTCTTGGATAAAAAGCACTAAATACAAAATGACAAATTTTCTTAGGTCTCACATGCATCTAGTTGGCCCATGCAAATAAAAGGTGCGGTAGAAAATTACCACATCTATTCGATCATAATTTATGATTTATAAGTTATACTAGTAGTTGTTAGTATGGTTAGCCGATACCTCATTCTAAAAACTTGCTCTTAGAAGGTTCAATGTTCAAATTTTCGATATTGCTAAAAATATAATTCCAACGTTATTATATAATCAAAAAGCAAAGCTACCATCTTATTTGCCATTCATGATTTATTATGCGGATCCATTCTATCTGAGCCTCGGCCTAGCCAAGTGTCCTTACTATATAAAAACCAAACTCATTGGTGCATGCTATCCTAGCTCGATTCACTTCCTGCTCCCTGTTCACTGATCTACCTCTACTATCCTAACAAGAAATCTTCAGGTGTATCTCTATGTCCTATGTTCGATTTCACTACTTCAGTATTTCATCACCCTTTGCTAATAGTAACACCATTATGCATTACTTTTATTCAAGAGTACATATGGTACATTAGGACAAATAAAGACAAATCAAAACCCTAGAGCTATGAATGATACTTGGTTTTCCTGGAGTACCTATTATCTAGACAAATTAACCTCCTAATCAACTCACGTGCATTGCAAGTGCAAGTGCTAGCTGTAGAAAAATCCACCCTTTCCACCCCACAGTCCTATCCGGGCCCCACGTTGTCACTTCAAACAATTCAAAGAACAAAAAAAAATATAAAATAACAAAAACAATGGCTTTCCACCCTTATTATTATTATATTTTTTTATTAAAAATTATTTTATTAATTAATAAAATATCGGCGCCATAGGCTGGTGTGAGAAAATTTATTTGGACACTTTGTATTTTTTATTTTTTAATTTTATTTAATATACTAATAAAAAAATAATAATATAAAGTTATACTTATGATCAACACCACCTCATAAAAAAAAAAAATCTAATTCCTTTTTTTTTTTTTTAATACTTTTCCCCGTTCCCTGTAGCTTTTGCCGCAGTTCTTCCCATTGTTTTCTGCGAAGTTTGGTGCGCCCCCCAACCCCTCCCTTCTCTCTCTGCTGCAGACGAAACGAAGGGTCGGAATTGGAGCTCTTGCTCTACTTTTGCGGGGTATCTCTTCATATATTCCTTCTGCTTTTCTCCTCCATCGTTTATTTCCTTTTTATTCTTAACCTTACAGTTGTTATTTTTCTGCTAAGCAGAATAAAGAAAAGGCTCAAGAGCGCATTTTTTTCTTTTCTTTTTCCCTTTTTTTTGTCGTTTGGGTCACGGACAGTGGCTCAAATAAGATTTGGCAGAGTTTTCGGCCATTGCTTTGGGTAAAGTTGATGGTTTTTTAGTGGTTGGGATTTAAGGGAGGATCCTTCACTTGTGCCGGAAGTGATGCTCCCCTGTGGGTCTGGATTTCTTGATCTTTCTTCCACTTTTTGCCTTCTTTCTTGCTTTTCTTCAGCCGAATCGGGGGCAAATTGACTGAAAGACGCAATCTTTTTTGCTCGTCCTCGCTGCTTCGAGCCCCACTTGTGGGTTTGCCCGTTCTTGCTTCTGGGTTTTGATCTCTTCGCCCCCTCCGCCTTATCTTATGGGTAACCAACGATTGAGGACTAAAAGATCTGAACCTTTTCCTCCTTTTTATTCTATTTTTGCTTGATTTCTTGCTTCGTTTTTTGCATGGTAATTCCACGCCCCCCTTTTTTCCCCAGTCGTTTTCATTTGTCGATGTGATGGCTTTTCTTTGTTGCGAGGCTCGTCTTTTCTTGATCTCTTGATCTTTTTAGGTTTCAGATAGGTTATCTCGATTGGATTTTGGTCCCCTGGTCCATCCATTGCTTAAAACAGGCAATTTGGGGGGGGGGGGATTTTTCTCGTCTTTCTCACTGAAGATTATTTCCTTTCCCGATTTCCAAGCAAAATTGAACGAATTTGCCCCTTAGATCGTGCCTACTATCGATTTTTTGTGTCTCGATTTCGACACCTTGGGTGCTACTTGTTGATCTGGCACCCCATCCATTGAACAAATAGGGTTTGCCATTCGACTTAAATTTCTTGGTTTTCTTGGTTTCTTTTTATTTATTTCTCCCCGTCTCTCTGGATTCCAAGATAGTCTTAAGTCTTGTAGATTGGAATCTAAATTAGCTACATTTTTTTTTTTATCATTTTGAATCATTTCTTTGTTCTAATTCTTGATTTTATTTCTCTTTTTGATCTGGGTCTTTGGACAGGGTTGTAGGGTGGCTCTTCTTTTCCTCCGTGGAGAAGATGGGGGAATGCAGTGAATTCAGGGGGTGGGAGGAGCTGATTCCTGATGCTCTGGGCTTAATCTTTCGTAACCTTTCGCTTCAGGAGATCCTCACTGTTGTCCCCAGGGTCTGCAAGGCTTGGCGCCGGGCGGTCTCCGGGCCTTACTGCTGGCAAGAGATAGACATTGAGGAATGGAGCCAGCGATGCAAGCCGGAGCATTTGGATCGAATGCTTCAGTTGCTCATCGCCCGGAGCTGTGGCTCCTTCCGACGGCTTTGCGTCTCTGGACTCCCCAGTGACTCCATCTTTTCCTTCATTGCAGACCAGTAAGTATTAACTCCTCTTTGTTAAAAAAAAAATAAAAAAAAAATCAACTTTTCTTGTTTCTACACCTTGATGTTATTGGCTGAACAAAGCATCTGAATTGCTTAACCGCAACTTAGGAATCACATTATGGCAAGTCAAGCAAACCCATCTTATCAAAATTTTAACTTCTCTTGTTACTCTACTAATGTATCAGTGATAATCTCAATTTTGGAAAAAATTTCCTTTTATTTGTAGGCGTCATATCTTTGGTTAGCAACTCAGAACAGTTACTAGAAGATATTTCTAGGTTGACAATGTGCGGGATGTTAGACAAAACAGTCCGTAGGTTCACACAGTGGAGTACAAAATATTTTTTGTTTTTGGATTTCACAATATTGGCATTATTTCATCATAAGATTAGTCAAATGAATGTTTATAATAATAAGAGCTGCAGCTTCTCATTCTTAATAAATAGATCCCCACGGACAGGTTCCCTAAATAGTTTGAAACTTAGAATGGTGGATGATTTTTTGAGTTCTAATCCATTATATCCCTTTCATCCAATGTGTTTGTCAAGTCTCAGCATCACTTCTTGCTTCTCCAATTTATCTATTTTAGTTGTCCAAGCGATTGCACACCACCTGCAATCGGAGCAGTAGGTTGTCTCAGATCCCCTTTGTTTTTGGTTATAGGAAACTCAGTTAATGATCATGCGAACCACTTGAGAGCAAAGATTTGGTATCGTATCTTGGAGCTTTTCGGTTAAAGTTACTAGTTGTAGCTTTCAATTATGTGCATATGGGTTTTGCATATCTAATTCCTGAGGTAGGCTCTGCAATTCCTGGTCTATTTCAGACCTTAATGCTGAAGAAAGAGCCAACCTCTAAACCAGCTTTAAAATTTAAGAAAGGGATTAGGCGAACATCTTCCAAAAGTGCCTGATACTGGATATTGTTTTTGATGGTAATTTGTTTTGAATCTCTCTTATATCTTTCTATTCTTTTTGGGTTTTGCAAGTGCTGTTTCCCTTCAGACCTTAGAGCTGCCGAGGAGTGAAATAAGCGACTCCATTGTTGAACATGTTGCACCGAAACTGTCAAACATCACTTTCTTGGATGTGAGCTACTGTAAAAAGATTGGTGCTCGTGCCCTTGAGGCCTTTGGCAAGCACTGCAAGTCCCTTGTTGGGCTCCGTCGGAGAATGCACCCACTGGAGGTGGCAGACAAGGTCTGCCAAGATGATGAGGCCCAGGCCATAGCTCGTACAATGCCCAAGCTCCGCCACCTCGAGATGGCCTACCACCTCCTCACAACATGCGGGGTCCTCGAGATTCTCTCACGGTGCGAGGATCTCGAGTACCTGGACGTGAGGGGCTGTTGGGATGTGAAGCTTGACGACAAGATCCTGAAGGAGAGGCATTCTAGTTTGAAGGTGTTGGGACCTCATATCGTGGACTGCTACGACAAGAGATTCTGGGATGATGATACCCCCTCGGATTACTCAGATTCCTCTCTGTACTCATGGGATTTCATGGAGGATGGCATCGACGTCTATGAGGGGGAGAGCGATGATGATAATGTTTGGGATGATGAGCAAGGGCTGGAGGGGTTGGAAGTCAGGTTCTATGGTGGTGGGCTAAATTTTGAATTTGCTGGGTTTGATTGGCCTCCATCTCCATGAGTACTGTCTGTTTGCTTTTAATGGGCTACCTACTCGTGCTGCTGCTACTATTACTATTCTGCTGGTGGTTTTTAGAACCGCTATAATCTACTATAAATCCTATTGTATCTTTGCTTTGGAATGTTGGAAGGGATGCATTTGGGTGTAAACTTGTTACATGAAGCAAATCGAAGTGCCCGGACCTCTTTGTTCATCGCCAAGGAAATCTCTAGTGGATAATTAGTTGTATTTGTTCGATGAATATTGCGAAAGCACCTGTATATGAGAAGCTATTTCTGATCTAATAGGGTGAGGCAGACTGGCAATCATTTATTAAAACAGTTTGATTATCATCCAGTGATGAATCGAATGCAGTCGGGTTGTTGATACTCGCCATGTGCTTCGTATGAATGCACTGCCTTGTGCAGGGGCTTGATCTTTTGGGATGGGGGTTTATCAAACTAGAAAAACACCAATGTCAGTGCTTTGATAGCGCTTTCTCAGGTATCTGAATCTTAATTGGGATGCTGTTTGATTCGTTCTTTTCTTTCTTTTTTTTAAAAGTCTCTGCAGGGTAGATAATTGATTCAAAAGTATTCTTATCGAGTTCTATGGTCGCTTTCTTTCACTCCATTGTTCCAACTGATGCCATGGAGAGGGAGCTGTTTTGTATGAATTGATTGTTATGTTCTCTGTGGCAAGGTTTCTGACAAACGGGACAGTATCTGTGGGTCATGGCCACGAGGAGTTACCTAAATGGGAGGGAAGAGTGTCGGTTCTGGTACCATTCTGGCCTTGTCCCTCTGGTCTCAGGACTAGGAGTGAACTGTTAGGGCTTATGCTGTTTTCCTGAGAGAGAGGCAAAAGACTAGCAGATTCTAAGATTTTTTTTTTCGGAATTGGTGTCGTGCAAGAAAAGTGCGAAAGAGCCGTGCAGCTATATGTCAAGAACTTACACTCAAATAATTGCTTAATTTAAACATATGTCTTTGGTTGTAGGATTTGGTTGGCTCCACTGGTCTCCAACAACTGTGTAAAACTCTTACTTGTCTTTTGAAATGTTTGGATTTAATTTAACTTTCCAGGTTGTACATTGGAAGGTTTTTGGGTGGTTTCACTGATTTGCTGGAACTATGCTTCTTGAGGTAAGCCATGTTTGTACTGTCTATATCATCTTAGGCTGGTGAAATGGAAAAAAATATATGTGGACTAATTAATATGAATTAGGGATTTATATTTAATATATTTTGGTGATGAATTCAGTAACATTTTACCGTTATTTTAGTTCCTGTTTTTACTTTTATTCGCTCTCTTATTGCTTTTTTATCCGGCATTAGAAAGTTTATACATGATTAGATGTAGGGGTCTAAATGATACCCGAAAACTCGATAACCCAAATAGATTATTTCAGCTTGGGTCCAAATTAAATTTTTGTTAATGTTATTGAATTAAGTCGGATTCTATATATTAGATCCAATTTTTATCAGACCAAACTTAGATGTAGCTGTATTTGAACTCGAAAATTTGATAACTCAAATATATACACATAAATATAAGAATGTAAAGAGAATTGGCTACCTGACATGTATTAATTTTTTTTTTTATATTTGTATTTATATTTTTTTCTCTTAACTCTTGCCCATCACTATTTCACTTCCAAAATTCCAGCCACTACCTAGATTTCAGTAACATTTCAACTATACTAAATATAAAATAAATCTGAATCTGTCTCAAAAATAATTGTTTTTTTTTAATCATTCGCTATTTATGAAGGACTATTCTGATAACATATGGGTTTATTTGATGTTTTGAATGCTAGATGTGATATTTATTTGCTCTGCATTAATTTTTTCAAAACATATGGGTCCAATTAGTCGCAGAAAAAGTCTCTTTTGCTGGCATGAAATGATTGCTGTGATTTTTTTCATGGATTGGTGTGATTTGAGGCGGGTCAATTGAATCACGGGGCTCCAAACCGGGGCCCTGGCCGGCACTGAGGAACTCTGCACGACTGAGTCTTCTTTTAACCATTCCCTGCATCCTCTCTGTCCGTGCTAATAACTTCGTAGCTTTCGACTCATTATTATCATTATTTTTTTTAACCTTCCTTCCAAGAAGGCAATTGGTTCAAGCATGGCTACTAATAAGAATTAGTTGCTCCACTTGGCTGGCTTTCTTTCTCTCCTGGTGGCATGGGGTGAAGAGGTAAAAAGTCATGTCCAGAGGGTAACCTCCAATTACCTCTGGCTAGAAACTCAGTGCCAATTTATATGGAATCAGTGTAAAAGTAAATGCATGAATGAATTGTAGCACATGTGGAGCTGGGCCTGGGGCCAGGCCAAGCCTAGGAGTGACATGCCTGCAGCTTCGATATCATCACGAAAAAGGCTTCATGAAACAGCACCAGATCGATCCACTTTTAGTCTTCTAACAACAAAACAGAGGCCACATGATGTGGAACAACGCTGTTTCAGTGAATGGGTGGGTGGGGTTTTTGAGGCAGTGGATGTACTCAGTACGGGCGATGCTTCACCAGCAAACAGCGCTTGGAGACAAGCCTTAGGAAATCGCACTCATTTACCTTGAAATTTCTACCTCTGGTGGGGCTCGCCGCTGTGTCTTCCCTGGTTGCATTTACCTTAGCATTAGCCTTTTTACTATTTGATATCATATTTATTAATGACTAGGACATGCTAATAGATAATAGATGCCCTTGTTTTATTTTAATGGGCTACCTATTTGTAAGGGAGGATTTTTTTTTTTGTTCTTCAAAGGTTTGGATTATCTTGTAGATTATTTCTCGTTTTCTATATTCAACAACATCCTGCAAGGAATTACATGAACTTCTTTACGTTGGGATAAGCAGTTGGCTATTGATATGAAAGACAATTCATCATGAAAACCATTTTATGGCATCCCAACCATCAAAGTATGGAGACCACCATCCGTATATGAATGATACCAATTCTTATTTTCTTTTACATGAATAAAGAATATTTGTACGATCTCAAATATGCTGTCAAGATTATATTTTAACAACTATTGACTCTATGCATTTGTTAAACAACTTTTACATCCTTTTCCATCAATTGTTCCCTCTTACTAAATTACCTAAGCTCAATATTTCTCGAAGAAAAAAAAAATGTTGCTGCTAGAATTCGAGATTGGTTGAGCCTCGAGGTAAGATTAAGATCAGCGATGATCTAGAGTGAAATACCTTGTACTACTGATTATCGGTAGAGATGCTAGTAAAGTGGTCGGTTGTGCCTTTAGGATGCAGATTCACCTTGAAACAAAATTCTTTTATTGGAGATTTTCTAAAGAAGGATCCTCCGACGTTCAAGTCGGTCTAATTCTAGAAAAATGATAGAAGAGTGGGAAAAAAAATTTCTAGAGAGAGAATTGAATCAAGATAATGATTTTTCTAAGGATCCTCTGATTTTCCTAATATAAAGGGATAGGACCGATGTTCGTTACCAAGATTGTCAGGGCATGCAATAAATATATGATAATGGCTCGTCATGCAATAACTATATTCTAGCATCGCACATGCAGAAATAACTATGCTAACCGGGCAATTATGCTCTTCAATAGGATATATGGTGCTTCCTTTCCATTTCATAGGGGCGAAAGGTCAGTGCTGAGGTGAGGTGTTTCGGACCATTCCGAGGTTATGAACTTCAGTCCATCTCGAGATCGAGTTAGGCAAATATTCACCACATCATATTAGCGCTCGGCTTGTCACATGACGGGGGATGATCAAGCTTAAACAAGTGCTCAAAGTCGGCTTGCTTTTCAGCAGAATGGGTTAAACCGAGTATGAACTTTTACTTTGTTTTTTTACTCCATGCTAATTTATGGGGTGAATTCTAGATGAAGTATAAGGTTAGCTCCTTGTTTAGAAATAATAACAATAAAAAAAAAAAATCAAGGGAGCTCTCAATGAAGGAACTGTTCATCAACATGTTGATTCATTCGGCGGGCAGGCAACAATAAATAAATGAGGACAAACGGAAGGGGCATCGATCATTTTGGCTGAAGCTCGGTGTGGGGCCTACAAGGCTGTGGGAGAATCTTTGGGTCCACGAGACGGAAGGGTAAGATGGTCGGAGATCCACGTGGGCCTCCCTACTCTCTCTCTCTCTCTCTCTCCTGCGTGGTGTGAAGGGATTGCTCGCGTCCGGCCCCACCAGATGGGCCCCGCCAAACACTTGCACCTCGCATCCACTAATGCTTCTCTTTCGTTTAAAATCATGGTTTGAAAGTAATACAGCTTTTCATCATCATCCATCTAAAAAATTAAGATGGCTTTACATGTAACGAGTTTATAATACCCA
Organism: Phoenix dactylifera; assembly: GCF_051530095.1. NCBI lineage: Eukaryota > Viridiplantae > Streptophyta > Magnoliopsida > Arecales > Arecaceae > Phoenix > Phoenix dactylifera. The sequence goes on along the minus strand of NC_143196.1, from coordinate 26,601,928 downwards.
TAATATATAATTTATCGATGGCCAATACTTTTGTACATAAAAAAGAATCATTTGAGTATTACTCTATTATAATGGTAGTGGTGCTACTAGGTATATCGAGTTTATTGATAAAGTCACCTAATTTTAAACTTGCTTTCTTCCATCCTAGTTTACATTATAACAATATCTACACAATGACACTTAAATCTGTCTGGAGTTAGATTGGAAAAATATTTGCTGCTATTTTTCTGTTATTATAGGGATCAATAGTTTCAACTGTCTATACTATTGAAAAATAGGCTCAAACATTTCTAGGTTTTTCATCGTAGAAGCAAAAAGGAAAAAAAAAAATCTCCGATAACTTGTCCGTGCAAATTTGTTTCTCAAAAACTTGTCTGTAGGAATTTCCTTTGCATCGAAACAATTAATCCGAACGAAGATGATGGATTCATTAGCTTTTTTCACCGCTTGGAAGTCCATAGTAAAATGGCCCATTTGACGAGATCAAAGATGGAAAAAACCATGAGCCTAGAAAGTTTTTGAGAGGTAATGGTAATGTAAACCAATTCCACGTTAACTTTATTATTCAAGATGGAAAAAAATGAGTTATCTACGAGCGATCCATCAAGTTTTTAATCGGTTTATTAACCCTGCTTAATTGTCAAATCGAGCAGGTAGCAACATATACCTTTGGGTGCACTCATTGACCCGGACCATGATTTAATGAGGGGGGTGGGCATTTCAATTGGATTTGGAAGTCCATGGTTGGCCTACAAACTGGCCAACCCAACTTGTCCTTTGGGGTTCTCAGGATGCTTGGCTTGTTAAATGAGAAATGCCCTGTGCCTTCTAGTCTGCAATATGCCTTATGCCTGTGTCTTTATTTCTTGACAAAGATTAATTGCCTCTTAATAATGGCAAGCATTTCATGCTTCTGGTTTGCCTATTTCCATTCAATATCAACTAGCACTTGCTCTCAGTTTTATATTTACAGTTTTCAACTGAAAGGTTTCGTCATCCAGAATTACAGGAGGCATACTCCATGTTCCAAAGGCATGCCTCAAAGTTGCCCCACTTGGAGATCAAAAACATGTTGAATATTAATCAGCGATTGAGGGTGTATATTGAGCTTCACACCAATCATGCACTAGATAGATCTAATATACATATACAAGATAAAAAAATTCAAATAATATCTTTTGGCTAGTCATTTATTAAGATCCTAAATTCTTAAAAATAGTATCAAAATAAGCCTAGCCATAACTGATATAGACTATAGGAAACTATAGGACGGGCCTATTAAAGATGACCACAAGCTAATTGTGGTTTTTATGATCAATGTCAAATTTGAACCCTTAAATTAGTAAAAATGCTGGGGCTTAAAACGGAGAAGCATGCGAAAATCTATGCAGGCATATAGTCCGTTCCACATTGGTTATTTACCACAAAACAGGGAAACAACATCTATGAAAATAGCTGTAAGACTGTACATATCTGACCCTCATTAAAATCTAGAGTGGCGCAAGTCTCATGAGCCATGATGAACAGACAATGTCTGAATAGTGCGGAAAAGACTGTCCGTAGGTTGTCCAAAAATTACTCAAATTGCCCATCAGTTTTACTGCATGCAATGGCTTATCCAAAAGCTTTATGTCATGAGGAACAATGACAGCTCATTCAAAAGTCAAGAATTTGCCATGTAGGACAAACAGCTCCCACGCTTATCCCTGAAGAATCACCAACCGGCTCTCAGTTTCTCACCAAGTGAGATTTACCCAAAATAAATTGGTCAAATAGATACAAGACCGGCAACAATGCTTGTCACGGATGCATCCACATCAGTAATTCAGATGTCTTCTTCCATGGATGCTCATTCGAGCTCAGAAGTGGCACAAATTAATCTAGAGTGAATGTTGTACATTGTTCAAGATGCTTATTCCAGCTTTAGAGCATCCAATGCTCAGTGGCATTTTCTTTTCCAAAATATTCTTTCAATTTAGATCAAACTGGAACAGTGTTTACATCCTTATTTCTTTATAACACCTCCATCATTACACTGCTTTCAATGTTACATCAAACAAAAATGGCTTGTCGAGGTCTTTAGAGAAGGAAAAGTGCAGGTGAGTTTAACTAGGCTTCGACATTGTCTCCTCCAGCATGTCTTCCTGACTGTATTTCCAGCTCTTTTGCTTCTTCCTTCTCTAGAGCTGAACTACTTGTTCCAATGCTACCTTGCTCTGACAAAGAGTCCCGCTTGCTATCTAATGCTCTCCCAGCTTTCCCAATTGCAAGGATTAACTCAAGTTGCTTTTGTTGTTGTTCCTACAGAAAGTGCTCAAAAAGGAAAAATGTTAAGAACGTAAAAACATAGCACCTCATCAGCGTATAGAAGAATTAACTTCAAGCATAGAAGATTGAGAGGTATTCAAGCTAAAGTTTTAAGATTCTAGTGTAAATTACAATAACTTTACCTATCATATGTTGAAATGCAAGAATTGAATTAAGCCAAAGAAACAACTTCATAAACTGCACACTAAGATAGTGATGTGACATAGACCCTCAAAAGTTCATTTTAATTGATAGTTGCAAACATGATGTGTCATGTGATGTTTATAATAATGTTTATCAATATATAAAAGATTGTGCCAAGTAGCACAAGTTGGATCTAATAGAGGAGGTATGGTCCGACATTTTTTCCAGTGGTGTATTCCAAATGTAATAAAATAGTAGAGATAAAGAACTAGAATCTTGAAAATGATTTTATTATGTTATAAGTATTTAGGCAACCTGTCGTTAATGACAGATTTTATTGCCAACTATAACCACAACTATCAAGCCTTGTTGAAATTATATAGAGTTAGCAAAATGAATCCTCCTCCACTGTTCTGTCCAATTAAAGCTACGTCTTCATCTCAAACTTTTTGAAATGCTCCCATGAATTCTATGCTATCTTAGATTTTCTCTTTCCTGGCCTTTAAACTCAAACATGACCTCCACGCATTCATTGCATTTACGTTCATGAAGCTCCATAAATTCATTATTTAACACAGATGTGCCATAAGTTTATTGCACACATCCATAACAATTTACTTGGCTGTCCAACACTTTGTTCTCAGTTAGCAAATATTTATGTATTTTCTCTTCTCTGATCATTCCTCATTTTAGTCTTCCCAATTTTACCACAGATATCTCAGCATCCTTCTCTTTGTCATACTTATTTATGTTATTGGACCCTCTTTATCACCCACCATTACATAACATACAAGCATGAGATTTGACTATTGTCTCTTAAAATTCTCTTTAAAATCTTAAAGGGATGTTTCAACCAAATATTGCCCAAGAACATCTCTCCATTTCATCCACCTAGCTATAATTTACCTCAGTCTATTTATTGAATCATCTCTTCATCATTCTATTACATACATTTCTTCATTCTTCTCTTACATAATACAAGATTTGTTTTTTTGCCTTTTGTGTGTATGTGAGAGTGCGTACAGGTGTGTGTGTGTTGTGGTGAGAGGGGGGATATGAGGGATTTACAAGGCCATTAGGCTGAAGAGATGATTGTAAGCTACAAATGAGAGTGAAAATTTTGGAACATTGGCAGAAAGCCATGCCACACCTGCCTTTCTATGTGATTCTCAAACAGTTGGCACCACACTTGCGCCCTCTATGACTCCTTGTGCATTTGTGCCACCCCCAGGATTTGAACCTTGGATCTCCACCAAAGAGAAAATGGTACTGACCACAGGGCTATGTTCAAGTCGGTACAGTTGGATGTTTACATTCCCCAAGAAAAATTCTTTTGTCCTCTACCTTTGGAATGTCGGTTTCTAATTGGAAGCAAGTGTAGCTCAAGGTAGTAATATTACACTTGAAATAAAGGTTTATAGGCATTCTTGTCCTCTTTGGTGAGATGTCCCAGTTGGCTTATAACCCATCTATTGCATTGTTACACAAAAATAAGAAAATAATTGCATTATTCTATCTCACCTCCTCATATCACATATTAAGGAATATTTTCCCACAAGGGAACGGGCTGCCCTAAATGATGCAATCAACAGAGGTTCTACTAAGGAGCTACTAACCTAGCTGCACATGAGATAAAAATATATTAGCATAACAAAATATTCACCAATAAGGTCAACCTAGAATAGCTCAATCCATGTAAAAGCATCAATAAAATCACTCAGCTAGCAGAAAGGTATGCCAAAGTAGAGGGAGACAAGCAATGCTTGTTGTACCCTTGCAACATCTCATGGGTAATTGGGCATATGATAACAAGTAAAGGTGGCAACGAGTTGGGTTCAAGTCAGGTTGAGTCAGTTTGAGATATAGGTATTAGGGAAAACCTATCAACAAGAACCCAACCCATTTATTAAATGAGTCAGAAATCCAAAATCGAACCCAACCTGTTTATGGCATAAGTAACCTGAATCAACCCACATAACCCATTTAATAAATATTTTGGATCGGGTCAAGCAAGTTAAATGGGTTTCAAATAAGTTAAATAGGTCAAACAAGTCTCCAATGAGTCAGAATGTAATTGCGTCAACCTGATCTGGTTTAACTGGGTCAGAACAGGCTCTACAGGTTAGGACTCTAAACTTAAACCCAACCCATTTAACAAATGGGTTAAGCAGTGTCAACCTGTTTAGGACCTGGACCTATTTATGCCAAACCCAAACCCACTTATCTTGGGTTGTGTTGACAGGTGAAGTCATAAATTGCCACCCTTAGTAACAGCTTATTGTGCTTCAGTGCAAAGTGGACCATGACTGAGGACTTCAACTAACCTTGAACTGAATGTTTGATAAGAAAGTAGCTTCAAATTTCTTGTTCCTAACTGGATAACTAGAGCACCTAAATGAATACCGCAACACAGGAACAACCAAACTAGTATATCAGGTGGTTCAAAGGATAGAAAACTAGAAAGGAAAATGTATATATTATCATTGGACTCTTAACATTGAGGCACTCTGGTATTCTGCACTGAAAAAAATAGATTATTTCTTCCAAGCAAAAGCCTTGGAAGGCAAATGATAATACCTGTTATAAGTATCTTGGTTCATGTCAGACTCTCAGCAGCCAAACTGTTTTTGTATATTTAAGTCCTGCCTGCATACATGTCCAAAGTAACAAATAGACCAGAATCAAAACATGTTCACTTCGAGTGTTCAACAATGCAATGAAAGGAAATGGCTTGGGGTACTTTGACACCCTAAGTTGGTTGTCAGAAGAGATACAATGTTTCAATATCCTTAATTTGAAAGAAGCCGGAATGAAGTCAAATGTAACAGCAGGAGGACAAGGTAGTCAAGAAGATGAAGGATCAAAACACAGCCAAGCAAAGGATAGAATTCCGGAAGGCTAGGGGAGGGAGAAGTTGGGTTTCAATGGAATATTTAGTTAGAGATCCTATCCATGCAGCGGTACAAAACTAAAAGAGTGGGTTTTACAACAGAGCTCACTCAAGTGAGCCATGTGACAGTTAAGCATGTGGATGCCGTCCAACCTCCATATCATACAACAAACCTCTCTAGCTAATGGCAGGTGCATCTCAAACAAGTTAAAAGGGAAACAAAGAAAAAAGACAAAAAAGCCAATGTCATTACATGTCAGTTGCCTAATCCTAATCAAGACCAAATACTGATGCTTGCTTTACTTTCCCACCTTCCAACCTATGTGGGAGGAATTCTACCTAAAATTCTAGCATAGTTCTCTGCATCATCAACTCAATTTACACCATCTTAAACAAGTCATAACACCTAGTCAATGGAATAAAACTAGTGTTGTTTGGTGTCTATCTTCTCCATAACTCAAACAAGCAAGGTTTTTCCAAGATTATGAAAGGTGCAAACCCATGAAAAAAATTATATCAAAACAATTTTACACAAATGGAAGGCCATACAAGTTTCTTCATTGTCTCTTCAGTATAAATAAAATGTTGAAATTTATTTTAATTTTTTGGCTACTTTGATGGTTTAGTCCTTAATGACATTTAATTATAGCAAATTCCACATACTATAGTAAAAATTCTGTTTAAAGAATGAAACTCTTTCTCTGGAGAACAGTCACTTTAACCATTTAACAGAGATGCCATTAGCTTGATTTTGAGTCTGACTGTCTTCTCTGTGGTATCCCCGTTGAGGCCATGTCAGAGAAAGGAGTAAATCTGATTGTTGTTGTAAAAGAAAGGTGGGACTACTCAATATTATATATATATATGTGTGTGTGTGTGTGTGTGTGTGTGTGTGTGTGTGTATTTGTTTAATTACCCTTTATCCAGAAACTAAAAGAAAGAAAAAGAGCGTGCATTGTCTTTTTAAATTTTATTCATATAGTCACTCACTAGAAGAGATCTACAGAGGGCAGCAAAAAATTCACCATCATAGCCATGCCAAGGTGCCAAATAGTTGTTCTGTATTACTCAACATATCTGACAGAAGTCTTCATGATAATTCATTGCTCTTGATGTTTTTCACTCTACACCAATAAACCACTTGTGCTTTGTCCATATGCTAAATGGTAAATTGCCTGTAGAAATTAAATGATGACTTTGATCATTCAATGATAACCATAATACATATATTATTTTAAGACCTTGTTGGCATTTTAGCGTTGTCAAGCAGCGAAAGTCAAAAGCGAGTCTTGCTTTTTAGGTAAGGTATTCGTGTTCTCTATCTTGTTACATATAACACAAATCAATGCAGTTCAACTTAGTTTAAACCAAGTTGTCCAAGAGAACATAACAAAGAGTGGCGAAAGGCAGGACTACACACAAATTTTTTTGGAAATCAGAAAAACTATTAATAACCTCTTTGTTTTTTCTTAAGATTTCTGATAATATATCTTCCTAGAATTATGATCTAAGCAAGACAAACCTACTTATAGGACTGTAGATGACACATACTTGGGCAACTTGGTGGCATTTAAAAAAGAAGAAATGGTAAAGGTTAGCAATAATGACTAGTGATTTATCATCTTGTATATATACTGCATTGAATCAATTCTTAATAGCTTCTTCACATACAGGGAATGTACATAAGAACCAACTGGATGGGACCACTGTTACAAAACATACAAAAAAACATATGAAAAAGGATGAAGTGCCTGAGTATAGATATCTTTATTGTCTTCTATGATTGAGTAAACACATACAATTACCCCTGTGGTAATGTTGACAATAGGTCAACAAATAAGCGCAATGAATATGTAAACAAATATCTCCTGTGCTATAGATATACTAACATGGACATTCACAGATGCTGTAAAGGGACATCAAATTAAGTCTCACCTTATAACTAAACTTTCTTTGCAATAAATCCACTCTGCTTCATACCACTTAGTATCTTAAAAAAGACATCTGTACAATTAGAGTGCACCTATCAAGCAGGATGCACATTGTCGTCTCCTAAGAAAGGTTAATCGTGCTGTCTCAACAAATAAGCCAAAAATGATTCCACAGTTTACAATGTTGACATATTTCCCTTGGTAGATTTTTACCATATAAATTCTCCTAGCTTTGAATTTATAAAAGGATCTTTTTATTTATTTATCCTGTGAAAATCAGATCTTAGTTGCTGAATGTGAGAGCAGATGCAGGAGTTGCTGCGAAGGGACATCAAATTAAGTGCCTCACCTTATAACCAAACAACATTTTGAACAAAATCCACTCTCCTTCATACCTCGTAGTTAAGGCTGCAAATGGGTCGGGTTGAGCCGTGACCCGACCCGACCTGACCCGCTTAAACCCGACTTGACCTATTTTGGAGGACCCCTGGGGTCGGGTTGAGTCCTAAAATTGGACCCGATCCATTTTTTGGGTCAGGTCTGAGTTTACTGAATTCAGACTCAACTAGACCTGACTCGATCTATTTGAAATTTGGATAATTTTAGCTTTTCAATCTTACAACCCGACCCAATCCGAATCTATGAACTTATTTGGGCCCGTGGGCTGCAGCCCGCAGGAGTGCAAACACAAATTTTGAAGCCATGGATGGGTTGACCCGAACCGCACCTGATTCGGACCCAAACCAGATGCGACCTGACCCGAATGACTTATTGGGTCAAAAATTGTAGCGGTGGACTCGAGCCGTACCGACCCGATAGAATCTTCTATTAGGTCCGATTTGGATCCACAATTAGGACTTAAACAAGAAACCAGGTTGGGTCGGGGTCACTCATGACCTGGCCTGATCCGACCCATTTGCACCCCTACTCATAGTATCGTAAAAAAACATATGTACAATTAGAGTGCACCTATCAAGCAGGATGCATATTATTGTCTCCTAAAAAAGGCCAACAGTGCCATCTTTGCAAATTAGCCAAAAATGATTCCGTAGTTTACAATTTTGTCATGTTTCCCTTGGTCGACTTTTACCATATAAATTCTCCTAGCTTTGAATTTATAAATGGATCTCTTTCTTTCTTTAGCCTAGTCTTAGTTGCTGAAAATGAGACCAGATGCAGGAGTGGATTTGGTTGCAGATATGGGGAAACTGGTCTCTCAAAAAAATCAAAATTTGGAAACATCCTAAGAAGCCTGTGGATGAGTATCGGAAGTGGTATGCCACCCCAAGCAGAACCCAGGTTCAAAGAATCAAGTATAATGCAAAACTCTTGCTCCATTGAGAAACCTAAACAGGATAAAGCATGTTCAGTTGTGTTAACAAATTGCTAGTTGCAAGTTATTTAATTATTTTTTTCTTAAAACCTTGTTATATTATAAGGAAAAATGGTATGCAGATTTAACATGTTAACTGCTAAATCTAAGACTGACTATAAGAAACTCTGTACAGCATGCAGAAGACACCATTGAAAGCAGCTAGCACACATTCTTGTAAGCATTTATGTATAAAGTAGCCAGTCAAGCAAATACAACCCTTATGTAGTATCATTTATGTTGATAATATTGTCTTTCTTATAGGTTTATTTTAAGTTACTCCTAAAACACAAAATCACAAACAACCTGTATTATGTCAGCATAATCCTGTGGCAGCCCCACCAGTATTTCCTACATGATACTAAAAGCAGGCAACAATCATTAACAGGATATCATGAGTAGGAAGAATTTGCAATTGGAAGCACATTACCCTTTTGTTGAAAATTTAATATAGATCCACACCAACACTAGGTTTTCTTCTCACAGATTATTATTTGATAAGTTTTCAAAATAAAGGAGAGACTATACATCCACCAAATATAAGAATAAGTGAAAAAACAGTGTCATAATATTTAAAATATGTAAATGTATGAAAAGAACATAAGTTGGCAGGATGCAATGATACTACTTGAGATTGTATAAAATACTATGGAGATAAAGATACCAGGAAGAAAGGTGTGTGTGCTCAGGGAAGACTTACCTGCATTGCCAACAAGACCTTCTGGATTTCACCAAGCTCCCTTTCAAGAACAGCTTCTTGCACTGCTAGTGCTCGAGTAGCCTCAGAGTTCTTCTGTGCCAAAGTGGCATTCTGCATTCATCAATCATACTCCAACTGTGAGAATACATAAATCATATTACATTTAGTTTTACAGAAGTCTAACATTTACAGCAAGAATGCAGGATCCATGACATTCCTTCAATGACCACTTGCTACCTTGTTTATGCTTCTGAAAAATATTTTGTTATGAAACAATAGTGATGCCAAATGATATTAGAAATTGTAGAAGATAGTATGGTGAAGTTAAAGGCTTTAATTTATTGAAGTTCAGGTTTCATCTGTGCCTTAGAGATGAATGTAGCTCCCGATATCAAAATTTATTATCTTCCGCTTGAATCCAGATTCTGCAGCAGAATGTTGAAGGGTTGCCCCTTGGTTGCACAAGCTTAAAATATGATCATTAAGGTAGATCTCCTTACCCAGTAATCAGTCAAATAAGGTTCATGGAGGACCCCTCTCTTGCCTAAAGTTGGATTTGCTAGGAACTCAGCATCAATTTCTAGAGAATTGACATCAGGTTAATTGCTAGTAGAAACTTTGCTCAATTCTTCCATAAAGCCTTCTTAAGTTGGAGTTTTGCTCCACAACAAATTCCATATTAAATGGGAAAAGGCCAAAATGACAATGATGATGTACCTCAAGTATTATGGGTTCTTTGTACATGAGGTAAAAGCAAAAGAAGTGTCTAATGACTTCACTGTTTTCTTTTCATTCTTGATTGACAAAAAAAAAAGCATCTACTTATCAGATTTTTCAGATGCAAAACACTCTACCCAGATGTTGTTCCCTCTATAGAAGCTCACTCCCACTCTACAAAATTTCATATGCTTCCACCTTTACATTGCTGATCCAATTAGGTATTGCTAACAAGACACCATAGTGGTCAATTTTAACTCAATAATTTGTAACTACATACAGATTGTTGCCCTCTTAAAATAGACGATGAATAAAATTTGAAGAAACCAAACTTGAATGAGGTCATTATCTAATTACAGTAGTAGCTTAGTTTCTTTTTTCTCCTAAAGCAGCATTGGTCTTCCATGCCCCTAGCATTTTGCCATCACAGCCTAAAGTAATAGAGCATTTTGCCATACCAAGGTATGCAAGGATATTCAATAGGCATAAATCTTCTATATCACAAATATGCCCATCATAACCAATAGATTGTACATAATGCCTTACGAAGGCCATGGCCTCCTTAAATCCACATGCACCACTACTAAAACAAACAATATTCCAAAAAATCAAACAATGAAAATCTACTGGAATGAAGAGAAAGCAACCTCCAATCTTCTTCCTCAAGTACAAATCTCCAATTAATCAGCACAAAAAGAAGAATTAAAATGTAGATTAGAAAACTTGTAAGATTTAATTCCTGCCAAGATTTATCCAGGGAAACCAAGAATTAGTGCATTCAGCAGTTGTCCACATATGTTGATGTTCTAATTAGGTAAAAACAAAAACACTGATCAAAGATGGTGGTCAAAAGATTGCAAGCATAACTTATAACAAGTATTGACTTGTACACAAGGAGCTCTGATGGATAACAGATATTTACAGACACCTACAGAATTATGACTTGGTGGTAATAGCTAGCAGAGATGAACTTTTGAAATTAAAAGAAGCAAAAAGCGGAAAACTTGATGCAGCAAAGCAGAGGATGCCATAATCTCAAATCTATTTTATAGTGCATTTTAATTTAAATATTATACCACTATTGAGAATGATGCCCTTATCATTTTTGCAGGATCCAATATCCAATTAGGAATGTCGACAAAGTTTTATTACCTCTATTGACTTGAAATTTATTAATTACAAAGACCAAGACTTGTCCACATAAACATTTCCCATGTGATCTTTCTTTTTATAAAATTGTTCAAAAGAATATCTTAACATTATTGATGACTTAATAAGAATCATAAGAAATATTATCTAGTGCCCTAGTTCTTAAGTCATCTTTGTCTTTAAAGTCTCCTAAAACAACTAGCAAACCCTCATGACTGGACCAAGGTAATCAGAAGGTTAGAAATATTGCAATATAAGGGTATGTAGGTTACATATTGGCACAGTATGTGTCATGGTACGACCCCCATATCTACTCATGGTGTTTACTAGCATGTGGCAGTACGGCAATGGCATGGGACAATATGGTCAGTTATTCAAACCTTGCCTAGAAGAGACAAGGATAGATGGCAAACCAAATTGGTACATTACATACATCCTTGCAAAAGTAAGTATAAAACACTATACCCAAGCATTGGAGGAGCCAAAATTGATTAATTAATTGGAGTGGACATTTAGGCATGAAAAACCAAGAGAAACTAAGTCCATATGGTTAATGAAACTATCAACTAGATCATTGGAGCAAAGAGGATACCAAATGAGTGAAATAGAAGAATTATGATACCATCATAAGAATAAAATGGCCATGCAAAATTGCACCATCCATTGTGAAGTTAAATTTATTTGTGACACTATAAAGGTATGGAAAAGGCTGATGGAACAGATGTTAGATAATAATGACAATTATTTCATCATTTCAAAGAATTGGTTTCCTTTATTTCTGAATTGTTATCGATGAATGCTATTTTATTTGTTAGGCAAATAATAAATATTTAGGTAAATTGGTAAAATATATACATAGTTATAAAATTTAATCAACCTGAAGAAGCCAAAATATAGAATACTAACAATCATGGTATGTTGTACCAGCATGAACCGGACGGTACGGAACGTACCTTACCGTATCAATTCGGTACCGGTACCCGAAACGGATAGCGTACTGACATTTGGTATGCCAAACAAAACTCTATACCATACCGTACCGTACCGACACTGTGCTAGTGTGGCACCGGTACGGGGTCGGATACCGAAATGGCGAACCTTGTTGACAATAGTGATTTTCCTAGGCATGAAGAAAATATATTACTTGAAAAATAAATTGAATCATTTTTTCTATACTGATCTTACCACCCGATGCTAGGCATACTGTACCAATCCGATAAGGTACGAGTACAATACAGAGGCTCGATATGATACTATACACACATAGTACAATTGTTGTCTCGCCTCTAGCAGCATACCATGTATCGACAGAGGGGGTAAGTACAAACCCAATCTATATGGTAAGCTACCATTATGGGGTCAAACGAGACAAAAAAAAAAAAATATTGGTTTAAATAACTAAAAAATGCATAATGGAGTTATGAGGACTTATAACAGACAACTGTGAAAATTGAATTTCCAATCACCATGGACCTGCATCAGGGATCAGCTTTGAGCCCAATCAATCTACACCTGTCACTGATGAACTCACCACTGATAACACAGTAGGTACCATGGCATATGCGGTTTGTAGATGATATCTTGTTAGATGACGAGAGAAGGATGAGGTTAAATGCTCAACAAGAATTAAGAAGAAATTCTTTGTAATAAGCATATACATAATCAACAGAACTAATAGAGTATAAAGAATTCATTAACCCAATAACTGTCAGGTGAAGCGTTCTTGCTATATCAAAAGTGGCAAACAGAACCAGCTGCAGTATTTTTGGGTACTAAATAAATGGAAAATTTGTAACACAACTTGCAAGAGCTATGGGATACAAAGTTAGAAGACTAAATATATCTACATATGATTCAGTAGACAGAGAAAACAAAAATTACTTCATTAATCGGTTCCTTCAAGGCCTTCCTCATGACTCTGAACCTAATCCCGAGCTTCTCAAGCTGCCTCGACAGCACTCGAACTATCTTCACTGAGCTCTGCAGGTCCTGCTCCACCTTCTCAACCCTTCGTACTAAATCAACATTCACCCCATTCTCATTCACCCTATACATCCGCCGCCACTGCCTCCAACGAACCACATTTCCAATCACCACAGCACCGACTAAGAGAAAATACTGGCACACAAAAAACCTGTTCCCCGATAAGACCTGGAATGGCTTGGCCGCTCCTGGGAGCGCCGAAGCAACAAGACAACCGATCGAATAGATGGCAGGCGGAACAATGCAGAGCACTTCAGCAACTGGAAGGAGCTCATCCAAGCTCAGCTGATCCGGCACATCTCTCCGTGGTCTCTCATCAACACTCTCACCTAAAAAGATCGATTTTTTGACCCTTTTTTTTCTCTACTTTTCCTTCATGAAAAATAATTAAGCCAGGGTTTTCCTCTTACCTGATAACAAGGAACCAATTTTCCACCGAGACACCTTCCGGCAGGGGACGGCTCTCATCTGGACGAACACGAACCGCCTCGCCTGCGAGAAAAGACCTGGAGAAGGGGAAGAATTGGAGAAAGGACGGATTTTTACAAGATAACTCCGAGTGGGCGGCGGGTAAAACCGATCAGGACGTGGAATTGTTGATATATTTTGAGCAGAGGCAGCAGCAGTGGCGACTGACATCGGTTCTCCTCGGAATTCCGAGGCGCTGGGGGTGGATTCCGGTTCTATGTATCGCGGAAATTGGCAGAAGGGGTGGGCATAGGGTCGAGGCCCAGTTTCGATGGAAGCTGGGGCTAGGGTTTTGGAAGTTGGGAATGGGAGGGGAGTCGGAGACGGAGGTCACGAGGACGGGGAGAGGGACCAAGGCATGATGCGATGCTGCGCGAACGCGAGCGGGCAAGCAAAGTAGGTAACAACGAAGGATGACTACCGTTGGCTTCTTACCCAGCGATGGGTCCGGTGGTGCCGTTCGGTTAATTAATAGTCAGACTAATTGGATGGACGGTTGTGATCTCATTAATTTTGATCATATTTTCTAAAAATAAATATAAAATAATCTTTTAAATAAAAGATGACTCGCGGTGTAATAGCAAGGTTGGTCCATACTGGATATCATAATTTTAAAACATAAAAATAGCTTCTGATAATGCTGCATACATACGAGCCTCGCTATGTCTCGCAATCACAGGAGCCTTATATGTTATCTAATTAAACGTTGGTATGAAATATAAGAAATAAAATTGCTTATTGAAGATTTTTTTTTACTTTCCAATAGAGCCATTACAATATGCAAAATCTAATAATTTCAGATCCATTCGGAGAGACCTATCCCTGAATCCAACTAATTTGCAGGCTGCTTCTCTACACAAATTATGTGAACGGCTATAAAGGAAGAAAGAGAGTTGAAAGGGACCGAAACCGGCAAACTAAACATCCCAAAAGTAGCGATCATGGTGTCTCTTTCTAACCTAATGTACTCGGCATTGTAGATTGTTACTGCAGTGAACTATCCCTTCCATGTTGTTTGTAGTTCTCATTTGGCAAATTGGTTTCTGACGAATAGTGAGAAAGCTTCTTGTATGGGGCTCTTCCATTACATTCTTAAGAATGTAACGAGTCACTGCTTAACCATCATGGAGTGAACCATTAAAGCTTGTTTTGACCTCAATAAGATGGGGCTAACAAGGAACAAAAAGAAGAGAAGGATACTGAACCGAGGTAAGATCAGTACCTTGAGCTAAGCCAACTTCTTGGTTCGCTAAAATAAACTTAGACACTAGACTATGTGCTGCAAAACTATATTGCAAACCTAAGATGCTTTTTATTGAAAGATTATGTCATCACAAGAACTCCAAATTCAAGGTTACTATGCATACTACTACTGCATTTGTGGTGTGGTAAGTAAGGCATTTTCCTTATAAAATGAGCTAGTATAGGGCAGATATGTGCACCGCATTGAAGCATGAATGGCTATGACACAAATTTATTTATTATTTAAAAATTCTCTACTTTTGGTGAATGTGCTTTCTTGTTTCTTTATATCGTAGATGGTAAAAAAAAAATCACTAAGACAGTAAATTTAATAATGACAAGAATAAGGGGAGCTAGGAATGAATGAAAAAAAAAGGTGGAAAAAAATGAAAGGCAAAATTTAGACTTAACCTACAAATGCGAGCAAAAATTTTGCATAGACCACGAAGCATAACACTTTTTATACAACGTACAATAACAAATGGATAGGGAATAATTACAAACTCATATTAAGTGGATTCCAATCTACGACTGTATACAAAAAGTTTATGCTAGCGTTAGATAATCAAACACAAAAGCCTTCCCATATTATATATGATTATAAATAGATAGCAAATAATTACACTCTCACTTTGACTATATGCACTTCTTTTATTTTTCTGATGTAATATTTATCTTAGAAACAAATCAAGAGATGTGCATTTATTAAAGAAAAGAGTTCATAAAGTAGTTGGTGATTGAATATGGAGTTGGGACCCAAGAGTTTGCTTTATAGTAGTTTAGAAGTTGAAATACTATAACTCTAGCTAATGTAATTATTAAAAAGGATATCCTAATACACAAAGCTCCTACAAGGATCAGATATACACTGTGTTATCCCTGCATATAAAGATATTGTTTCCATGTCTCGCATTCGTGACAATCAAGCCATATGAAGCAACTTTATCTTTGCATGAGAGCGTGCTCTCTTAGTTAATTTAATCATTGTAACTAGTACTTAACATATCCAATACATGTGCCCTTCTAATGGAGTGTAAAGTAAAAAATGATGGAGCGACTCCTTAGGCAACAAAGAAAAGGAAGAAAAATCAATGTATCTGAACACACACAAGAAAAGGGTTAATAAAAATAGCTGATAGATTAACATGGAGTTGAGACTCAAGGATTTGCTTAATGATACTTGTGGAGTTGATATTACTCTAGCTCAAGTTTGTATAATTATTATAACTAGCATTTAACATATCCAATATACATGCCCTTTCTAATGAGGTGTGAATCTAAAGGAGATGGACCGACTTTTGCTAAAGAAAAAAAGAAGAAGAAAAGAACAAAAATTATGAATGTATAAAACATAGAGTGAGAAAAGTTGGAAACCTGTATACAGACAAAATATTCCGTAAATAGATTAAAAATGGAATTAGATGGAGTGGAGAAAGATAAAGTATTTTTGTATATATTAAAAGTGGAGTCAAAAGGTGAGGGAACCTCTGTCAGGTGTCCAAAATACTTTTATAAACGTATTTTGCGAGCAAAACAACCATTGTGTATTCACTTGTGACTAGGGCTGCAAATAGGTCGGATTCGGAGTGACTCCGATCCGACCTAGTTTCTTGTTCGGATCCTAATTTTGAACCCAGACCCGACTCGGTTGAAAATCGAATCAGATCGGATCGGATCCATGCCTACAAATTTTGATCCGACGGATCATTCGGATTGGGTCGGATCCGAGTCGGATCCGGATCTATGTATTTTTATATTCAAAGTTCTATTATATAATAGTAGCAAAAAAAATGGGGCGGATTGGGTCCGAATTGAGATTGGATATTTCCCACCAACTATAGCCGCACCGTCCGTTAAAATTTGTCCCTTTTTAATGTATTTACCCCGCCGAACCTGAGGTTTTTGATGCAAAAAAGTATGCGAAGCAAGCGGTCCGCATGCTCCTCCCGAATTATCAACTCAAACCCGACCTTGCGGTTAAGGTCGTTTTTTGAAAACAGTTTGAATCTTATTAGTTGAGTTTAGTGTTGTTTTCTTTGTTTTCTTCTTTTCTTTCACCGGCATGAGCCACCTCTTCTTTTGTCCGGAGAGCAAGGCTCGGCTTCAAAATCGTACGTGGAGCTTCCGCCTCATACGGCTCCTCTAGGGACGGGGGTAGGCCCAGCCCAGGCTTGTGCGGTTAAGGTTGTTGTACACGACCTCAGTTGAGCATTCAGTTAGAGACGGCGATCGCAGGTTCGCCAGAAGAGAGGGTCTTGCGAGCAACATTGCACAAACAAAGCCCTCCTGCCGGATCCAACCCGATCCAAAAAATAGAACGGATCCAAATTTAGGATCCGAACCAACCCCGTGAATCCTAAAATTCGAGTCGGATCAGGTCTTATACGGGTCGGGTCGGATCATGGATCGATCTGACCCATTTGCAGCCCTACTTATGGTAGAACCCATCCGAAGCTTTTTCGTATACACATGGCTGGCCATTTCCACTATTCGCGGACCAAAATACCTCTCACCTTGTCATCTCAAACTATAAAAAGAAGAGAGGAAGTGACATGAATATATGCTATATATGAAAAAAAATGTGGGGGAAAAAAAAAAGGATAGCTTAAGTGGAGAGAGAGAGAGAGAGAGAGAGAGAGAGAGAGAGAGAGAGAGAGAGAGAGAGGCCTCTTCTCTCTAGCCACCCAACGCCACCTGCCATCCCACCATCGCTCCTCAGATATCCAAATAAAATCGCGTACACTCCCTGGTTTCCAGACAATCCTAATCCGAAAGAATGGGGCAAACATCTCTCTTTTCTATGTGGCTTCTCATGGTATTCTGAAAACACTCCAGCGTTGGGCCCCATTGCCTGCATCGGTTGCCGGTGCCTCAACAGGGATAACTAGTGGATCAGGAAATACAAAAACAATTTCATCACTCAAAATCCAATACATTTCGCTGCAGATGCAACAGAAAAAAATCCTACCATGCCAAAGCCGTCTGGCCTGTCCCCCCTTGGTCAGGATTAGAGCAATCTTTCATTGATAAATGATTGGGGTTGAGCTTTTTGGCACAACAATCAAGTTGCTTTTTTTGTGATGCCCGAAATTATGATTTTCAAATATGAAAATCACTTCTCTGCAAAAAAAAAAAAAAAAAGAAGTTGTAAAGATGCATGCATCTGATCTTTTTTAGGTCCTAAAATGATGAGAGCCTCATGCACTAAATTATTCTTTTGTGATGCTGCAATCTGTAGCAAAGATGACTCAGTTAATCGCCTTTGTAAACTCGCTAACCTTATAGACGGAATTCTCCACAGAGCAGATGTACAAACTGCCTAGGTACACCCACGGTAGTGAACAATTAACAACCGAGCATGAAATCTGTTCATAAATTCAGCTCCAATATTATCAACTCAGTGCGTAATATGCAGAGAGTAACAGCTATGTATCGATGTCAGCCACACCAATAAACATTTTAACCTGCATTTAGGTCCTCAAATATAAACTCCAGAGCTCGAAATATTTTCATGCATTCAGCTTTGAGATTATCAACTCAGCACTCAACATGCAAAGAGTAACAGCTATGCATCGATGTCCGCTGCATCCACCAACACATTTTCATACAGCCAGACCCAGAGACATATCAGCTTGCAAAGGCATAAATAGCTATCGCAAGGTCCAGAAATATGTAATAACCCCTCGCAGATACATATTTATAAACTTAGTGAACACCCCAAACAAAACCTGCCCTCCCAAAAGTTCAAAAAGAAAAAAAGAGTATTTGCTGCAGTTTTCTGCCATTGCCAAGCAAGGAAAATGATCTCATTACATGTCTTTCTTCCAGTAGGGCGGCAAGTAAGCCATCTCATGCAATGTTTTCTAGCTTAATCCCTCTTAATTTTGCTCCACATCCACCTCAACACCCTTGTATTTGCCAGCTATATTGTTTATGTGCACTCCCTCTAATTTACTACCACTACAACAATCAAATCCAAATAACACAAGCAATCAAATTAGTAGCGAGTATTATTGAGGTTTTGCTTAATGCCCAATGACACAGCATAATATCTGTAGTTTTACTAACAAGCAACTACTACATAACCTAGAATTACATATATCTCCATGTAATTCCTACGTTCTCCTTGACAATCAAAATTACTAGTTTTCTCTATTACAGATGGAATAACAGCCAAATAATATATAGACATGAGAACATAACCATGTGATGTATGTTTCCTACACAAGAAAGACATTCCATTGTTCTTTAGAAGTCCAGAGAGTATTGTAACCAAGGAGTGCCGAACCGGTACCGGATGCCGTACCGGTCGGTGATTGGTCCGGCTCGGTATCGGAGCCATACCGAGAGAAACCAGCCGAAGCTAGAGAAGACGCAGAGAAAAAGAGAGCAAGCGGGGGAGGGAGAGGGAAGAAGTGGCCGCAGACGCCTGTGGAGGGCCACGGAGGTTCGGCGGAATCCAACAAGTCATCACAATCCAGCTAAAAATGCTGGGCTGTAGTTATATGAAGGTATTGAAGATTTGCTTCCCAACTTTTACAAGGATGCCTCTAAAGATTTATTGGTCATGGTGAACAATGCAGCCAGAATTTGCCTTGAGATCTCTCCAACCTACCATACATGAAATCAACAATCATAGGAAAGGCCCCTCTAGACCTATTTAGCATTGATGAAATTAATTTTTAGCTAAATTATAATTCAGGGATTTTAGATTTATAATAGAGTAAAATATATTATTTGTCAAGTAGTTCCAATATGCATAATCCTGAACCAAACTCCAATATAGCATATGAATACAAGAATACAAGAATTATGACATTCTGCAAAGTTTTTCCTTTCCCTACATCGATATCCTAGCTCTGAAAACAATAGAAATCTATTCCAGTGGCATTGTTGGATCAAACTTCTTGCTAGAATGGTCAATTCTCCATTGATCTTTAAAAGTTGTAACGAAGAATTTAATGAGTATTTACCTGACTCAGATTCTTTGAGGAAAACACTAGAGTCCATATAAAGCAGTATATCTTACTTCTGATCTTCCAATCCCTTACACTGACCATCAGGAAGTCCCTACTAGCCATTAATAACCCTAATCCTCAGTTATTTGATGTGATATTGCAGTTTTTGTGGTGTTCTATAATGGTATTTAGAGCTTTTTTCCCTACAATTCATGTGCGGTGCCCAAAACATGGACCATGCATTTTGATAATTGAAGAAAATCATCATAAGTATCACAACATTAGCACAAAGTGGCAGCCTGGTCATCGTACATGATCGGATTGCTTTAAATAGAGTGGTTACCCTGTTTTTCTTGCAAGGATCCACCAATGGATTTACTAACCTGCTAACTCATGAAGACAAATAGACTACCCCACCAATAGTATAGCATATTGTGAAACCAATTTTTGTCTTGCATAATAGTATTTATCCACATGTTACTGGTATTTAAATTTCCTAAACTCCAAATTATTTTCATGTTGATAAATTCCTACAGCGAGTCCTCAAGTCCAAATGGATCCCTTCCAGTGTAGCATCTACATTTATACATCACTAGTCCTCCTTTACTATACTTAGTGCTTCTACCTTCTTCACAGGGGATCCAGCTGCTTCGAAATCTCACTAAGTCACTACACTTCCACCCCATCTTAAATCGATTATTGTTAACTTATAGTATTGCTTTCCCAAATCAAATAGAAATCCAGTAATGAATATATATTCGCCACTTTTTTTAAGATATTTTTCCAGAACTGTTATAATACGTAATATTTATCCATAGGAAATAAGAAATTTCTATAACTTGCATCTTTCAAAAATACTAATTCCAATACTAATTCCAACCTTCATACCTTGACCTCCCAAAGCACCTCTTGCAAGTCAAGTATATGAAGATCTCAGGGTCTCTTGGGCACCTTTTTGTTCTTTGAATATTTGCAATCATATACATCATCCATGCTCTGATTAAAGTCAACATACAATGCCCTATCCCCTCCTACATCTTTAGGTGAGAGATACTGCAAGTGCCTCCACAAGTGGTGATCAAGAGGGCCTCATGTAGATCATCAGCATCCAAGCCATGGATGCAATCACCAAATCAGTTAGAAAAACAGAAAGTAGCAATATAAGCACTAAAGTTACACCTCTACCTGGAGCAGTGGTCCCTCTTAAGGCTTAGCAAGCTGACAAAGAAACCAAAACAACGGCAACACCAAGAGAAATGTTTCTTAAAAAAGCAACTTTAAGAAATTATATATTAATAATTTAATTATCTTGGACAATGCTTCTTAAAAAGCAAAGAGAAATAGAGGTTTGTCTCGTTTGGATGTTTCTAATTAAATTTTTGTTGAAAATGTAATGGGGATATCAGGAAATGTGCAGTAAAAAAAATCACTGCTTTTATATTTCAATCAAGACTGAAGCAAATAGGACTAAGTGCTGATGGATAGACCTCAGTTATGTGATGGTCAATTCTAATATTTTTCTCAAAAAATAAAGGACTTCTAATGAAAGAAGGGGTCCTTTGATATACAACCTCTTTGGATCAAATTGTCAAACCTTCCTATGTGGTATTAAAGGACAGAATCTTGAGCCTTGAAGGATCTAAAGCCAAGAGATTCTTTGAGGCTGACACAAGTTGGAGCACCCAAATATAACAGGGTTTGTGTTGTCATTCATGCATCAAAGACGTGAGACTTCTCATCAATGGACAGGCTATGGAGAAAAAAGATAGCCAAGCCTACAGAATTGCCAATCCAGCTAGATACCAAGATACCATCCAAGGAAGTTGTTGACCAAGAGAAACTAAAATAGGCAATCAAGAGGAAATCCTATAGGAGAGCCAAATCTTATAGGAGAAAGAGATGGATGGCTATAGAGAAAAAAATCAACCAAGCTCGAATTGTAGAAGGAGAAATGATTTACAAAGAGAAACTACAAGCAAGCAAAATAACTTACAAAAGAACCAAATCTTTATTGACCAAGCATGAAAATCTTCCTAGAATGAGTGGCATTCCAGACACAAAAAGCCTTGGGGATGCAATGCCTCAGTGCTTGATGAACTGCAACTTATATAGGGTTTTGGCTCAGCCACCCTACTGGAGAATGACGCGAGCTACTCAAGCCAAGAGCTTAGTACCAATGACATATGAGTGGAACAAACAACAAAGAGTTCCTACATAAGCTTGTTTAGGCTGTTTTGTTATGTTACAAGTTTAATCTTGGTCAAATCTAAATTAGCCCCAAACTAGAAATATTAACTGCCTTTCTCTTAAGACTAGACCTATTGGTGATGACTTATCACGTAATTATTTATCATTAGCAGGGAGTTTGGTGTGAAAAAAGATGCTTTTAGGTGAGTTTGAGAGATGGAAACAAAGGCCTAAATGTGGCAGAATCCTTCCCCAGAAGAGATGATGATTCACAAGTTGTCAAGCGATCACTAGCAAACCTCCAACGGTTGGCAAAACCATTGCAATTTTCCAAATGTCATGGACCTAGCAAGGCCCCCCCAACCACGCAGCACGAATAGTCTTTGGCCAAAGAGCAAACAAGGGAAGCCATCCCAAATGGGAAACTCATTGACTAATGAGTATCAAGGAGGATGTTAAAGTAGTGCCTATGAATGTAAAAACGTAGGAAGAATTATACTATGCATGTTCACTTCAAAATGCAGATTGGGAAATAGAAAATATAAAAGTTGAAATGCTTCCCTTTTACCTCAAACCATTTTATATCAATAATGCAAACCAATTAGAGTTGGAAAAGGTCTATTTGTCCTTGCATCTAGGGTGAGAGACCTTCCCAAATGACTCTAGAAGAAGACATATATAAAAGTTAAGTCACATCACCAAAACAAGTAGGGGTAGCAATTTATGACCCGACCAGCCAATCGACCCGCAATCAATCCATTTTAAACAGGTTTAGGTTTGGTATAAACAAGTTTGCTCTATACATAGATCGACCCACCTAGATCCTTTTATTAAACAGGTTGGGTTTAGGTTCAGACCTCTGATCTATTTAACCCATTTAATAGCCGAGTCTGGTCATGAGCCAATCTGTTTAACTTGTTTAAGACCTGTTTAAACCATTTAAGACTCGCTTAACCCATTTAAACTATTTAATCTAATTCAACCTATTTATTAAACAAGTAATGTGAGTCAAGTCGGTACCTGTTTAATAAAAAGGTCAAGTTCGGATTGGATTTCTTGATCGGTTTAATAAATAGATCAGGTTCGGGTTAACAGATTTTTAACTTGATCTGCATTCGATCTGACCTATATCCAACCTAGCCCGACCTGATTGCCATTCCTAGATGCAAGCAATCAATCTTTTCTGCTCATATTAGCTAGTACTGGGTGTGTCGTACCGATATCATAATATACCAATAGAATATGGAGGCTTAATATCATGTGTCGGTACAAGGATGTACTCTACCAAACAACCCCCTCCAATAAGCTACTAGTAGTAGACCCAGTATTGAGATTAAAAACTTTGCAAACAACAACCAAGACAACGCAAGCAGGACAATATAATAAGGAGGATGAAGCATCTAAAAGTTCCATGTCCTTTTGAGTTCGGATATAATTCTTAACAGTTCTTTGGTAATAGGAGTCATCATTTAAGACCGTTTTGCTAAGCTATAATATTTTTAAATATTATGCTATAAAAAGCTTTATAGTACATAATTACACATATATTATGCTTATATTAATTATATAGGAGCATTTTTTAAGGAGTAAGGATCTTCCTAAATGTTATCCAGCCATTACAACCGATCTTCTTCCACATTTAACTGCTCCTTATATTCCATTGACAACATCTTTACAACATAAACCCCTTTTTAAGCAACACAAAAGTAAACAACAACTTCACTAGTAGAGCAATATTCGTAATAGTCAAGATTTTATATCACCCAATTTTCATAATACATTTTCCGCTTACTCAACTAGTGAAGAATTTTGACTTTGAAAATAAATAAAAAGAGAAAGAAATAAAAAACATATAGAAGTCATTACCAATAAGATGATAGTTTAAAGGGCTAATAAAGTGTGATTGGAAAAGTAATAAACAAACGATGTAAGTGATTGTCCACAGACCAACTGACTTGGTCCAAATTAAAGCTCAAATTGCCATTATCTCCTTAACTTTGGACAAGAATCCACCGAGGAGTTTGCCTACAAAACTTCGTTAGCCAGCTTAAAGCATGTTAAGTACACAAATTTCTTTATACAAGTTTTATGATAATCAAGGATAAAAGGTATTCACATATAACTAATAAATACTTCAATATACTTTCACAATACTGACCAAAAAGTTGTCTAAACTAGCAAAGAACTTCAAGTAGCCACTGTTTGACACTTCAACAATAATACCAGTCAATGTTTTTGACAAGCCATTTGTCCAGTACCTTCCATGTTCTAAGGAAACTTTCCAATTTTCCTCTAATAACCAACATTCTTTGGGTTAAAAAGGTAGAAGAAAACGCAAGCAGAAATACAAAAATCTGATAGTAATTCAGCAAAACAATGCATCAAATAAAACAACAGCTGGTTATGTATATATCTATTACCCCATCCAAAACGAACAACTCATAGGGCTATGGGACCAACTTAATGGGTCCATTAAGAACTCCCAATAGTTGACTGAAGAGATTCAGACAGCCCGTCAATATTTGGTCATGATTTTCACATATGTTTTCCAGAGAATACTCATTCAACTAAGATTTTATCCCCTGTACAGCCAACTGATATAATCCCAAAAGATAATCACAAGGGTCCTTCCTTAAAGTAGATACTAAATCCAATCAACCAAAGAAGTTTTATTATTGAATTAAAAAATCAAAGACAATAAAAAAAAAATCAGTTTCTAAAACTCCTCTAATTTGATCCTAGCAGGATTTTACTCAACACTAACCAAAATAATGCTACATATACCTTAATTCATCCAATAGACCTGAGCTTTAATCCACCATTGTTCAATCCTCAATTGGTACCTTCTCATGATACAATTTGCATTCCAAAATGTTTTATACTTGAATCATGTACCTTGACAATAAATGTTTGAAACATTAGATGCTGCTGCACTTACTTTCTTGGTTATAATATATCATGTACCTTGACAATTAATGTTTATATAGTTAACGGTGATGCTAAATTGTCCATCTCCACATTAAATTTTTAATCTTAATAGTTTGTTCTTAACATTCAAATACTTCAAAGTTCAGCCTTGAAAGTTAGCATGCACCCATATGCTTATAATTAGATATCTTCTCCCTCAGGCTCAGCATTCCAAAATTTTTCTCTATTTAATACTCACATACATCCAAAGATTCATTAGGATCTCCCAAGAACTTTTGATATTAATTCAATAGAAAACTGATTCATGCTTTATCATCAATAATTTCTCCTATATCAAAGATATTTTTCTTTTTCTGGTAGAATATCAAAGATAATTAGTCAAAAACAACAGCAAATGAAATTCAAAAGATTCCTCCATAGTTCAACTCATTAAACATTTCATATTCGATTTCAAATTTTGTTTCAACTTTTAACCAATTTGATACTGGAGAATATCAGAAGAAATGAAACATTATTTTTGATATTAGTACGACATTGATACACCAGTTATAGAAAGGACTGTGTCATACTCACCAAATAGAAATTTATCTTTACGACATTTCAACATCATTGAACTCCTCGACTCACCTCTTTCTCTATAAAAACCCCTCCACTGAGGAGAGCAGAAGCTCCAGGATGAATATATCCTGGATTCCCGGATTCATTCTCGTCCTGATCCACCATGGAATTT
The DNA here is from genome assembly GCF_051530095.1 of Phoenix dactylifera. Taxonomy (NCBI): domain Eukaryota; kingdom Viridiplantae; phylum Streptophyta; class Magnoliopsida; order Arecales; family Arecaceae; genus Phoenix; species Phoenix dactylifera. Next base: position 26,576,222 of record NC_143196.1, on the reverse strand, counting down.
CCTATCAGCAGTCTCAGTCTTGGGGATTAGAGTAATGATAGTATAATTAGCCTCCTTAATCAGTCTTCCTGATCGAAAGAAGTTTCGCAGACAAATTCGATAAATGAGCTCGGCCTATGGCCTCGTCCCCCTCGTCCCCATCCTATAGCCGAAGTTGATTTTGGTTCCGATAAAGCTTCAAGCGCAGCACTAGCATGCATAGAAGCTCAGCTGGAAGAAAAGGGTCGCCATTCCCTCTAGCCGAACGTAGTTTGCGAGTTGGGTCGTTGACTTATTGGCCTTTCATCGAAGAGAGGTTAGGGTAGGAACCACTTTGACTCTCGAAGAACGAACAAGCCTGTTGACTTTTTGAAAGAATACAAGGATGTCTTTGCATGGTCCTACGATGATATGCCTGGACTCAGCATGCACTTGATGTAGACCAGAAAGAAGAGGCTTTCCCGTGGGCTGGGTACGAAACTGTTGCAGCTGTAGTACTTCCCACCATGCAAAAACAGAGACCTTAGGTTTACAGAAACAGTTCGAATTCCCTTTCTTTTGGAACCTCCATGTACTCCAATAACCTCTGAACTCAAGAAGTTCTATGACTTAAGCTGACCATTGAAATCTCAAATATTCAACCAAATTATATTTCCTACTATAATATTGTTGCTCTCTAGGATGAAATTTCATGGATTTCAGATAGGATAACAATTTGCTGGATTCATCACAAAGAGCACTGAGATGTGGAGGCAGAGCTAGATTATATTAGCCAGACTAAGTTTTTCAATTCACCTTGATAGTGATTCGAAAATGTTTCAGATTCCTCTCTTATAATAGCTGACATGTTTTCCCTGACACCACCGTCGATGGAGCAGAAGTGAATATTTTGCCTTCCTTTCCTGTAGAATCTTAACATAATAGTAGTCAAATCCACTCTAATATCACTCTGATGGAATATGCAGAATATAAAAGATAATAAAAGATCGTAGAAGTAGAATTAAATCAGAAAACCATCAAACTGGAATGTCCTGTGATTGCAGTCTCTTTCTGTCGAACGACAACTAGGGCTAATTGAGTTATTTAGAAACTTGTAATAATTGTTCCTCTACTCCATAGTTAGTAGGCCATAATTCCCTCTTTTAGAGAATACCTAATCACAAGTTTCTCATCTGACAACTGACATAACTTGCCTGCATCTTAAGTTTGTTGTAATTAACTGCAGCAACATCACCACCCAAAATAGTCATTTCCCATCATAAAGAACTACTCTGGTTGGCTCCACACAAGGATCAAGCAGAATTTCCTATGAATTTGGCCTACATCCTTGGCTTAAACAGGGCTAATTCTGTGGGTAAGAAAAAGGTGGGAACTCTGATTTCAAATTTTCAACTATGACAAACCGCATTGAGTGAAGAATGTCAAATCACAGGAAGAACCACAAAGTGCACATCCTGCGGCCTCCTGATAACCATCTATTGAATGATTTATTTTTGAGTTTGCAATTCCTAAAGACTTGGTAGCTATTTCAAAGATTGATCAAGGCAAAGTAAAATTATCCTTCAATATGTCACTCAAGTAAATCTAATAAGAACTGAAATCCCCAAAAACTACAAGAATATGTTTCAGACTCACACGAACTAGATCGAAATGTAACATTATAATAAAGCAAGAGAAATTCTATTTTAAGTAGATTTATGAACCAAAAACATTTGCTTTCGGTTTGCCAATAGTTTATAATTTAATTGCAAAAGGATGCTCAAGTAAGATGTATAAGTTGATACAATTTAAAGCTTGGTATACTATGATTTCATTCACCAACCACCTAATTAGAAGTAAATGAATACATCATTCTGTTATACTGCGAACTGAGAAATATTTCACTGGATGTGCACCAGCCTTGTTAATCAAATCTAGAGAGTGCTTCAGCGGGAAATCTTTATCCTTACAGGGAAATGTTAAATTGTTTTGGTTGCAGATGAAAGATTTACTGTATCAGGGAAGATCAGACTTAAATGATTAGAATATTCAACATCTGATTACTGCCCATGAGGAGAAGAGCTTCTGTTTAATAATAATGGTCATGTTTATCAAAGTCTGACAACTAATTTGCAAGGGTAGTCATATGTTTAATGACTTAGTATAAGAGACAGCATTGCTGAAATGGCAACAGAATGACAGAACATAACTCTTATGGTATGTTTAACCATATGGCACCCAGAAAGTAAGGCATCTATCCTTTTGACTATCTCAAATTCTTTTTATGTTTTCTTTTTATTTCCCTTTTTTATCTTCAAGTAGCATCCCCGTCTACTTGATCTTGAAAGGGAAAGGACCAGATTTTAATCTTTTGGATGAAAGTTGCCTGGTTGGATGCCTGGAGCATGGAAAGTATTTTATAAGTAACATATAATGCAAACTTGTTTAAATATCAATTTGATATTAGATATGTGATATATAAAATTAAGACAGGAACAAAAAGAAGGCTCATCAACAAAATAATTGAAAACCAATTATGATCTATAACATTCTATGGGTATGGGGTCCATCTGATAGAATTTAGCCCAGCAAGAATATATCTATTTACGCTTATTCTCACTATGATTCTCTCTCTTGCCCTTTCATGAACAGGTAACGTGCTCTCTAAGAAAGACCCAACTTCCCCTGTCCTCAGTAACAGAATAATATCCATTGCCAACTATAAAACCATAAGATTATTCAATTCCTACAGTCCTCATCGATGCATGGGCATCAAAAAACAAAAAAGGCATAATTTAGCATAAAAAAGTAAGGAAATGGCTAAATAATCTATCTCCACCCAAAATTTGTTTATTAGGGGAAAAAATCTCAAAAGGACAAAAGGGTGTGGGGTGGGGGAGTGCAGGACCTGGCATTCTCACGAATCCTGGGACTTCTTGGCCTTCTTTAGAGAAGAGAAAGCATTGGCGATGGTGTCCACGAGGCACTGCTGCGATTCCATAACCATCTCGGCCCTTTTCGCCTCCATCTCCATCCAATCCCTCTTCACCTGCCTCAGCACCTCCATCCTCCTCTTCTCCATCCTCACCAGCTCTTCTCCAAACATTCTCACCACCACCGCCAGCTGCGACAGCGCCTCCCCTCGCCCTCCCATCCCCTCCTCCTCCTCTTCTTCGTCGTCGTCGTCCTCCTCCTCCTCCTCCTCGAAAGCTCGCCTTTTTCTGGACCTGGGATTCCTCGAAACCCTAGAAAACCCCCAGTTTCCCTCCCGGAGGATGCCGTTGATGCTCCTGGTGTTGCTCGCCATCCGCTCCTCCTCCTCATCTTCCTCGTCCTCGTCCTCCTCGCTGGAGGGCTCGCCAACTGCGGCGGCGGCGGCGGAGGCGGCGGCGGGCGAGACCGGGGGACGGACGGAGATCGGGAGGGGACCGCGCTCCATGCGGTCCATGCGGTCGAAGTAGGGCCAGGCGGAGGGGTTGGGGCGGAGGCGCTCGGCGCGGTAGCGCTTGCGGAGCTTCTCGATCTTGTGGCGGCACTGGGTGCCGTTCTTGGAGAGGCCGTCGAAGCCGCATCGGGCGGCGAGGGCGGCGGCGACCTCCTCCCACTGATGGGCCTTGAGCTGTCCACGCTTGAGGGAGTACCACTTCTCCTCGTAGGCCTCCATGAGGTGGACCGTCTCCAAGTGGGACCAGGGCTGGCCGGGAGCGGGCTTCCTCGCCGCCGCCGCCGCCGCTGCCAGTGCCGGCGGGCGGGTGTGGCGCTCCACTACTCCACTGCCGGTCATGGTTCAAAGTTGAGCGATCGAGAGGCGAACGCCGCTAGGTTTAGGGTTTGGGCGAAGGGGGAGAATGGGGAGTGGTGGTGGGTGTGGTGGTGGCGGTGGTGGGATTAGGATGGGGTGGAGTTGGGTCGGGGCCGGGTCGGTTTTTTAGTTTTTTTTTTCTTTCTCCTTGGCTCTAAAATTTTGTACCGGAAGGAAGGGGCTACGTGGAACCAGGAGAGGCGTTGTAGTCACCGCAGTCACGTGGAGATGGGACCGGGAGGTCAACGGGGGATTCGGGTGTCAACGCGGGCAGAGATATGGGGCCCAACGGTGGGGGACACGTGGTGATGTTACGGTGGCATTTGGGATACGGAGGACCACGAGGGCAAATAATCTACCGGATTAACGGTCATGATTGATGAAAGTAAAAGCCTGGAACTTGATCGAGGAGTGGGATGCAGAAGAACAGCTTGGCTCCACTCGCCAACGGGGGATGAACGGCGGGTTGCTCGCACGTGAGAGAAAATATGAATATTTATTGCAGATGTGCGGACTTGCACTCTCTAGTCAGTCAGTGGTCATACATATATTTTAGAAAACATATATTACTTTCTTCAGTGTCACACATATATTTTAGAAAACAAATAATACGGCAGACTGAATTGCTTTCTTTGCAACACATTACTTTGAAGCCGTCATATAGAAGCATTGGAGCAAATGTCATTGGCACTAGAGCGCATCTTATACTGTGACTATTTCGAATGTATTCACAACCATATGTAGTAAGATGTAGGTATGCCAAAAAAAAAAAAAAATCAAGATCTATGTACTCCAATTTTTTTTAAGGTACTCCACTGTAAATATATTTTAAGAATATATTTCTTGTTAAGAAAAAGGAATGAGAGAAACGCATCAAGTGGATATCTAATAAAATGTGGGATGGCAACTGTTGCTGGTGGTCCAAACCGAGAACGATTGGCACAGCGGTGTGAACGAGATTCCGTCTGAGCTGCCTTGGCCGATGTTGATTGTGCTCCACCTTCCACCGGGAAACCTGCAAGCAAGCCTCGCACCACCACTGGGGTAGTGGGGGCCCTCCGACGATCAAGTCAGAGGAGATTGGAGGAGGAGGAGAGATGATAATAGCAAGCAAGAGAGTGCTCTGGAAGATATTGCTTACCCCCCCTTCTCCCCCCAACCGCATATATCTGGCTGGGGGGTCTCTCAGGGGGGTTTGTCATCGTGGGGCGCGATGGAGTGGCCACTGACATGGCCGTTACAGGGCGTCGTGGAGCAGCGCTGGGTACGGCCATGACAGGGCGTAGTGGAGTTCCGCTTTGTACGGCTGATACAGGAGATCGTGGAACAGCATCGGATACAGCCGTTGCAGGGAGTAGTGGAGCAGGAGGCCTCGGCGTGCCTCTGGGAAGCAGCCTGTCGTTATCAAGAGATCTCCGACTCGGGGTCGGAGTGCTGGATCAGGGGGCAGCTGACTCGGGGTCGGGCTGCGTTGCTGAGGATATCCGACTTGGGGTCGAATTGCTAGATTAAGGGGCAGCCGACTCAGGGTCGGGCTGCGAAGCCGAAGATGTCCGACTCGGGGCCGGACTGCTGGATCGAAGGGCAGCCGACTCGAGGTCGGGCTGTGGAGCCGAAGATGTCCGACTCGGGGTCGGATTGCTGGATCAGGGGGCAGCTGACTCGGGGTCGGGCTGCGTTGCTGAGGATATCCGACTTGGGGTCGGATTGCTAGATTAAGGGGCAGCCGACTCAGGGTCGGGCTGCGAAGCCGAAGATGTCCGACTCGGGGCCGGACTGCTGGATCGAAGGGCAGCCGACTCGAGGTCGGGCTGTGGGGCCGAAGATGTCCGACTCGGGGTCGGATTGCTGGATCAAAGGACAGCCGTAGTCTTCATGGGCGCGCGTGCCGGTCACGTGGAGCATGGCGGCTTAGTTCCCCCGTAACAGTAGCCCCCCACTTCCGAGCCTGGAACCAGAAGGGGAACGGGTGAAGGGAGTGATGCTTCGAGATTGCCGCCATCCCTCGGAGAGGCGCGCGTGCTTCGAGCTCCCCGCCTTCTTTATGGCGTATGGCGGTTGTTGCTGATCTGGCAGTCTGAGGATTTCGGCGGATATCCTTCCTTAATGGTGTCGACTCTCCTTTGGGGCGCGAGCGACCCTTCGGCGGCCAGGCGTCCTCTGGCGTCATCGAGGCATCACCCGCCTTTCCGCCTATTTAACCGGGGGCCCTCCCCCGTCCGTCTTCCTCTTTACAGACATTTTCGAGTTTCCCCTTTGCGCTGCCGTTGTTGCCGTCGGACTGTTCGCTTGCTTCTCCTCTGACGCTCTCGGGGCCGTTCTTCCTTCTCTTCCGGTGAGTTATCCCATTTTTCTACTTAGGGCTCTCCATACTTTCTCCTTTTGTACTAGTGTACCCCAGTTGTCCCGGTCTTTCCCCCCTTCTTGTCCCCGTCCTGACCGTAGGTTTATTGGCCATTAGGAATGGGCGAAGTGAGGGCAGACCACATTAAGTCGGAGCTGGTCGCTGAAGACTTAGACAAACTCGTGGCTCGGTACCACCTTCCCGAGGCCTGCAACGTTACGCTCCCGGGGCCTGAGGAGAGGATGTCCCATCCTCCTCCAGGGAAGATCGCCATCAATGAGGGCATTCTCCAGGCCGGGTTCCGCTTTCCCCCTTCGGACTTAGTCGTGCAGGTACTCCGAGGTTTAAGAGTTGCGCCGACGCAGCTGGTGCCGAACTCGTGGCGTGCCCTGACGGTCTTCCAGGTTCTCTTCCGCATGCACGAGATTCCCGCCACTCTGAATGTTTTTTGGGAGTTCTACAGCCTGAGTGGCCACCCCCAGGACAAAGGGTGGTGGTGCTTTGCGGCGCGGCGAGGGTGCGGCCTCGTCAAAGAGGCTCCTTCCTCCATTCACGGCTGGAAGGAGCGTTTCTTCTTCATCGATGTAGATCCCTCTTGGGAAATCAGGGCGACCTGGGAGACGCCGATGAAGTCCCCGATCGGCCTATCGAGACTGTCGAGGGAGGAATCCGATGGCTTGGCCGCCTTGAAGGGGTTGGTTGCCGAGGGCCAGCTCCCCCCGGTGGCCCGCCTTATTTCCGAGGATACCTTGGTGAATGTCGGTCTGAGCTCGGTCCCCACCGACCGTGAGCCCGCCACCATTTCTTTTTTGACTCTTTTCTCCTCTTTCGTCTCGTTCTTTCCTTCGGTTTCTCAGCCCTCGACCATCTCGTTCTTGTTGCAGAGATTGACGACGTCATGCGGTCGGACAAGGGACCGGCTGTTGGTAGGTCGTCCCTACTGGAAGCGGTCCGGAGGAGGAAACGAGCTCCTCCGAGCGGGGCCCCGCTGGCGAAGAAGTCCCGCAAGGAGGTGCCTCCGACGCCGACCGACGAGTCCGGGCCCACCGATCAGGGAGACGCCGTGGGCACGGACCGGCAGCTGACGCTGTATCAGCCCTCCGGTGGTGAGACTGCCGCTATTCCGGAGGTATCATCCGAGCCCGCTCAAGACGGACGGGTCGGACGTGATCGGTCCCCGGCCCGGCCTTCGACTCAGCCGGCTCCTGATGATTCGAGGAGGGACGCGCCGAGGCCTCGGCCGAGCGGGGCCCTATCAATTCCTGGAGTGACCCCCGCCCCGACCACAGTCAGCAGGACTCTTCCCCAGGCGATGGATAAGGGTAAGGCTGCAGAACCACCATCCGGCTCCGGGGAGAAATCGGGGTCGGCCTTCACTACCGATGGCGCCCGAAATCTCATCGAAACAGTGCTGCTGGAGAAGGACCGTCGGCGGGTCCGGGAGTTGGGGGTCTCTGACGTCGGGGCTGCCAGCTGTGTCTGTCTCATGTCGGTGAGTGTTCTTCTGGCCGCTTTTCACCATTTATTAGCTCTGTTGTTCTCCGCCTGACGCCCTCACTTTTCCTATCTCTTAGCTCGCCCAGTACATGATCCGTCTAGAGGAGTGCTACAAGGAACAGGCGGGGCTTCTGGCGAAGGCCGAGGACCGACTGAAAGCAGTGGAAGAGGGAGGCCAGGCTGTGGCGGGCAGGACGACCGGGGACCTCGAGGCGAGGCTCCGGGAGGCCGAAGAGCGGGCACTCGGCTTCGCCGCCCTCGAGAAGCAACTGTTGGAAGCTCGGGAGGAACTCAAAGTCGCCTCGGGCCTCGAAAGCAGGGTTAAGAAGGCGGAGGAACGAGCTGAAAAGCAGTCCCGGAAGGTCGCGGACTATCGAGAGAGGTGGGAGAAGGCTCAGCGGTCTGCCGACAGCGCCCGCAACCGAACCCGGTCTCTTGAAGCCAAACTGGGCGAATTGGAGTCAGCCTTGGAGAGGTCCCGCGCGAATGACCAAGAGCTCCGTTCGCGCCTGGAGGAAGCTGAGGCCGCTCGCACTGCTGCCGAGGCGAAGCATAAGGAGGCTCAGGCTAATCTGCTGAGGGTCTCCTCCGAGGCTGAAGACCGGATTGTGGCGAAGGTCTTGGAGGCTAAGGCTCAGATTACGGAGCGAGCAGAGGCGGCGCTGGCCGAGAAGAGAGCGGAGATCGGGCGCCAGGCGGTACAGGCTTATCGTCAGTCCGCCGAGTTCACCCGTGATATGTCGGAGGCGGTACGGGCCTATCGTCAATCTGACGAGTTCGTCCGTGACGCGTCGGACGCGGGGTCCGAATCCTTCATCTTAGGCTTCGAGGAGGGCCTGGCAAGGGTGTCGGCTAAGTACCCCGAAGTTGACCTGAGTGGAATTTCCCTTCTCGACTCCTCTCCGGCGCCATCGCCTGCTGATTCTCCTACCGCCTCCCTACCCCCTGCGGACGAGCCTGACGCTCCCGACCCGGGGGTTCCTCCAAGCTGACCTCTTGTACCTTTCGTTGTCCTCTTTTTTTTGTATGTCGGCGTTTTGCCAAATTGTATGGGCCCTGGCCCTGAAACAATGAAAATTAATACAAGTCGAATGTTTCTTCATCTCGCTTTCGTCCTCCTCTTTTTTTTCTTTCTTTTTAACTCTTGGCAGCGTCTTGCCGACTCCTGACTCTCGAAGTTCTTCCGGCCCTAAGCCAGGCATCCGAGGGTTAGGCCTCAGGAAATTCTTCCGGCGCTAAGCCAAGCATCCGAGGGTTAGGCCTCAGGAAATTCTTCCGGCACTAGGCCAGGCATCCGAGGGTTAGGCCTCAGGAAATTCTTCCGGCGCTAAGCCAGGCATCCGAGGGTTAGGCCTCAGGAAATTCTTCCGGCACTAAGCCAGGCATCCGAGGGTTAGGCCTCAGGAAATTCTTCCGGCGCTAAGCCAGGCATCCGAGGGTTAGGCCTCAGGAAATTCTTCCGGCACTAAGCCAGGCATCCGAGGGTTAGGCCTCAGGAAATTCTTCCGGCACTAGGCCAGGCATCCGAGGGTTAGGCCTCAGGAAATTCTTCCGGCACTAGGCCAGGCATCCGAGGGTTAGGCCTCAGGAAATTCTTCCGGCACTAGGCCAGGCATCCGAGGGTTAGGCCTCAGGAAATTCTTCCGGCACTAAGCCAGGCATCCGAGGGTTAGGCCTCAGGAAATTCTTCCGGCACTAAGCCAGGCATCCGAGGGTTAGGCCTCAGGAAATTCTTCCGGCGCTAAGCCAGGTGATAAGTGCTGATTAATCTATAATTTAATATTCTTTTTCCAGCACTTATCAATGTTCTTAAACGGATAACTACTTATTTTACCATAAAATTGAACAATCTTTGAAATAAATTTAAAATATGGTAAGAAGTAAATAATTCATATGTCCCCACCTTCCGAGCGTACCAGCCGTCACGTCTCAGTTCAATAACATTGGGTTTGAGCCCAATGCCCAGCTGCCATGCATGCATCCAACTTCACCCATCCAGATTGAGATCAAGCATTGTCCACTGTCCGTGGCTCCGCAAGTAATCCAACGGTTCAGAAATTCCTATCTCTGCATCACACTTCCAAACCAAGCGAAACAGGGAGATCTCTTTCAAATCCACGGCTGTCTACTTTCCCAGCAAAACAGAGCAAGAAAATTCCTTTCTTTCCATTCTCCTTCCCAGCATTGAAACAGGGGAGACCTCTTTCCAATCAACTAGCCGATATGATTTCTTTCCTTCCCAGCATACCAAAGCAAATCGATCTGTTTCCTCCCCATCCGTCCGCATCTCCAGCCAAGCATCCCACCTTCTGTATCAGCCTCCCTCTCGGTCTACCGAATCAGAGAAGATTTCTTCTCATCCGAAGCAATCCATCAACGATTTCTTTCTCCCCCAGCACTCGACAACAAGAATCGGGGAGTCGATCCTTCACCACCGAATCAGCCAATCGCCAGCAAAAACAGGGAAAGATTCGCTTCATTCCAAAGCCGGGAGCTCTTATTTCCTTCAAAGTTTTCTGGATTTCTTTTCCTTGATGCAGGGGAGAATTTGAGCAGAGGCGATTCGATATCAACCACCTTCCGCTTCAGCTCCCAGCACCGCGTCCGTGAATGGCATCCTTCCGTGATCAGCGTCCCTCTTCCGTGGTGTAGCAACGCACGCTCCTCCCGGCGAGTCCGTGATTCCAGCCATCCACGTGCTTGCTGGGGATCTATATAAGGGAGCCATCAGCAAGAGAGAGGGCAGCTCGGTTGGGGGTGGAGTCCAAGAGAGGAGAGCTCGGTTTGAAGAAACAGAGGATACTCTGTTTCGGTGAAGAAGAAAAGAAGCCACCAGCCGAGAGAAAGAAATAAAAAAAAAGAGAGAAGAGAGAGGGGGGAAAGAGAATAGTTGTGATATTTTGGGAATAATGGGAGGTGATCAATTTCATTTGAAGATGGGAGGTCGTCCGGAAGCCATGCTCGGCTAAACGTCTAGTCTAGGGCTGGATGAAGCCCTAGCAATGTATCAGGGCAATTGTGGTTCTTATTTTTTTAATTATTTTGGAGCCTGTTTAAATTCTTATCTTCAATGAAATATTTCTCTTATGATGTTTAAACCTTGAGCATGCCATTTACTATTCGTGTTTGCTAAAGTAGTCTAAGATAATCCATGCCTAGGAAGATGAGGTGTGCTGCACCCTAGATTAGCATACTTAGGTAGACACTTCATTCTATACCGAAGATGGATTTTCCTAACACTCTTTATGCTTTTATTTTAAAAGGCTTGTAGCCAATATTGCATGCCTCTCCAAAAGATAAAAACTAAGAACACAATCCTTGATGCAATGCTATGTGGTGGATTCCAAACCCTAGATCTATTTACTTTGATAAAATTTCAATTCGTACTCATAGATTAATTTAGTTAAATCAAGTTAGCAAATCCTTCTTTTTGATTTATTTTTAAAAGAAAAATAACTTGTCTCCAATCCCTGTGGACCGACACCCGTAATCACTATCCTACGGGATACGTGCTATTGCGTGGTTTATTTTCAAAATTGAAATAACCGATCAATTTTTGGCGCCGTTGCCGGGGATTGCTAGCATAGTTATTTTTCTTATTAAAAAAAAAATTATTTAAAAATTAAAAAAAAAATTTCTTAAATTTTTTTTTTTCTATTATTGTTACTTTTCTTATCTTCTTTTTCTCCCTTACTAATTTTTATTTATTTTTTTATATATTATTTGATCAGGAATCGAGGAAAAAAATCTGGGATGATCAAAAGGAGAACTGCCGGAAAAGAAATGCTGTAGAGGTTTGCAAAAAAAAAAAAAAAAAATAAATTGCTGGGGAAATTCCCTTTGGTAACCTCTAAACTTTTCTTATTTAAATTAATTATTGGTTTGAAATTTTGTGGTGATTGTTTGATTTTAATTATAGCAAAATTGTGAATGCATGCTTGATACACATACACAAATCAATTTGCACATAGTAAGGGCAATCACCCCAACAAGATAAGAGCCGGATTTCATCACCGGACTCTTGCCCAACTTAGGTGAACTCAATCTCACATAGTGTCATCGTTAATTAAAATCAATTAGACGTTGGCCCCTAGGGACATTCGAGCTCAATAGGACGAAGATCACCGAAGGTTGCACCAATTTCGCTCTGTGGCTTAGTTGATGTCTAGGCAAGCTTTGTCCCTATAAGGGAGACAGTTCATCTGTTCGAGGCAAGTGGGTTTTAAGTGGGACCTTTGCGAACGCATCGTGACCCCTCCACTTACCTGGGAGCTTACCTGGTCAACTCGGTTCATTAGACCGGATTGGAGGCTTAGGTGCCCTCTTCAAACCAATTAGGAGCTGTCTAGTGATTTTAGGATAAAGACTAGGATTGGTATGCTTTTCTCTTTTATTGCATGCTTGATTGATCGAGTACTAGTGTATGCACGGTAGTCGTTCTAGAGTACAAAACCTATTACCTTTTGACCCTGAAATAGAACGAACCCTTAGGAACATTCGAGCTAAGATCAAAACATTAGGATCATCCCCACCTCTTAAGATGGCTGAAGAACAACCCAAACTCCTGAGGGAGTACTTTACTCCCACTATTTACACTTCCCCATCTTGCATTCGATTACCTGAAGTAGCAGCAGTACAGTATGAAATAAAGTCTAGTGTGATCCAAATGCTTCCAACTTTTTATGGGCTCACCAATGAAGACCCATATAAACACCTAGATGAATTCCTTGAGATTTGCACCACTGTCAAGATTCAAAATTTCACTGATGATGCATTAAAACTTAGATTATTCCCCTTCTCCCTTAAAGATAGAGCCAAACAATGGCTGAATTCTTTAGAAGCTAACTCAATTCGTTCTTGGGATCAAATGCAACAAGAATTCCTTAAAAAATACTTTCCCATAGGAAGAACGAACCAGTTTAGACGTGCCATTACAAGCTTCTCCCAAACTGAGGGAGAAGAATTTCATGAAACTTGGGAGAGATTTAGGGACCTAATCCGTAAATGCCCACATCATCAAATACCTAAGTGGCAGCTAGTGCAATGCTTCTATGATGGATTGACTGAACAAAACCGTCATATGATTGATGCTGCATGCGGGGGGACTTTCATGCTTCGAAATGAGCATGAAGCATGGCAATTATTTGAAAATCTTAATGAAAACTCCCTCCACCATGCTTCATGTTCTCGTCAAGCACCCCCGAATTTTCAAAGAAAAGGGGCCATTTGTGAAATAAGTCATTCTATGGACCTGTCTAGCAAGGTAGATGCATTGTCCCATAAGATTGACCAACTAATGATAGGAGGACATGTCGTTAGCTCTTCCCATGCACAAGTGTGTGCTATCTGTTCTAGCCCATCGCATCCTATTCATGAGTGCCCCTCAGCACCCCAATATCCCGAACTCGTGCAAGAACACATCAATGCTGCCCAAACACAGCCCAGACCGGGTAATGATCCATTTTCCAATACATATAATCCGGGATGGCGGAATCATCCAAATTTTTCTTGGAGGCAGCAAGCTTCTAATACCTCCCAACCCTTCTCCCAAAATTTTCAAAACCCTCAGAATTTTCATCTCTACCGTCCCTCAACTCAATTTCAATACCCTCCCCCTCCAACCCAAAGAAATACAGCCTTTGAGGAGAAGGTGTTGACTGCCCTTCAAGGTTTGGAGGCAAATACACAATTATTGCACTCTCACACACAATCAATTGCTAATCTAGAATCCCAAATGGGTCAACTAGCCAATGCATTAAATAAACGAGAGGAAGGTAAGCTTCCAAGTCAACCAATGAGTAATCCAAGGGGACAATATGTGGCTCAAGAAACTCGCCTAAATCATGAGCAAGCGAATGCTTTGACTACCCTAAGGAGTGGACGTATAATAGATAATAAGGTTGGGGAGAGTAACAATAAGGAAGATGAAGAAGAGGAGAGGAATGTTTCACATGAAAACCCAAAACCTTCTTCAGCTAGTCCACCATCTGCCACAACCCACATTCCAAAGGCTCCATTTCCTGAAGCACTTAATGCACCCTCTCCCTTTAACAAGAAGGGAACTTCACTAGAAGAGATGATGGAGGTCTTCAAACAAGTTAAAATCAACCTCCCACTCCTTGATGCCATCAAACAAGTTCCCTCCTATGCCAAATTTCTCAAAGACCTTTGCACCCAAAAGCGAAAATCTAGGACACATGTGCCTAAAAAGGTCTTACTTACTGAACAGGTAAGTTCCATTCTCCAATACAACACCCCTCCAAAATTCAAAGATCCTGGCGCTCCTACTATTTCCTGTGTCATAGGAGATAACTCAATTGACCGAGCACTCTTAGATCTAGGAGCAAGTGTGAATCTTCTACCCTATTCAGTCTATGAGAAATTTGGGTTAGGTGAATTAAAACCTACCTCGGTGTCCTTACAATTGGCTGATCGATCTGTGAAGATACCACGGGGGATGATTGAAGATGTTCTTGTCAAGGTAGATAAATTCTATTTTCCAGTAGATTTTATCGTCCTTGACATGGAACATGTGCCCAACCTAAAAAAATAAATCCCTGTGATTCTTGGTCGTCCCTTTTTAGCGACAGCCAATGCATGCATCAACTGTAGAACTGGGGCAATGGATATATCATTTGGGAACATGAAAATTAAATTGAATGTGTTTCATGCCGCTGACCAACATGTGAGGGAAGACGAGTGTTGCCTAATTGACGAAATGGATGATCTTGTAGAGGAAGCCCTTCCCTATATCTTTGCCAATGACCCCTTAGAGGCATGTCTGGCCCATTTTGACATTGACAACTTTGATATAGACAAGGCCATAGAAGAAGTTAACATCTTACTTGACAATCAATCTCCTGTGAGTTCCCTTCCTTGGAAGAGCCGACCTGAACCTCTTCCTCCCATTGCTAGCGCGCCACTTTGTCCTTCCATTGATTCACCACCTAAACTTGAGTTAAAGCCACTTCCAACAAATCTTAAGTATGCCTTTCTAGGACCAGAAGATAGCCTCCCTGTAATCATCGCAGCCAACTTATCTACTGAACAGGAGGGTAAACTTTTGAGGGTGCTAGAAGAGAATAAACATGCCATAGGATGGTCTGTAGCCGATTTGAAAGGGGTTGACCCCTCTGTTTGCATGCATCGAATTCATCTCGAAGATGATGCAAAGCCAACCCGAGAAATGCAAAGAAGACTCAATCCTAACATGAAGGAGGTAGTCAAGAAAGAAGTGGTGAAGTTATTAGATGCCGGAATCATTTATCCAATTTCTGATAGTAAGTGGGTGAGTCCGACACAAGTGGTACCCAAGAAATCAGGTATCACTGTGATTGAAAATACGGAAGGAGAATTGATACAAACACGCACAACCACGGGTTGGCGCGTGTGCATTGACTATAGAAAACTTAATTCAATGACTAGGAAGGACCATTTCCCTCTACCTTTCATAGATCAAATTTTGGAACGGTCGGCTGGTCAAGGCTTCTACTGCTTCTTAGATGGTTATTCTGGATATAACCAAGTACCTGTCTACCCGGACGATCAAGAGAAGACCACCTTTACTTGCCCATTTGGGACATTTGCATATAGGAGGATGCCTTTTGGACTATGTAATGCACCCGCAACTTTTCAACGATGCATGATGGCCATTTTTTCAGATATGGTGGAAAACTTTCTAGAAGTGTTCATTGATGATTTCTCAGTTTTTGGCCTATCTTTTGATGATTGTCTAGACAATTTGACCTTAGTTTTGAAAAGATGTAAGGAGACCAACCTAGTACTAAGTTGGGAAAAGAGCCATTTTATGGTTCAAGAAGGCATAGTTTTAGGACATGTCGTGTCCAAGAGGGGCATTGAAGTAGATAAAGCCAAAGTCGATCTTATTTCCAATCTCCCTCCACCCAAAACTGTGAAACAAATCCGATCATTCCTTGGCCATGCTGGTTTCTACCGTCGCTTTATTCAGGATTTCAGTAAGATTTCCAAACCCTTGTGCAATCTTCTTGCCAAGGACACTCCCTTTGTCTTTGATAAAACATGCGAGGAGGCATTTGAAAATCTTCGCTCGAAATTGACCACTGCACCTATCATACGGCCCCCTAATTGGACACTTCCATTTGAACTAATGTGTGATGCATCCGACTATGCTATTGGGGCAGTCTTAGGGCAACGGCTAGATAAAGTACCTCATGTCATTTACTATGCTAGTAAAGCACTCTCAGATGCACAATTAAACTACACCACCACTGAGAAAGAATTGCTAGCGGTAGTATTCGCACTAGACAAGTTTCGATCTTACTTATTAGGATCCAAGGTTACCATATTCACTGATCATGCTGCCCTTCGACACCTTCTTGCAAAGAAGGATACCAAACCCCGTCTGATTCGATGGATTCTTTTACTACAAGAATTTGACCTAGAAATTCGTGACAAGAAAGGAACTGCAAATGTCGTAGCAGACCACTTATCTAGGATTCTTCTTGAGCCCTCTTGTAAAAATACCTCACCCTTACACGATTCTTTTCCAGATGAACAATTATTTGAGGTACAAAGAATAAAAACACCATGGTTCGCCAACATAGTGAACTATCTTGCCATAGGACAAATTCCCGATCACTGGTCCAAGCAGGACAAGGATCGATTCTTTTCACAAGTTAAGTTCTATTATTGGGATGATCCCGATCTATTCAAGTATTATCCCGATCAAGTAATCCGTCGATGTGTCCCCGAGTGCGAATTTCAAAGTATTCTTTCATTCTGCCATTCACAAGCTTGTGGGGGACATTTTGGGGGTAGAAAAACTGCAGCAAAAGTTTTACAAAGTGGATTTTATTGGCCCACACTTTTCAAAGATGCCCATAACTTTTGCCAAACTTGTGAACGGTGCCAACGGATGGGTACCATCTCTCGTAGAGATATGATGCCTCTCAATCCTATTTTAATTGTAGAAATCTTTGATGTCTGGGGTATTGACTTCATGGGCCCTTTCCCACCATCTTTTGGTTTCGAATATATTCTGGTAGGGGTTGATTATGTTTCAAAATGGGTAGAAGCTATCGCCACTAAAACTAATGACCACAAGGTTGTGATTAAATTTTTACATGAAAACATCTTTTGTCGTTTTGGTACACCCCGAGCCATTATCAGTGATGGGGGATCTCATTTTTGCAACCGATCTTTCGAGGCTTTGGTTCGCAAATATAACATCACCCACAAAGTTGCTACCCCATACCATCCCCAAACGAGTGGACAAGTCGAGGTGTCCAATAGAGAGTTAAAACACATCTTAGAGAAAACGGTACGTCCCGATAGGAAAGATTGGTCTCAAAGGATAAATGATGCACTCTGGGCTTACCGTACCGCCTACAAAACTCCTATTGGCATGTCCCCCTACCGATTAGTTTTTGGTAAAGCTTGTCACTTACCGGTAGAACTTGAACATAGAGCTTTCTGGGCTATAAAAAAATTTAACTTAGACATGGCAGTGGCTGGTCCTCACCGAAAACTCCAACTAAGTGAACTTGAAGAATTGCGTAATGAGGCTTATGAAAATGCTAAAATTTATAAAGCAAGGACTAAAGCTTTTCATGATAAAAATATTAACCGTAAGTCCTTCGAACCTGGTCAAAAGGTTTGGCTGTTCAATTCCAAGTTGCGACTCTTCCCGGGTAAACTTCGCTCTAGGTGGGATGGACCATTCGTAGTGAAAAAGGTTTCTCCTTATGGTGCAGTAGAGATCCAACACCTCAATGGTGGACATGTTTTAAAAGTCAATGGTCAAAGGTTAAAACCTTATGTAGAATGTGTTGCCGACGGGCAATTGATCGAATCCCTTAATTTAACGAACCCTGTTTATCAAAATAATTAAGGACCCACTATGTCTGGCTGAAGACAATAAACTTAGCGCTTGTTGGGAGGCAACCCAATTCTCTTAGATTATTTCTTAACATTGAGGACAATGTTAGGTTTAGGTTTGGGGGTATTCATCTTGATTTTCATCCAAAAAAAAATAAAAATAAATAAAAATAAATAATTAAAAAAAAATCATTTTTTAAAAAGAAAAAAATAAAAAAATAAAAATATTATTTTTTTAAAAAAATGTGTTTATTTTCATTTTTTATAAAATAATAAAAAAAAGTTATTAAAAAAAAAGTTTTTGTTAAAAAAAAAAACCTAATTTATATACATTTATGCGAGAATGATAAACACACACGGTATATAAAATCTAAAAGCCCAATGACTAGTGGGAAGTAATACAAATTTAAGTTCTTTTTATTAAGTCTCTCTTAGGGAGTTGTAAGCTAATTAATACTTTGGAATTTCACTACACACTGGCCGACTCTTCTAAGGTCTAGGCTCGACATTATGTTGAGAGTATGGTAGCAACCTTGGCCCCTGATGAATCATACTTATCTAATCCAAAAAAAAAAAAAATCAATAAAAATGGATTTAGTCAGGAACATCGAAAAGGGCTACCTATTGTCAAAGGTCAAGTGGGCTTGTGATGAGGACTCCGAGCATAAGTCCGTAGGGGAGTCTTGATGCCCGACACCTTATGCCAACTGGTGTGAGAGTTGTCGACTGATTGCTCGTTACACGGAGAAATCACCACAAGAGTAAAAGTGCACAATTTATATATCTTTCTTTAAAAAAAAAGAAAAAAAAAGAAAAAAAAAATGTTGTATTGACCGAAAAGACAATAGTGTGAAAGCCGTCGTTGTAAAAATTCGAGTAAACTGGAATATTACAGATAAAGCCCGTGAGGTACTAAAGTAAACATCCACAACTCTCGAAATCCTGCAGATAAGATGATTTTGAATCAGTGAGTAGGTCTTTTCGACCAATCCTTGGAAACTACTAGTATTAACAATATTTTGGAGATCCGAACCCTTAGCTTGTGTACGGTCCAGATTTCACCGAGCACTCCAGTATAAATAAGTCTTACAACTCCCTAAACGGAAACTTAATGACTTTAACTTAGATTGCATACTAATTTAGAATTTGGGCTGACTTAGTAAATAAAACCGTGTGTGCTTTGAAATTCTTATCATTTATGTATATTAAATTAGATTTTAATTTAAAAAAAAAAAGTTTTTTTTTTCTAGCTAGTATGCACTTGGAATTTGAAGTTTCATCAATCGAAAAAAAAAAAAAAAAAACAACAACAACAACAAATTAATCATAACAATAAATGATATTGAAGTTTGTGGGTATCTTCACTGGAAACCCTCACGAGACTATAACTCGTCCACTAGGGTAACCTAGGGGTTTAAAGCCTTGTTGCATATGGTAAATGCAATCGCGATGCCTGCGAAAGTGAGTTAGAGCTTTTCTTTAATTTCATTTTGCTCGAGGACTAGCAAAACATAGGTTTGGGGGTGTGATAAGTGCTGATTAATCTATAATTTAATATTCTTTTTCCAGCACTTATCAATGTTCTTAAACGGATAACTACTTATTTTACCATAAAATTGAACAATCTTTGAAATAAATTTAAAATATGGTAAGAAGTAAATAATTCATATGTCCCCACCTTCCGAGCGTACCAGCCGTCACGTCTCAGTTCAATAACATTGGGTTTGAGCCCAATGCCCAGCTGCCATGCATGCATCCAACTTCACCCATCCAGATTGAGATCAAGCATTGTCCACTGTCCGTGGCTCCGCAAGTAATCCAACGGTTCAGAAATTCCTATCTCTGCATCACACTTCCAAACCAAGCGAAACAGGGAGATCTCTTTCAAATCCACGGCTGTCTACTTTCCCAGCAAAACAGAGCAAGGAAAAAGAATGATTTTCCCCTCCAATCCAGCGTCCGAAGCAGGGGATATTTCTTCCCAAAATCGGCAGATCATCCAACCCGATCTTGCATTCCTTCCCAGCGTCCGAATCTCATCCCGCGATCTGCCCAGCAGGCCTTCCGCATCGGCCCGCGTCCCCGCCTCCTCACAGCTGCCTATTTCACGTCAAAACAGAGCAAGAAAATTCCTTTCTTTCCATTCTCCTTCCCAGCATTGAAACAGGGGAGACCTCTTCCCAATCAACCAGCCGATATGATTTCTTTCCTTCCCAGCATACCAAAGCAAATCGATCTGTTTCCTCCCCATCCGTCCGCATCTCCAGCCAAGCATCCCACCTTCTGTATCAGCCTCCCTCTCGGTCTACCGAATCAGAGAAGATTTCTTCTCGTCCGAAGCAATCCATCAACGATTTCTTTCTCCCCCAGCACTCGACAACAAGAATCGGGGAGTCGATCCTTCACCACCGAATCAGCCAATCGCCAGCAAAAACAGGGAAAGATTCGCTTCATTCCAAAGCCGGGAGCTCTTATTTCCTTCAAAGTTTTCTGGATTTCTTTTCCTTGATGCAGGGGAGAATTTGAGCAGAGGCGATTCGATATCAACCACCTTCCGCTTCAGCTCCCAGCACCGCGTCCGTGAATGGCATCCTTCCGTGATCAGCGTCCCTCTTCCGTGGTGTAGCAACGCACGCTCCTCCCGGCGAGTCCGTGATTCCAGCCATCCACGTGCTTGCTGGGGATCTATATAAGGGAGCCATCAGCAAGAGAGAGGGCAGCTCGGTTGGGGGTGGAGTCCAAGAGAGGAGAGCTCGGTTTGAAGAAACAGAGGATACTCTGTTTCGGTGAAGAAGAAAAGAAGCCACCAGCCGAGAGAAAGAAATAAAAAAAGAGAGAGAAGAGAGAGGGGGGAAAGAGAATAGTTGTGATATTTTGGGAATAATGGGAGGTGATCAATTTCATTTGAAGATGGGAGGTCGTCCGGAAGCCATGCTCGGCTAAACGTCTAGTCTAGGGCTGGATGAAGCCCTAGCAATGTATCAGGGCAATTGTGGTTCTTATTTTTTTAATTATTTTGGAGCCTGTTTAAATTCTTATCTTCAATGAAATATTTCTCTTATGATGTTTAAACCTTGAGCATGCCATTTACTATTCGTGTTTGCTAAAGTAGTCTAAGATAATCCATGCCTAGGAAGATGAGGTGTGCTGCACCCTAGATTAGCATACTTAGGTAGACACTTCATTCTATACAGAAGATGGATTTTCCTAACACTCTTTATGCTTTTATTTTAAAAGGCTTGTAGCCAATATTGCATGCCTCTCCAAAAGATAAAAACTAAGAACACAATCCTTGATGCAATGCTATGTGGTGGATTCCAAACCCTAGATCTATTTACTTTGATAAAATTTCAATTCGTACTCATAGATTAATTTAGTTAAATCAAGTTAGCAAATCCTTCTTTTTGATTTATTTTTAAAAGAAAAATAACTTGTCTCCAATCCCTGTGGACCGACACCCGTAATCACTATCCTACGGGATACGTGCTATTGCGTGGTTTATTTTCAAAATTGAAATAACCGAT
The DNA here is from genome assembly GCF_051530095.1 of Phoenix dactylifera. Taxonomy (NCBI): domain Eukaryota; kingdom Viridiplantae; phylum Streptophyta; class Magnoliopsida; order Arecales; family Arecaceae; genus Phoenix; species Phoenix dactylifera. Next base: position 26,555,239 of record NC_143196.1, on the reverse strand, counting down.
CACCAGGCATCCGAGGGTTAGGCCTCAGGAAATTCCGCTCGTTGGTCGGCCAAGGCTGGCGCAAGCCGAGGCGACCGGTCGGGGCTTCAGGCTAGTCTGGTCCCGGGATGGTCATCGGGTTAGCCTGGCATCCGAGGGCCGGGCCTCGGGAGATTCCGCTCGTTGGTCGGCCAAGGCTGGCGCAAGCCAAGGCGACCGGTCGGGGCTTCAGGCTAGTCTGCTCCCGGGATGATCATCGGGTTAGCCTGGCATCCGAGGGCCGGGCCTCGGGAGATTCCGCTCGTTGGTCGGCCAAGGCTGGCGCAAGCCAAGGCGACCGGTCGGGGCTTCAGGCTAGTCTGCTCCCGGGATGATCATCGGGTTAGCCTGGCATCCGAGGGCCGGGCCTCGGGAGATTCTGCTCGTTAGTCGGCCAAGGCTGGCGCAAGCCAAGGCGACCGGTCGGGGCTTCAGGCTAGTCTGCTCCCGGGATGATCATCGGGTTAGCCTGGCATCCGAGGGCCGGGCCTCGGGAGATTCCGCTCGTTGGTCGGCCAAGGCTGGCGCAAGCCAAGGCGACCGGTCGGGGCTTCAGGCTAGTCTGCTCCCGGGATGATCATCGGGTTAGCCTGGCATCCGAGGGCCGGGCCTCGGGAGATTCCGCTCGTTGGTCGGCCAAGGCTGGCGCAAGCCAAGGCGACCGGTCGGGGCTTCAGGCTAGTCTGCTCCCGGGATGATCATCGGGTTAGCCTGGCATCCGAGGGCCGGGCCTCGGGAGATTCCGCTCGTTGGTCGGCCAAGGCTGGCGCAAGCCAAGGCGACCGGTCGGGGCTTCAGGCTAGTCTGCTCCCGGGATGATCATCGGGTTAGCCTGGCATCCGAGGGCCGGGCCTCGGGAGATTCCGCTCGTTGGTCGGCCAAGGCTGGCGCAAGCCAAGGCGACCGGTCGGGGCTTCAGGCTAGTCTGCTCCCGGGATGATCATCGGGTTAGCCTGGCATCCGAGGGCCGTGCCTCGGAAAATTCCGCTCGTTGGCCATGCGCCTGTCGCTTGCAGCCCGACGGGGTTTCTCCGTGGCCAGCTGCGATCGTGTTTCTCCTCTTCTCCAAGCGTTGCCTGGGGAACACCAGAAGGGCATTAAACGCTAATTGATGCGTTACCTGGGAAATCGGATCGCCAGTTGCTGCTTGTGAGGAGTGTCAGTTAAGCGGCCGCGATGCGCGCGTTCTTCGAGGCGGATGCGGCCTGGGCGCGAGCGGAGATATGTGGACCCAGGGGTACGTGCCACCCGAAGTGTCCTGCACAAAGAATGCGATTAAGGAGAATGACGCTTAGGAAATCGCGGGAAGATACGCCTCGAGAGCCAGAACGGCTCCGGATTCAATGCGTCCGCATTTATGGGAGCCACCCGCATCGGAACGACCGGGGGGCTGCAGTTTGGCTATAAATACAGGTGCAGGTGCGATGGAGTTTGCCAAGCCGGAGCTGTTCAAGTTGCCATGAATCGTGGACCTTCTCTCTGGCGCATGGCTGAGAGACTCCTGCCGAAGGAACGGGAGGCGCGCCCCTCGCGACTTCAGCCAACTAGCCGTTTCATCTGGGATCAGCAAGGAGGGTCTCCCCGGCGGAACTCCGCTCTAGGCGTTTCATCCGGGATCACATCTCCCCTCCTTGAAGTTCAGCCTCCCGATTGAGCTCTGCACCAGACGCCTGATCCGGGACCGCGCCTCCATATGCTCTTCCCCCTTGTACTCCTTCTCTCCCCTAACACTGGGGAGGACCGGAATATCCCTTGGAGGTGGCGTTCCTCTGGAGGCAGCGGGAGCTTCGTCGGCGGCGGCTCCTCATCCTCTTCGTGGGGCGTGGATGGCGCCTTCGGTTGGAGGCAGTGTGGACTTCTCCTTCGTCCACTTCTTCTTCATCCGCGCCGGCTCTTCGTCTCTTTCGTGAGACGCCGATGGCGCCTCCGGTTGGAAGCACCCACTTCCGACGGGATTGCAACCGCTTCAGATGGAGGTTTTGGGATCCCAGATCTTCAGCTCCTCGGAGTCTCCACCTCTTCTTTACTTTCTTTACACCCTAATTCTCCTCTGGGAATTCCTTGTAATCACACGAGCACGCCGTTGTAACCAGAAATTATTGAAATGCAAAGTGTTATACATTTTTGAACTGTCTTTCTGGCATCGTCGTTCTACTGGTAATACATCCGCAGGTTAGTGGAATTCCAGCTCCTTAGAATTTCTCGACCATCTAGGGCCTCCAACTGGTAGGAGCCAGGTCGGTTTACCCAGCGAACCTTATATGGGCCTTCCCAATTTGGCGCTAGTTTCCCACCTTCCGCAGGTCGAGATGCTTTAGCTCGCCTTAGCACCAGATCTCCGATTCTGAAAAACTTCGGTCGGACCTTGGAGTTGTAATATCGGGCCACCCTCCGCTGATACATCGCCATCCGAACCTGCGCCATTTCCCTCGCTTCTTCCAAGAGATCCAGGTTCCCTCGGAGTTGTTCCGAATTGGCCTCGGGTCGGTGCGCGGCCACCCGAGGTGAGGGGAGTCCGAGCTCCACGGGGACAACGGCTGCCGTGCCATAGGTTAGGCTGAAAGGCGTCTCCCCGGTAGGGGTCCGATGCGTGGTCCGATACGCCCAAAGGACATTCTCGAGTTCTTCGACCCAAGCTTGCCCCGTCCGACCGATTCGCGCTTTGATTCCTTGGAGGATTGTCCGATTTGTGACCTCGGCCTCGCCGTTGGTTTGGGAATGCGACACAGATGTGAACCGATGCTCGATCCCGAACTCCTCGCAGAAGTCACGGAAATGCTTGTTGTCGAACTGTCGCCCATTATCCGAGATGAGGACCCGAGGTACCCCAAATCGGACAATGATGTTCTTCTTCACGAACTTCCGGACTTGCACCTCCGTGATAGTGGCCAGCGGCTCTGCCTCCACCCACTTGGTGAAGTAGTCGATTGCAACAATCAAAAATTTCCGCTGAGCTGAAGCGACGGGGAATGGTCCGAGGATATCCATTCCCCACTGGGCGAAGGGCCAGGGTGCAGTGATTGGTGTCAAGGGGACAGAAGGGACTCTCTGGATGTTGGCGTGGCGCTGGCAGGCGTCGCATTTCCGTACATGATCCTTTGAGTCCTCCAACAAGGTAGGCCAATAATAGCCTTGCCTCATGATCTTATGCGCCAAGGACCTAGCCCCCAGGTGCGATCCGCAGATGCCTTCGTGGACTCGCTGAGGGCGTAGGCCGCTTCCGAGGGGCGGAGGCACCTTAAGAGGGGGGCGGTGAACGAGGTCCGATACAGCCTCCCTTCATAGAGTACGTAGTGGGCGGACTTCATGACGAGTCGCCGAGCTTGATCTTCGTCCTCTGGGAGGATCCCTTCGGCGAGGTAGGCGACGAGCGGGTCCATCCAAGATGGCTCTGGATCAATCGCCATCACCGCTCCGGCCTCGCCGATGCTCGGGGCATCCAGGGTCTCCAGGTAGATCGCCCTCGATAAGTTGTGCGCGTCTGCGCCCACCAAGCGGGACAGCCTGTCGGCCCTGGCATTTTCGCTTCTTGGGACCTGCTGAATGTCAACACTGCCGAGGTCGGGAATGAGTGCTTGCACCTTCCAGACATAGCTCTGCATGGTCGGGCTCCGAGCCTCGAACTCCCCTCGGACCTGCCCGACCACCAGCTGGGAGTCGGTGAAGACCTTCAAACGCCGGATGCCGAGCTCCTTGGTGAGTTTGAGTCCTGTGACTAGGGCCTCGTATTCCGCCTCGTTGTTGGTCACTGGAAATCCGAACCTCAAGGCATACTCGGCTATCACTCCATCGGGACTGGTAAGGACCAGCCCGGCCCCTCCACCTTCGGGGTTCGACGACCCATCAATGTGAAGCGTCCAGATTGGGAGGTCGAGGCTGGGTGTTTCCGGCGGCCTAGGTTCCGCCTCCTGCACAGTGCACTCAGCGAGGAAGTCCGCGAGCACCTGGGCCTTGATGGCGGGTCGGGGCTGGTAGCGGATGTCGAACTCATCAAGTTCTATTGCCCACTTCACCAGCCGTCCCGCATTCTCAGGATTGCTGAGGATCTGCCGCAGTGGTTGATCGGTCAAGAGGGTGACAGGATGAGCCTGGAAATAGGGGCGAAGCCTCCTGGCCGCGGTGAGCAGCGCGAAGGCGATCTTTTCCGCCTTCGTATACCGCGTCGCGGCATCCCGTAGGACCCGGCTGATGTAGTACACAGGCTTCTGGAGCTTTGCCTCTTCCCGAACCAGTACTGCGCTGACTGCGGTTGGGGAGACCGCCAGATAGAGGTAGAGCATCTCCCCCTCTTGCGGCTTGGACAGCAGGGGAGGAGACGCCAAGTACTCCTTGAGTTGGTCGAATGCCACTTGACATTCGGCCGTCCAAAGGAAGTCTTTCGGGCGCTTCAACACCTTGAAGAACGGTTGGCAGCGTTCGGCCGATTTTGCCACAAATCGTCCGAGCGCGGCGACCCTTCCAGCGAGCTCCTGAACCTCCTTCACTTTGGTCGGAGGGGACATATCTTGGATGGCCTTGATTTTGTCCGGGTTGGCCTCGATCCCCCGCTGGTTGACAATGAAACCGAGGAACCTCCCGGCCGAAGCACCAAAGGCGCACTTCGCTGGGTTCAGCTTCACGCGAAACTTCCGCAAGGTGGCGAAAGTCTCCTCCAGATCCGCAATGTGCTGGTCTGCATGGCGACTCTTCACCAGCATATCGTCCACGTACACCTCCATGTTCCGGCCAATCTGCTCCTTGAAGATTTTATTGACGAGGCGCTGGTAAGTGGCGCCAGCATTCTTCAGACCAAAGGGCATTACCTTGTAACAGTACAGCCCCCGGTCTGTTATAAAGGCAGTTTTCTCCTCGTCCTGTGGAGCCATCATTACCTGGTTGTAGCCGGAGAAGGCGTCCATGAAAGACAGCAGCTGATATCCGGAAGTCGCGTCGACCAGTTGGTCTATCCGCGGAAGCGGAAAGCTATCCTTGGGGCATGCCTTGTTCAGGTCGGTGTAGTCGACGCACATCCTCCACTTTCCGCTCGCCTTCCGGACAAGTACGACATTTGCCAGCCATTCGGGGTAGCTGACCTCCCTTATGAATCCTGCCTCCAAGAGCTTGTCTACCTCCTGGTCGACCACTCGGATCCGATCCAGGGCACAGTGTCTCTTCTTCTGCTTTACTGGTCGGTGGGTCGGGTCGACGTTGAGGGCGTGAGAAATGACCTCCGGGTCGATCCCAGGTACATCGGCCGCCGACCAGGCAAATACATCAGCATTGGCTCGGAGGAATTCCACTAACCTGAGCCGAGCTTCCGAGTCGAGGTTGGCACCGACCCGGACCGTACGGTCCGGGCGACCCTCTTCAAGGGGAACTTCGATCACACCCTCGGCCGGCTCCCCGTGCCGCAAAGCCACCTCGTCTCTGGCGTCAAGAGACTCGACGCTTAGGGCCTCCACGGGCTTCTTCCCTTTGAGAGTTGCTAGGAAACATTGCCGTGCGGTCGGTTGGTCACCTCGGACCTCTCCAATCCCGGCCGCCGTGGGGAACCGCATTAGCAAATGGTATGTAGAGACTACCGCGCGAAGGGCGTTCAGTCCGGGTCGTCCGAGGATAGCGTTGTAGGCCGAGGGAACACGGACGACCAAGAACCCGAGCCGCACCGTGGCTTCTGCGGGTGCAACGCCCGCAGTCACAGGCAGCTCAATGACACCTTCGGCCGAGATAGCGTCTCCAGTGAATCCTATGAGGGGGTGGATGTTTTGTGCAACACTTGTCGGGACAAGCTCATCTTTTGGAAGGCCTCGTAAAACAAAATATCAGCTGAGCTTCCACTATCCACAAGAACACGCCTTACATCATAGTTCGCCATAGTGAGGGAGATCACCATGGCATCATCATGGGGGGTCTGAACCCCCTTTACATCTTCATCACAAAAAGTGATTACATTACCGACCCTCTGCCTCTTTGCGACGGCTGTCCTTGATGCTTCAGTCGAGCCCCCCGCGTTCCTCTCGGGCCGGGGGCAGCCCCCAGTGATAGTATGAATCACGCCCGCGACGGGTCGATTCTGCTCCCGAGGCTCTGGAGGGGCCGGGTCGGCCGGACGCGAGTCTGCGGGGGGACGTCGGTCATTCACGTATCGACCGAGACGCCCTCGGCGGATGAGAGCCTCGATCTCGTCCCGAAGCTGGAAGCAGTCTTCGGTGTCGTGGCCATGGTCCCGGTGGTACTCACAGTACGCCCGAGAGGGCCTCCTCCCAGGGATCTTCTTCATCTGTCTCGGAACCGGGAGGTCCTCTCGCCCCTTGATTTCCATGAGGATCTGGGCCCGGGGAGTCAGGAGAGGAGTGTACCGGTTGAAACGTCGGGGCGGAGAACGAGGGCGTAGGGCGCCGTGGTTCCTCGCCGGCGACGGGCTTCTGCGCCGACGTTGAGGCGTCGGGCTCCTCCCCTGGCGTGCCTCTTTTCGCCTTTTCTTCCCGAGCTTTGGAGGGATCTCGGCGGCCTCCTTGCTCCGGTGGGCGGCCGCCTCCTCGGCGTCCGCATACTGGTTCGCCCGGGACAACAGCTCCGGGAAGCTCCGCGGCAGGCGTTTGTCCAGGGAGAAGGTGAGTCTGCCCTTTCGGAAGCCACGCTTCAGGGCTGAAAGAGCCACCTCCTGGCTCAGGTTCCGGACTTCCAACGTAGCCTTGTTGAAGCGGGTAAGATAATCCCGCAAGCTTTCTCCCTCGTTTTGCCGGACATCAAAGAGGGAGTCGGAGACCAGTCGCCGCCGGCTACTGACGGCGAAATGGGTGATGAAGAGGCGGGTAAACTGATCAAAGGATTGGATCGAGTTAGCCTCCAGGCCGGCGAACCACGCCCTTGCCGGGCCACGGAGGGTCGCCGGGAAAGCCTTGCAGAGGAGAGGACCTGATGCTCCGTGGAGGAGCATAAGGGTCCTGAAACTCTCGACGTGATCCCGCGGGTCCGCCGCCCCGTCATAGGGCTCGATCGCCGGCATTTTAAACCCCGGCGGATTCGGGGTCCGCAGGATCCTCGAGGCGAGCGCCGGTTGGGAGGAGATCTCCAAGTCGGCGAAGGGATCTTTAGAATGGCCCTTCAGGACCTGGAGTTGTCGGTGGAGATCGTCCACCCGCCGGTCCAGGGAGCGCGACCGATGGGTGGGAGACAAGAAGCACCGAGAGGGGGACCGACTGGAGCGCGGGTTCCTTGAGGACTGGGGGGTCTGGGAATGCGCCCGGGCCCGCCTCTTGTACCCCGCGCAGCTTCGATGGGACGGTCCCGGCAGAATGGACCGTGCTCGAGAATCTTCCTCGCGCCGGCGCTCCTCCCCATGGGAGAGGAAGGAGCGCGGGTTAAGGAGGACAGGTGAGCGCTCAGGGAGCAGCGGCTCCTGGGCCCGCCGCGGCGCCCGAGACATCACACCCTGCAGGTTCTGCACCGCCTCCGCGAGGGTGCGGACCTGCTGGGCTAACTGGTCGAACTGAGCGGCTTCGACCATATGAATCGGGGGTGGAACGGTAGAGTGTTGCTGAGAATGTGTTGGAGACGCAGCGGCCTCCCGGCCGGAGGCGCGAGAGGCCCCGCGACCGGAGGCATTGGAAGCTCCACGACCACCTCGCCGTGCCATTACGATCGCTCTAAGATTCGGCGCCCTCCTTCTAGCGCCATCTGATGCGGGATTTGCACCCCGTCACCAGCAGAGCCCACACACCAGCCGAGCAGGGGAAGAGAGAGTGTCCCTCAGAAGGTATTGTCCGCTTTGGGTCCGATTTGGGGGTCGAGCGTACCCGGAGCCCTCCTCACGGCGCCTCACGGTTTTGCCCCACAAAAGGCGCCTCCTAAGGGAAGGGTGATTGAGCCCCCCATTATATGGCACAGACCTTCCCGCTGATTAGCCGATGTGGGACTAAATTCGGGGAACCCCCCGTAACACAGCCCCCCCAGCGGGGAGGTCCTGTGCCCGGGTCGGCTCCTTGCTGGATAGGCGGAGGGCCGAGGCCCTTCCTCTAGCGCCAACTGTTGCTGGTGGTCCAAACCGAGAACGATTGGAACAGCGGTGTGAACGAGATTCCGTCTGAGCTGCCTTGGTCGATGTTGATTGTGCTCCACCTTCCACCGGAAAACCTGCAAGCAAGCCTCGCACCACCACTGGGATAGTGGGGGCCCTCCGACGATCAAGTCAGAGGAGATTGGAGGAGGAGGAGAGATGATAATAGCAAGCAAGAGAGTGCTCTGGAAGATATTGCTTACCCCCCCTTCTCCCCCCAGCCGCATATATCTGGCTGGGGGGTCTCTCAGGGGGGTTTGTCATCGTGGGGCGCGATGGAGTGGCCACTGACATGGCCGTTACAGGGCGTCGTGGAGCAGCGCTGGGTACGGCCATGACAGGGCGTAGTGGAGTTCCGCTTTGTACGGCTGATACAGGAGATCGTGGAACAGCATCGGATACAGCCGTTGCAGGGAGTAGTGGAGCAGGAGGCCTCGGCGTGCCTCTGGGAAGCAGCCTGTCGTTATCAAGAGATCTCCGACTCGGGGTCGGAGTGCTGGATCAGGGGGCAGCTGACTCGGGGTCGGGCTGCGTTGCTGAGGATATCCGACTTGGGGTCGGATTGCTAGATTAAGGGGCAGCCGACTCAGGGTCGGGCTGCGAAGCCGAAGATGTCCGACTCGAGGCCGGACTGCTGGATCGAAGGGCAGCCGACTCGAGGTCGGGCTGTGGAGCCGAAGATGTCCGACTCGGGGTCGGATTGCTGGATCAGGGGGCAGCTGACTCGGGGTCGGGCTGCGTTGCTGAGGATATCCGACTTGGGGTCGGATTGCTAGATTAAGGGGCAGCCGACTCAGGGTCGGGCTGCGAAGCCGAAGATGTCCGACTCGGGGCCGGACTGCTGGATCGAAGGGCAGCCGACTCGAGGTCGGGCTGTGGAGCCGAAGATGTCCGACTCGGGGTCGGATTGCTGGATCAAAGGACAGCCGTAGTCTTCATGGGCGCGCGTGCCGGTCACGTGGAGCATGGCGGCTTAGTTCCCCCGTAACAGCAACCATCGATGCCTTCTCTTATATAACAATGGTGACCACTACCTTGAGTTGGTGGTATGACTGTCATTATTTAGTATTCCTTGATTCTACCAGCTTCGTGTGCAAGATACTATTCCCACTAAAATTTGCATTATATTACTACCAATTGCTAACTAAACTTATTTCAATAATATGTCATATTCGATATTTCTTTAGTATATTTTTGGAATTTTACTCTGTTGTATGTTGCATCCGTACACAACTATTTATATGTGTAGGCCTATGTGCAAACTTGGCAAATGCCATCAACCACATAAAGTGCCATTAAGTATAATTGACAAGGTATGCTATTATTTTAAATAGTTAAAATATTTTTTAATTATTGGAAATTCTTGAAATTGAATAATTCACTGAATTATTCTACCAAAGAAAATTATGCTGAGGCATTCAACTATTCTCAAGTTATACATGAATTTTATGATTTACTAGTGAATTATTCATGACTAATTTAAGAAACTTTTATGTATTACCAATTAATGACACTATATATCTTTGCTAATATTTTCAGTTTGGTGCTATCATTTATTATGTTTGCCACTGATGTGCTTACTTTTAGTAAATAAACAAAAAAATATTTTATGAAAGTCCCTACCTTTTAATTTTATTATTTATTTTATCTATCCATTCCAAATGCTAAACTTTACACTGGTCAAATGCTCCCAAATGGCAAACTTGTGACTATGCCAATGAATGGTGAGCCTCTCAACACATAGGCTTGTTGTATATGTGGTCACACATGAGCATCAAATCCTTAAGACTTCAATGCACTAGATTTAGTGAATCTTCTACCAAGATATTATCCCATGTATAGCTTACCAAAAGATATCATGAATATTTTAGAAGATTTCCTTAGCTATTGGTATGTGAACTTTCAAGTCTATTTACACACATGAATCTTATAAATTCTCTTCCCAATCCATCCTCTCTCCCTACTCCCTCCTTCTCTAGCATACACCTCTTAATGGTATTGGCTTTTTTTAATGGTTAAGATGGGATCGGACCTTGATCCTCATGTTGGCAGATTGAGTCCAATGAAAGAGCTTGAGGATCAGGTGCTATCCCATCCTTTCCACTAAAAAACAAAGAAAAGGTCTGGCAAAATATTATTTCAAACGAGGGGTGGTCTTGAAACCTATCAATGAGGTATAGTCTCTCTCTCTTTTTTTTTTTTTACTCGTCAATTTATAGTGCTTAATTTTTTATTGCCTTAATAGCACTTCTCTAGTCTCTTTAAGCAACGTTTTGTTTAAATTCATCAGGTAAAAAATAAGATATATTCACTAATTTATGAACCTCATAGCATAAGAGTTGATATAAATAAGGAATTTTGAATATATATTTTTTAAGTAATAGGAGCGTTGTTCTATGCCATTATATGAATTTTGTACTATAGGCACTCTTGAGTGATTATAGTTATACAAAAGCACTTTGAAATAATAAATTTTTAGTTTTGATATTGATTGAGGGCGGCTCTCTCTCTCTCTCTCTCTCTTTCCCTCTTTCCCTTCTCCAATTGAATCCATAGCAACCAACCATCTTTCTCCCCAAATCCATTCTTAGCCATCCCGAATCTTCGATGGTTTTCAATTTACTTTTTCATATTTTATAACAGTAAAAATGATCCATTTCTTACTAAAAAAAATCTATAGAATATATTTTATCTCTTTTGTTTGATTTCTAATTCAAGAGTGGAGCAAGGGGTGTGGCTTGAACAAATTGCTCAACTTCTCTCATTGTTGTAACATCTTTATTTTTAAATATTAGCATGGTTAGGCTTTAGACCGGATAATTAATTTCTTAAAATAAAAAATGGCTTACAATTTTATGATACTACTTATAGCATCGGTCACCCAGCAAGATTCAATTTTAAATCCAATGTAATATTTTTAGACAAGCATTATAAATAGTTATGACCAGTTTTCCCTTCCGATAGCTATATGTAGTGAGTCAAATTAGATTGAAATGCGAACTTGGCTAAATGTATTTGGAGGCACACATCCATTTTCTACATGCAAGTGGTTTGGCTCTACTTGTCAATGTATGTAATGCTTAGATATCCGTCTCATTGTTATTAGTTACACACTATGCCAACGTTATCGAATATCAACTCCTATATGATTTGAGCTTTTTCTTTTTTCTTTTGGTGAATGCATAATTTGAGCTTTTAAAAGGATATTTTTATAAAAGAATATTTATCGCATGGTAAAATTACTCATATGGAAAAATAGATGATGGAATATTAGAACTTATTTGTTGACCTAAATTTTAATAGGGTGTAGAATTTTTCGAGCAATACATGTTTAGGCCAACAAAGGTAACAATATATTGAAGAGTTGTTTTATGAATAAATCACAGCTAAACCTATGGTGATGGGGCTGAGACAAGTGAACACCGTCGATATCCAATAGCTTACCGTTTGTGAATTGGATACTCGAGACAAAATTTGTATCTTGAATGGCTTCAATTCTAAAGCAAATGTGAGGTATTTTGCAAAACAATGCAGTGATTATAAGGACTAAGTTCTGTTTATTTTAGTGGCAGCACCCTGGTTGTAAGAGGCTAAAAAAAGGGAAGCATGTTTTGATTTCTTTTTAAATTCTGCACTCAAAAGAAGTTAAGAAACAAAAATTTTAGATTATAAGGTACATAGTTGATCTAGGAGCTTCTGGTGTAAATAGAACTTTAAAAAGAAACCGGGAATTGCTTAGTCCATTGAATCCATCCACATTTTAAAAAATGTCACTTATTAAGGCAAAGATTAGATCCCAAGAATATTGTCGTGCTAATTACTCCAAATCCTTGTTAATGTAGATATAAAATAAAAAAAGTTGCCGCAATCTCTTTCTACAAGGAGCTTAACAAAGTTTGAGGAGGTATATTTGACAAAATAACACTTAGTAATAACTTAGAAATCTAATTTGATTTGAAGTCAAATTTGAAAGTCAATTATACTATTTTCTTAGTGCTATATTATAACTTTTCGGATATCTCCTTCAAAAATCAAGTTTGATGTAGGAGCATTGAGCCCAAGTCATCATGGACATACGTGGAGTTTGGGTCCCTGCTTGGGTGTGCCCAAAATACATCGAGGTCCAAGAGTTCTAGCACTAGAATACATTAGGTCCAAAATTTTCAACGCTTAATTATATTGGGTTCTAGTATTCCAACGCCTAATTCAATTGAGTCTTAGTGGTATTGGAGAAATCTTAGATGATTAGGAGTCTTGAGTTTAGGAGTTTGGGTTCAATATTGGGCGTGTCCAATGTTACATTGAGTTCAGAATTTTTAGTCTAAAGTTAAAAAGAGTCATTGATTGTTTTGTTTAGTAGTTTAGTTGTTGCCTCATTCAAAAGTCTGAAATTAGGAATGGAATTAAGGGTGTATATAAAAACTCCTTAAGGCATGTATGAAGCTTCCTTTCATGGGGCGTGAGCAAGCTAAGGAGTCCTAATTTTTTTGGAGTCTTGTGTGATGAGTCCATGTGCTGTTTAGGAAGAGTCCTAACTGATTTGGACTCTATTTTCATGCACCATAAAGAGTCTAGCTGAGTAGAAGTCTTATTTAAATTGTGGTTGAATTAGTCGAGTGTTTGATTTATTTTAAAAGAGTTTATGTTAAGTAGGAGTCCTTGTTAAAGAAGGACTTCTCAAAATTTTGGTTGTAAGAGTTCTTATTTTTTCAACATCTTACTCTATATAAAAGAAAGGTTGAAAAATAAAATTCAGAATACGATTGATTTGAGTTTAGAATAATTGAGAGTGATTCTCTTTCTCCTTGGAGCGCGACACTCCATCCCCTTTCCTTGGTGAGATGCCAAACCTTTGGTAGAAGTTGGTGAAGGTGAGACTCCTTTTTCTTCAAGCTAATCGTTGAAGAGTTTGAGTAGATGTGAGATACTTCCACCCATCCTCTTTAGTTATCCCTTTTCATTCTCACGCCAACCCCTCTCTCACATTTTAGCATTCCCTTCCGATTCCTCACGCCACAATCTATTTCTCATGCTATATCCTTTCCTTAATTAGGAGTCCAACTAAGAGAAGGAACCCTCCCTTTTTCTCATACCATCTTAGGTATTTTTTCTCTCACGCTGTATTCCATATCCCACATTCCCTTAGAGTCCTAGTCCCATTAGAATTTCTTATCCTTATCTACGCCAGCAACTCATCATGCCCCTAGCCTAATCCCACTTTGAGTCCCAAGTAATTCTCAACGCATTCCCAACCCCCTCACATATGAGTCAAGCCTCATCCTCATTTGGCCAACCCCTATTGAACCCAATTGCACTCCAAATTAGCCACCATTCCATCACCTTCTTCCTCCATCTGCAAGAAAACCCTAGCTGCCATTGACAAAAGAAAAAAGTGAAAAAGTGTTGCCCAAGGTGACAACTCAAGAGGGGGTGAATTGGGCTTTTCTAAATTTTTGGTGCTTTAAAAGTTTTCTTGTTAAGAGTGGTGGAAGCTTTCTTAAGTTACTTGTGTGAACTTATCCTAGAGCAAGAATCAAATATAAAGCAAGAATAAATACAAGAACAAGCACAACACAAACAAGACAATGTATAGTGGTTCAGTGCACCCCAAGCATCTACGTCCACTCTCCAAGCCTCTCCTTGAGAATTCACTGCAATCCCTCGGATTACAGTTGGATTGTTTTTCAGGCTCACAATCCAAAACCTTTACAATTTAGTTTTCCGTGATCACCAATAACCTATGTTGGTTTTGCGAGCTCACCAACAACCTAACCGTTAGTTTTACGGGCTCACCAACAACCTACAACGTTGGTTTTACGGGCTCACCAACAACCTTACAAAAAAAAATAGAAAGAAAGTTTAAAGCTCCTAAATGAGCAAATAGACAATTATGCACTAAAAGAAGAAATAAGAAAATAATTATCGCTTTGTAGATTCTCTTCTCTTCTTTGCTGAGATTGCTTCAGTCTTCCATGAATTAGTTGAGCTCTTGAAGGCACTTGAATTCTGCTCAACACACTTCTTTTGGATTTGGGATGAAACAAAAGGATGAATCTCTCTAAACTTGGCTTTTCTCTTGAATGCACTCTTTTATTCCACCAAGATGCCTTTCCTCGATGAATGGTGGCTCTTAAATACTTCTCCAACCTCCAGATAGTCCTTTCTAGCCATTGGATTGAAGAAACTAGCTGTTTATAGCCGTTGCAAGTTCAAAAAGTACTTCTGCACAACTAGCCGTTATGCTGTCAGTCGTGCTCGGGTCGACCCCAGCTACAGTGTTTCTGTGCCAAGTATGCTAAATGTGCCGGGGTTGGTTCCAAACTTTCTGGGGTCGACTCTAATCTTTCTAGGTTCGACTCTAGCACTGAAATTCTGCACTTCAAAGTTAGATTTGCACTTAAAACATATAATCATGAAGTAACAACATTGCAGATCATTTCTTTCTTCTTAGGATGTTTGGCACATTAATATTTAAGCTCATGAAGCATGTAAATGTTAGAATTGAGCTTCAATCAAGAGAACTTGACTCTAAGGTTTATTAAACTGTAAATTTGTTCTTTTCTCAAGTTCTTCCAATATAATTTGTTTTTAGATAAATTTTTGAGAGTTGTTTTAATTGCATATATAGAGCGTATCAAGAATGTATCGTTTCTTTCTTTCTTAACTATTTATGTACTACATCAATTGAATTAAAAGCATTAGTACTACATATGACCTCAAAAGCTTTGTGAATATCAAAATAACATTAGGATCCTCAATCCTCCCCTTTTTGATGATTACAAAATATTGAGTATAGGCAAGTTGATGTTCATATGAGAAGTAAGGTTTAATATTTAAGAAATGCTTTTGGTGTTAAGGTTTCAAAATAGCCCAATTTAAGAGAATGTATCAATGAACTAAAAGCTCCCCCAATCTTATCCAAATAGATGCCAAATCAAATTCTAGCCTTGTTCTCCCTTACTCTTGTATTTCATTAAAAACAAAATTTTTAAAAATTTGTGCCAAAACAAGAGTTTCATGTTATATATCGAGGCAAGACAAATCTCTTTGATCAAGTATTAGAACTTAAGTAAGATTACATGGATATGTATCAGAGCTTATGATTATGTGCCAAATGCTCATGTTTCATGCCTTCTTATATATCATGATTTCATATATATCAAGAATTATGAATCCTCATGTATTATGACTTGTGTATCATGAATATGAATAAAGAGCTTATATATGTCTCCCCCTTAAGTATATAATATTTGCCTCTTTGTTTAAGGGTTAATACTCATATTTTCTCCTTTGTTCTCATATTTTCTTCCCTATTCAATCTTTCTTATATAATTTGCTTACAGTTTATCTCTCATATTTTCTCCCCTTTTTTGTTGTCATCAAAAAGAATAAATGAATAAATAAAAGGGATAGCATTGTAATAAACATCACAAAGATCATAACTCGAGAAGTAACATCGTATTTCATCCAAACCAAAAGTACAATATTTTAGAGAAGAAATACAAACAATAATAGAGAGTAAACACTAGTCAAAATAAATACAAAATCTAGGAGACACATCAAGAACATATTTTAAGATAATGCTTTAGAATTAATCAGCTTTAACATAATCAACATATTTCAATCTAAGCTGATTTATATTCAATTCAAAACATAAAGCATTATGAGCATATACTCAGATAATGAGTATAGATCAGAGCCAATTAAGATAGTTTCAAAATTATGATGAGATCACAACAAATTTGATGATTTTAACATTCTTTTAAAGTTCTTTTACCTCTCTTTCAAATAGAGTAAACATGAAATAATTTCGGGGGTAACAAATATCATCAAAATTAAGGATGAAAAGTTTGGCTTTTAGAATGAGATATTTGAGATACGAGCTAGAAGAAATCTTTAAATATAGATTTCAAAAATAGTTTTAAAATTAAGTGTAGATGGAATTTTTTTTAAAGTTATTTTAAGGAGTATCAAGAATGATATTCAAAGAAAGCATGAATGAAAATCCAACCTCTTTTTTTCTCTCTTTTTTTTTGAAAGATCTTTAATAACATATGAAAGCTTTTTCATTTAAAATCTTTTTCCCAATATATTAAGTATATAACAACATGAGAGCAATCTAATTAATTTTTGGAGTATAATATAAGAGTAGATAAAGATCAAAACTTATATACTCGAAAAACATAAGATCATGTTAAATCATTAATTCTTAATAACTTCAAAAAAAAAAATTGGGGCACAGATATCAAAACATGAATTTCATGCAATTTATGACACATCTTAGAGCATATATAAAATCCAAAGCTTTGAAAGTTCTTTAGAGCTCTTTTAAAGACTTTCTTTTACTCCTTTAAAGACATAGCATCAAAATCAATTAAAATGAATTGGTTCAGGATTGAAACACTAAAGTGCAACCCAATAAGAACTCATAAGTAGATTCCAAGATGAATTTTCGATACTAAGACAAATGGAGTCCTTTTTAATTAATTTTCAGAAACAAATGATTTACCGATGAATATAGATGGAAATCCAACTTTCAAAAGATATTCAATAAAGCATAAAGTTTAATACCACTTTACATTTAGTATTCTTTCTCTCATCTTTAGTTGTGAATTTACATTATTTGGTTCGATATGATCTCTCCCTCTGAAATTTTCTTTCTCCTCCTTAATTAATCACTCCATTTGAGAGTTTAGAGTTTAAAGATAATTTTCAATAAAGAGATTGAGTATTTAAAGCTCCCCCTCAAAAGATGCATTTTCCTTCAAACTCTCTTTTCTTTTATGAATTTCAGATTTTAATGAATAAAACTGAAATTCTATAATTTCAAGAATGTAGAGTGATCCAGAATTTTTTAAAATTTATAGCAATCACTCTTTTAAATCTTTCAAGAACAAATTATATTTTTTTTTGAATATGTATGAAAATATTAATTTCTTAGTCATAGTTTTTCAGCAATGTATATATGAAGCACGATAAATCTTTTTAATATCAAAATAACATCATATGTTTAGAAACATTTGTTCGCAATCAAGATCATTGAAAAACACATTATTTAGATCAATTTCAGTATACTTATAAGATAAAAAATGATATGTTTTAGATGCGTATCGGAGCAAACAACCAAGGTATCAAAATTAATTTTATTTTTCTTAAGCTGTAGTTTTTATCTAAGAATCATAGTAAATTATTCTCCAGCATGATGCAATCTTTGAAGCATGAAAAATACAAAAATACAAAGATATAGGCATTTTATATGGAGTTTAAACTTTTATACTAGGTCATATTCTGAATTTCATAAGAATTTTTAAGAAGGCTTTCAAAATTTATAATTTGAGATATATATATCTTCTACATTGTAGCTCATCTTAAGTCATTAAGATTGAAATATATATTTCAAGCACATCAGAGCACATTCAGAATCTTTATTTTTAATATTGAGTTTTGGTACAAATTGGAGAACATTTTAACAAGTATTAGGACATTATGTACCAAAGTGAGGCAAGTAGAAAGATAGATCAAGATCAATTCATTTTGCCTAAATAGAATTATCCTTCTCTTCTCCTTTTTGTAAATCTATTTAACTTTCAGATTTCAAAGATGACCGTGAATGATAAAATCTGAAATTTCTTTTCAATATTACTTTAAAAAACTTTATGTAGTATTTCAAATATTCAAGCATTGGAACTGATTTAGTGAAGAAAATTTTTGATCAGAAGAACACAAGATGAATTCAAATGCAAGTGAAAACAATTTTCATTAAGCTTTGGAACACAAGTTATTTTGAGGCAAAGGTGAAGCAAAGACTTGTGTGCAAAGTCAAAACATATTTCAAGTTATGAATATCAATTTGTTGTTGATAAAACATATTTCAATCAAGTTATCCAAGCATGGAGCATTACAACTTATATTTAAGGAAGATCTTTATTATCTGAATATTGTAAGCACATAATTCAAAACATGCTAATCATAACAAGCATGTCATGGATTAAAATCAATTCTTTTCAAATAATATTTTTCTATTTAAATATAATTCTACATTGATTTTATTCTTAAGGTGTGTTTTCAAGTGATTGAAGCTTCATTTGATTCTTCTTATGTACTTTCATCTATTTTCTCTTTTTTTTTTGAATTTCTTTCCTTAACCAATCAATGAATATTTTGATTTTATTTTTGTTTTTACTTTCTTATGCTCTATACTTTATTTGCTTTCTATCCGGTAGGGTTGGAAGGGGCACGAGGTACTACCACTAGTCTCCCTCTTGTGCCGTCCCTAATATGCCCTACACTGAATAGTTGGATCAAATAGTGCCGGGTACTACCACTAGCCTCCCCATCGGCACCATTCCTATGATGAGCAATATAGAAAGGTTAAACCGTTCATTTTTTTTTAAAAAAAAATTTACTTCAAACTTTTCCTGTTTAAATGTAATTAATTACGGATTTTATCCCTTTCAAAAGAATGCTCACACAAGTCTCACAAATGTGCCGAATATATTATGCTTGTTTTGCTTTTCCTTAAGATTGGAGTTTTTGCTTTTACTTAGCTTTTACTTTCCTTGAATAATGTTTATTTTCCTTTCTTTATCTCTCTCTCTTTTTGTTATTCTCAAGTAATTTACATGAAAGAGCATAATAAAGAAATAATCTAATGTATCATATAGATGTATATCATGCAAATAACATTTTCATTATGCTCAAGGATTCATAGCTTCTCACAAGTTATTTTAAATCAAAATTTTAAGCATAAACTTATGTATTTCATGATTATGACATAGGCAAAAATATATTTTAGTTTGCGCAAACCATGAAACAATTTCTAAAAGCATAAGTCAATCAATACATATATAGACATGATATCAAGAAATTAATAATTAAAGACTTTAATTATGCCACAATAAGATTTAAATTATTGATTTTTCTCAGCTAATTTATGAGAGAGGTATCTAAAAAATTACCGATTCATTCTGCATTCTTCAAGTCAAATACCTACTAGATTTCTTATGTGTAAACTTTTGGCTGAAGAAGGTCCCCTCTCTTGTTTGCATGTGAATGTTTGTTGTACCTTACATGGAGGTATCCTTCAAGTTGAAATTTCTCATTTCTTGCTCATAGATCCTGCATTATTAGCAAAGTCTTTTTTTTTTTGAAGAAAAATTATTAGTTTCTTCAAGATACAAAACATTCATATAACATATTTCTTAACTACACGACTCAACATAAGACATGACAATAATTGAATATTGAATCACTCTACTCAAAAGATTGCCTAAATATAAGCAAGCACAAGTCACTTGAACTAAAGAGACAGTTTCATTAAGCAAGATGGTTCAAGGACAAGCATGTGAGGCAATAGGAAGATTTATCAAGGTCAAATCATTTTTTTTTTATTTTCAGAATTAATTTAGCTTAGATTCTATAATTGCTAAAGATAATTATCAATAAGATATGTAAGTTAAGTTTTGATCAAATTATTTTAAACAGTTATTTCTATTAAAAATTCTGGTTATGACTCAGATTGTGACATAAAAACAAAATGATAAACTATATTCTCAATAAAAGATCTAGTTTTAATAGGAATAATATGAATTGATATTTCTACAACTAGTATCTTTTCATTGAATATTTTATATGCATTGCTTAAAGAGTAATATCCAAAGAAATACTTGTTTTATCAGATTTGGCATATCTTTCATTGTTGAGAACATAACATGTACAACTGAAAAACATGAAAGTGTGCAACATTTGATTTTCTCTTTTTTTTTTGAGTTCACATGGGGTTTTCTTTAAAAATAGATCTAATAGAAACCTTATAATATGACAGGCTGTGATGATAGCATTAATTAAAATCAATTAAGCAAATTACTATCACAAAGCATCGTTATTACACAAATTTTTCAAGAGTTCTATTTTTTATGTTTTTATAACCCTTATATGCAATGGTGTTCTTGGTGCAAGAATAATTGTATTCAATACCATTTTCTATACAAAACTTATCAACAAATTGGTTTTCAAAGCTGTGCCATGAATTTTCACAGTTTGCAAATCATTTTCATTTAAAACCTTTTGTAAGTTTGTGCCAAAGCAGAAAATATTTCAATTTAAGTGCCAAAAATAAAACCAATGTTAGCTTTGAAAAATCATCCACAATTACAAAATCAAGAACATTATCTTCTAGGTTCACTATCCTAGAGATCCAAATAAGTTCTTGTCAAGAATTTTCAAAGCCTAAAAGGTGGAAACAATATTTTCAGATTCAGAAATGATTCTAGTTTGTTTTCCTAGATGACATACATAGCAAACTTTGACCTTGCAGAAATTAATCTAAGTAAGCCAATGACAAGATCTTTTGAGATTAAGTACATACTAACATGAGTTGATTTTATATAACAAAAGTGGTTTCTTTAATCTTGGTATTCATAGTGCATATATTCAAATGCATACCAAGTGTACATTCTCATGTCTATGATCAAAAAAAAATAATGCCATGGATAAGAACTCTCAATCAAGCATATAGATAATTCATAGAGTTATTCTTAATAAATTGATTAATCATTTAGCAACTTATCCAACAGTAAGTAAAGCATACTATAAAGTAACGTGATTTGATTATATTTTTAAAAATATTACCTATATCACAAAATTGATTAATACCTGCAATTCATGTTTTAATTAGATATTAAGGCAAAGAGAATGATGAGATGCAAGGATTACTAATTACATTATTCTTTTCATTTCAATTACTTTTTTAAGTATATTTTAAGTTTCATTTTTTTAATATATGTCTAGAGCACCCAATGTCCAAATTAATATCTTTTGTTGGAGCTTTGAGTGCTAGACACACCTACAGAAAATATTCAGATTTTCAACATAGAAATCCAAGCTCTTTTGAGTCCTTGCAGGTTAGCTATTATTGTTTCTTTTGGAATCCATATTTTCTTAATAGCCATTTTGTCCATAGGCTTGCAGATTTTAGGATTACAAGTAGTGTATTTCTGCATCATCTTGTTAAATTTAACAAACATAGATTTAACATGAGTAGTAGATAAATCTTCAGTTTTTCGTTTTTGCCTTTTAGGTTCATTAAATTTGTAATGTACAGATTTAGGAACAACAGAATAGATTTTGCTTAGCTTTTGTTTCTGTTTATCAGCATTATAAGAATCTATTTTAAAATAATTAGAAACTGTTTTAACAAACATATTCTTGAAAGATTTTTGGATGTAACAAGATTGATATCTCAATCCAACTTTATCAAATTCAACTTTTTGATTATTTATCATTAGGATCAATTTTTCAGAGCTGAAAGTAAATCTATTAAAAACAGGTTTCAATTTGTCAACTTCTTTAGTTAATCTTCTATTATCTTCTGAAAGCAATTCATTATTTTTCTTAAGTTTATCATAGCTTTCAGTGAGAAGTTGGTTTTTCTGATTTAGTTCTTTATTTTTCTCAATTAAGATTTTAGTTTCATTAGTATGTTTCTTAATTAGTGTTTCATAATAATTAGACAGTTTCAGTTTTTCATTTACTAGGATTTTCTTTTCATTCTCTAGGTTCTTATTTTTACAAATGAGTTTCTTATGTTCTTTCATTAGATCAAGAAATGCATCATGTAACTCATCAAGTGTAAAATCATTTTCAATTTTATCATATACTTCATATTCAGAAGAGGGGACACTTTGTGTTTCAATACATACCTCATCCTTGTGTGCCACAAAGCATAGGTTTTCAATATCAGCTTGCCTCTCATCTTCTTCAGAGTTAATTTCAGATTCACTAAAAATATTAGTATTTTCATATTTAGCCTTTAGCATATTCCATATGTCTTTAGCAGTCATGCAAGAAGATATGCAATTAAACTCATTCTCATCTAATGCACAATATAACAGCTTCATAGCTTTTGAATTTTGTTGAGCCATTTCCTTATAATGATTAGTGCTTGTGTGTGGCCCATTGACTATAATACTCCATAAATCATAGTTATGTGCTTGAATGACAATGCGCATGCGTGCTTTCCAATGTATGTAGTTTATGCCATTAAATAGTGGAGGTCTATCAATTAATTATCCCTCTCCTGGAAAACTATCTATTTGAGTTGTCATGATCTTTGGCTCTTTGATGGTTAGGTCAAAATCACAAAGCAAGAAATTATAGAGCATCTGCTCTGATACCACTTGTTGCCTAAAGTGACAACCTAAGAGGGGGGGTGAATTGGGTTTTTCTAAATTTTTGGTGCTTTAAAAGTTTTCTTGTTAAGAGCAGTGGAAGCTTTCTTAAGTTACTTGTGTGAACTTATCCTAGAGCAAGAATCAAATATAAAGCAAGAATAAATACAAGAACAAGCACAACACAAACAAGACAATGTATAGTGGTTCGGTGCACCCCAAGCACCTACGTCCACTTCCCAAGCCTCTCCTTGAAAATTCACTATAATCCCTCGGATTACAGTTGGATTTTTTTTCGGGCTCACAATCCAAAACCTTTGCAATTTAGTTTTCCGGGATCACCAATAACCTATGTTGGTTTTGCGGGCTCACCAACAACCTAACCGTTGGTTTTACGGGCTCACCAACAAACCTATACCGTTGGTTTTACGGGCTCACCAACAACCTACAATATTGCTTTTACGGGCTCACCAACAACCTTACAAAGAAAAATAGAAAGAAAGTTTAAAACTCCTAAATGAGCAAATAGACAATTATGCACTAAAAGAAGAGATAAGAAAATAATTATCGTTTTGTAGATTCTCTTCTCTTCTTTGCTGAGATTGCTTCACTCTTCCATGAATTGGTTGAGCTCTTGAAGGCATTTGAATTCTGCTCAACACACTTATTTTGGATTTGGGATGAAGCAAAAAGATGAATCTCTGTAAACTTGGCTTTTCTCTTGAATGCACTCTTTTATTCCCCCAAGATGCCTTCCCTTGATGAATGGTGGCTTTTAAATACTTCTCCAACCTCCAGATAGTCCTTCCTAGCCATTGGATTGAAGAAATTAGCCGTTTATAGCCATTGAAAGTCCAAAAAGTACTTCTGCACAACTAGCCGTTATGCTGTCAGCCGTGCTCGGGTCGACCCCACCTTCACTGGGGTCGACCCCTACTCTTCTGGGGTCGGCTCAACAGTGCTGGAGTCGACCCCAATACTTATGGGGTCGGCTCTGACAGAAAATTCAGAGAGTATGTTTTTTCGCATTCCAGCTACAGTGTCTCGGGTCGACCCCAGCTACAGTGTTTCTGTGCCAAGTATGCTAAATGTGCTAGGGTTGGTTCAAAATTTTCTGGGGTCGACTCTAACACTGAAATTCTGCACTTCAAAGTTAGATTTGCACTTAAAACATATAATCATGAAGTAACAATATTGCAAATCATTTCTTTCTTCTTAGGATGTTTGGCACATTAATGTTTAAGCTCATGAAGCATGTAAATGTTAGAATTGAGTTTCAATCAAGAGAACTTGACTCTAAGGTTTATTAAACTGTAAATTTATTCTTTCCTCAAGTTCTTCCAATATAATTTGTTTTTAGATAAGTTTTTGAGAGTTGTTTTAATTGCATATATAGAGCGTATCAAGAATGTATCGTTTCTTTCTTTCTTGACTATTTATGTACCACATCAATTGAATTAAAAGCATTAGTACTACATATGACCTCAATGACTTTGTGAACATCAAAATAACATTAGGATGCTCAAAAAGGATCAGCCGTCATCATTCTCTAGTTCCACCCTTCCCGTTCTCTGCGTGCATCAAAGTTCCTCCCACAAAAATACTGATACTGCAATGAGAAACAATAATTGAGAAATCTTATATCCAAACTTGTGTATGAATATATGATGTTAACCCTTTTAACGCAATTAATTGAAAATGACAAGGATGTGCTGAGATAAAAATATCTCCATGTAATTAATGTGAACTCTTATAACCTACTAGAACAGTTAGTCGTCCCTCACTTCATGTAACCATCATTCATTTGAACATACTTGTCTCTGATAGAAAGATTTTTCTAGTTAAATTGTTGATCCCTTCAAGTGGAGAATTAGACTCTAGCCAATGCTAAATAAACATTAACCTTTTCCTTTCCTTGTGGAATTGATGTTAGCCTAATTATTTGCTGAACTAGGATCATCTCAACGATCCTCCTGATGAAGCAAGCATAACCCAGTCCATGCTTCCACCGGGAACCATGCCAGATGTGATGGAGACCTCTCTTTCACCAACCATACAAACTAATATTTATTTTTTTATATGATTTATAGGATCAAAAGATTGTTGCACCTGCACCTGCATGACATGTTGCCCAATCCACCTCCATACCACCCACATATTTTCTTCTTCTTCTTCTTCTTCTTCTTTAACCAATCCTTCTTTCCCTAAAGTGGATATGTCATACAATACCAATATGGATACACCTAACAAATCAAAAAATAACAGAACATGGAGTGCCTAAGGCAACTCCCCATTCTCAACCCATAGGGTGCCCCAAAATGGCTAGCCAAATAAGTAGTCATCCAATTTGCAGCTCCGTTAGTCTATTTGAATACATATTTAGTCTGAATAGCCATCCTATTTTTCACCAACATCTAAATATCTTGAAGCAGAAGATGACCCGCCCCACCACAGTTTGGACTCTCGTAGATCCAATGGATCAGTGTAGCCGGGTCATCCTTTAACGTGATAACACTACCAACCAAGCCTCTTCCGCCTGGTCAAACCTCGCGTGCAGCACAAGTGACGTCAACAACCCCACCATGGTTTATATATTTTTATATTTTATTAAAACAACACACTCCCCAATTTGTTCTCCGATGCGTCAGAAACCGGAGTCAACGGCGGTTTTAGGGAAGGGTAAAACGGGAATTTCGGGCCCGAGAAATCATTATTTCTTCCCGTCAGTCAGAAATCCATCTTGGTTTCCCACTGTTGGGGAAATTTCCATCTAAATTGTATTTCATATTCGGAAAATAGAAATAATCACTAAATACACGCACCCAATTCGGTTGCCTTTTGGAAAATTTTCATATAAAATATATTCATTGATCCGAAAAATGAATGTAATTGGATAAATTTACCAAAAAAAATAATTGAACGCACAGGGGTCTACTCCAACGTTCTCAGCGGCTTAAAGGTACAAGGCCAACAATATAGAAGGACCAAGAAAATGCGTGAGGATCAAAAAATGGACGTAATTAGATAAATTTATCCAAAAACTAATTAAATAAATACGCACACCGACTCTTCTCCAACAAAGTAGAAAGCCCAAATAAGCGCGATCTTGAGCAAGTCAATGTTAGTCATATTTGAATACCAAAATATTTTTTGTTTCTTCTTAGACAAAAATCTAATAACAATTACGGATTTGAACCAAATTTAACTCAACTAATATCGGATTTGAATAGCAAAATTTTAAGCTCAAATATTATAAACCTAATCAAAAATATATATATTTAACAATATCTATTTTATTTCTAATATATATTATTAATTTAATATTTTAAAAATATAATATTATATTTTGTTTTTAACTATTTTTTTATTACGATGAAGAGTCAAATTCGAGCTGGCTTGGTTAATATTTGCATATTTATTAATTTAATTTTCGTTTTGATCGAAATGAGTTTGAAATCTGAGTATTTTGATTCGAATTGAGTTTGTGCCTTAGCTACTCGATTCGGCTTGTTTTAATTGCACCCATGGCAACAATACGCGAAAACCTCAAGATGCAATTTTTTTGCGTTTTATTCCCCGAATGCCCTTGCTCAACTACCCCCGAGCAACTCACCAAACCCCGCGGCCGCCGCGAGCGACTCCTCCCCTATAAATTGCCCCCTTCCTTTCCCTGTCTCTCCTTAGGGTTTTCTTCTCTCTCTAGATAAAACAGCTCTCGACTCACTTCTCCCCAAAAAGGAGAGAGAGAAAAGTTTCCAAGTTCACGTAATGGCCCTCGCCACCGGCTCCTCCTCCTCACTCTCTACCAAATCCCTCCTCCCGCCTTCCGGCGGTGGCGGCGGGCATCAACTCCACCTCCCCTCCCTCCTCCGCGCCGCCGGGCGGCGGCCCTACCCCCGACCCATCTCCGCCGTCCACGCGGCGGAGCCCGCCAAGAACCCCGTCGTCGCCGACAAGCAGAAGGCTGCTTTCTCTGCGCGGCCGGGGAAGTGGGCGGTGGACAGCTGGCGGACGAAGAAGGCGCTGCAGCTGCCGGAGTACCCGAACGAGGAGGAGCTGGAGTCGGTGCTCCGGACGATCGAGAGCTTCCCGCCGATCGTGTTCGCCGGAGAGGCCCGGCACCTGGAGGAGCGCCTTGCGGAGGCCGCCCTCGGCGAGGCCTTTCTCCTTCAGGGCGGCGACTGCGCCGAGAGCTTCAAGGAGTTCAACGCCAACAACATCCGTGACACCTTCCGCATCCTCCTCCAGATGGGCGCCGTCCTCATGTTCGGCGGTCAGATGCCTGTCGTCAAGGTAACACCAAACCCTAGATCTGAAGTGCTAGCCTCCGATCTCCCCAAATCCAGGGCCAATCAAGCGAAATCGATATGTTTTTTCTTTTTTCTTTAGGTGGGGAGGATGGCGGGGCAGTTTGCGAAGCCGAGGTCGGAGTCGTTCGAGGAGAAGGACGGGGTGAAGCTGCCGAGCTACAGGGGGGACAACATCAATGGCGACGCGTTCGACGAGAAGTCGAGAACGCCGGACCCGCAGAGGATGATCAGGGCTTACTGCCAGGCGGCGGCGACGCTCAACCTTCTCCGCGCCTTCGCTACCGGTGGATACGCGGCCATGCAGCGTGTTACCCAGTGGAACCTCGATTTCACGGGGCACAGCGAGCAGGGCGACAGGTACCAACCCCCATGCCTCTGATCTCCATTGATTTCCTTTATTTTTCTTACCTTTTTTCCTTCGTTTCTATTGTAAAAGTTAGGAAATTTCCGTGATTTTCTGCTGGTCTTATTGAAAAAGCTTGGATTTTTCCATGTTTTTCTGCTATTATTAATGAAAAAAGTTTGAACCTTTCCTTGATTTTGAGCAAAACGTTGAATCTTTCCTTGTTTTTTCTACTGTTTTTATTGAAAAAGCTTTAGACTTTTCCATGCTTTTCCGCTTGTAAATGGAAACGTTTGGATTTTTACACGTCATATCAGTCCTTTTCGATCAATCTTCGCCACTTTTTCTAGAATTAGATCTATTTTGGCCTGTTTCTCGCATAAATATGAACTGGTTTTCTGAGTTATTTATGAGATAGTTATGGAAAAATAGCAATTTGTAATTGATATTAGGCTTAATTTCTTAAATTTTCGTTCGATCAATCGAGAAATAACTAGAGATTGCAGGATCTTTTTTGAACATATTTTTGCAATATTTATGCTGTTTTTGAATAAATATTACAGTTAAAAGTAACTTTAGGAATATTCTTGATCTGTTTTTTTTTTTTTTCTGTGATTCATTCCCTATTTTTATGGACAGAAAAATCTTCAAAAAAGTTCTCAATTGGATACACTTGACACAGGAGCTCGGTTCCCGAGCTGGAATTAGGCCGGGTCGAAACTCACATGCTGATATGGTGTTTGTTTTTTTGCTCATTTGGGAATCAACAGGTATAGGGAGTTGGCCCACCGGGTGGATGAGGCTCTAGGGTTCATGGCTGCTGCCGGGCTCACCGTCGACCATCCCATCATGACCACCACCGACTTCTGGACCTCCCATGAGTGCCTCCTGCTTCCCTACGAGCAGGCCCTTACTCGCGAGGACTCCACTTCTGGCCTCTACTATGATTGCTCTGCTCACTTCCTTTGGGTCGGTGAGCGCACCCGCCAGCTTGACGGTGCTCACGTCGAGTTCCTCCGAGGCGTCGCCAATCCCCTAGGCATCAAGGTGAGAAATTTCTTACAGATGGAATCCCAATCTGTATGCCATTTAGTTTTATTATGTATAAGGGGACTGATTTGGTGTTTGGTGGATTGACTCAGGTGAGCAATAAGATGGACCCGAAGGAGCTTGTGAAGCTGATCGAGATTTTGAACCCCCAGAACAAGCCAGGGAGGATCACTGTGATCACAAGAATGGGGGCCGAGAACATGAGGGTGAAGCTGCCACATTTGATCCGGGCTGTCCGCCAAGCTGGGCAGATTGTCACTTGGGTCAGCGATCCGATGCACGGGAACACCATCAAGGCTCCATGCGGCCTCAAAACTCGGCCCTTCGATTCGATTCTGGTATATGCCCATGATCCCTTACTGTGTTCTTACTCTACTTTGTCGTCTTCAAAGGCTTCATGCTCTCGTTAGTCTGGTTAGCTATGCCCCTGTGGACCACAGATAGAACTAATTGATGTCTAGTGCATTGAACAAAGTGGTGAAGCATCATTAGCTCTTTGCCTACCATATCAATAATGCCAATGGGTTTTGCCCCTGGTTCCACCACTTCTAAAGAATGGCTGTGGGAGCTGAAGTAGGTGATGCAGTTGTTCTGGACCCTTTGTTTTTGGTGGGGTTTTTGGGATGCCTTTATTTGCAGTACCTCCTGTTCTTGTTTAAAAGCTAGCAATCTCAGCTAGTAGTTGCCCTGTACATGATGATACTTGAAAAGGTCATAAGAGTGGTCGACATTGTGGACGAGCTTAGGAAAGAGGCTAGTCAAAAGCATGGGGTAATTTTCAGTTGTTTGGTGGTGGTTTGGTTTATTCCGTGAAATATCCTAGACTCATCTAACTATAGTTTGGTGGGTGTTTTAACTGAGTTCTCTGCCCAATGGTATTTGCTAGGCTGAACCCAAGTAATAGTCCATTCCGTTGCATATATGACTAAGATTTCCTTAGTTGAAACCTGAGAAACTTCCCACTAGCTTCTTCTTTGAACATTTACCTAGTCAATGTAAAGCTTTTTAAATCATTCAGTTGAAAGAGTATCAGATACAGCTTCTTCTAGGGTTTCCATTCCATTTGCGTGAATATTTTACCAGTTGCATTAGTGATAGTTACTTGGCTTGCTTGATCATTAGGCCGAGGTGCGGGCATTTTTCGATGTCCACGAGCAAGAAGGGAGCCATCCAGGAGGTGTGCACCTGGAGATGACCGGGCAAAATGTGACGGAATGCCTTGGAGGATCAAGAACCGTGACATTCGATGACCTGAGCTCGCGCTACCACACCCACTGCGACCCAAGGCTCAATGCCTCCCAATCTCTTGAACTGGCCTTCATCATCGCCGAGCGACTCAGGAGGAGGAGGATTGCATCAGGGCCCCTCAACCAGCACAGTCGCCCAGGATCCTTGCCCTCCATGGGGCTCTGAATGGAGGAGATGGATGTAGAGAGTTGTTGAGCTTAAAAATTATACATGCTGGTAGCTTACTGGTTGTATTTTTTTAAGATAAAGCAATATGTTCGTGTAAACTTAAAACAATTGGGTTTGGTATTTGAGATGAGAATAAAGAGGAAGGAGGCTCAGTCAATGGGGATTGTATGTTTGATTGTCAAACCCTTCACGCTTCTCTGTAGTTGGACTGCTTTAGTAACCATCTATTTCTTTTCTAATGTTTTAGCAATGGAACTCCTGATTGCCTCTTCCTTGGTCCTCTTCATGAAGGGGTGGCGGGTTGGAGGGAGGGAGGGAGAGCAGACAAAGTGAGAGACTCTTTTCTTTCTTTCTTTTCTCTTGAGGAAGGGGAAAGTATGGTGCTTTAAAGCTTTCTTTTCGGTACAAATGGTGCTTTAAAGCTGAGTAAAACCTCGCAATTTTGGCCCTTCATGTGCCAACTATCTGAAAATTTAAGTTTCATAATGGTTCTCTGTTTAAGATGAGTAAAGAAGGTGATAAAACATGGATGAAAACCAAGACTGCTTACTGGTTGTTCTTGGTGCATAAAGCTCTTTGTCCATCCCCCAACCGACCCCGTTGAAATTTTTACCGTTTTGATCTCTGCAATTTCAGTTGACTCAAAAATTAGCTATCAAACAACAACCAAATAGCTAATATATATATCCACATGTATTTAATAATAATTTTTGTTGCATGTACATAATAACTAACTCAAAAAACTCACTATTAAATCATATTAACATTTAATCTTAAAAATACAATAAATAAAAAAATACAATAGCAAAATTTTAAGCTCCAAGATTTGTGCAACCACTATGCATATATATATTTAAACAAATTATTAATGGTTGAATTTTAAAATGAATAGCAAAATATGGTTTCCAATTTCCCTCACCACACCCTCTTTTCATCTGCATACCCTTGAGATTAGGGCCAATATTTCCCCTCACCCTCGCTCTCTTCTCATCTCCCTCTTTACAATCATACTTGCCCTGATCCTCCCTCTTGTCGGAATGTTTTGAGATTCATGCCGATATTTCTCCTATGCTCACCTTTTTATCATCTGGGTTGCTTTGAGAGTTATGCTGATATTTTCATCTAACCCTCGCCCGCTTGTCATCTCCCTGCCCACGATCATGCCCGACCCCCTTCCACCAGATCGATTTGAGATTCGTGCCCATATTTCCCTCACGCTAACCCTCTAATCATCCGGATCGCTTTGAGATCCATGCTGATATTTTCCCTCGCCCTCTTATCATCTCCCTCATCTTGGTCCACCCATCCCAATCACCCCCTCCTACGGCATAGCTTTGACATCCATACCAGTATTTTCCCTCACCCTCGCTCAGTTCTTGTCCTTGTTTCTTTGAAATGTTTTGAGATCCGTGCCCATAGATCGATCTCTATTTTCTTAGAGACTGCGAGCTCTCTAGAACATTCCAAAGAGCTTCGGCTTCTTCTCTCACCAGGGGCGGCTCAATGCATTTGGGGGCCTAAGGCGAACTTTCTAAGAGAGGCCTTTTTTTTAAATAATAATAATAATAATAATAAATTTTAATAAGTGCAAAATATTTTAAAAATTTATTTAAAAATAATCCGTCTAGCTTTTTGAGATGCAAAATTGCTAATCAAACTTTTGTACTCAAGATTCATTAAAATACTATTTTCAATCGATAATATAGCTAATCCATTTAATCTTTCTTGTGACATATTTGACCGCAAATAAGATTTTATCAACTTTAATTTTGAAAAACTTCTTTCAGCAGAAGCAACTGTTACAGGTATTGTTAACAATATTCTGTAAGCAATGCATGCATTTGGAAAAGAATCTGTTTTTTTAATAAAACTTAAAGTATCAATAGGGGTACAAGTTTCTATTTGTAAAATTTCTTTTAAAACGTTTAACTCTGAAAATAGATCAAGACCATCAATATCAGAATATTCACCATGCTTTAAATAGTTTTCAAGATTAAGACAACACCTTTTCAAATTCTCTTCATTCAAAGATTTTAACTTTCTAAAATTAAACAAAAAACCAAAAAAATCTTCATATATGGTGAATTGTTCAAACCTACTTTGAATTGAAGAAATAGCTTGATCTACTACATATAAAAAGTAATCAATTCTAAAAGATTCTTCAGCTGATCTTATTGTCTCATCATCAGTATTTTCATCAAATTGTTTTTTTCTACGGATCACACGTTTTTCACGAAATGTAGGTTCTATTTCCATTTCATTTGCAATTTCTTTAGATGAATTCAAAGCATTCATAAATCCATTTTCTCTATAACTTTTTAAATAAGAAAGAAGACCTTTTAATTGATCTATAGCAACATCAATATGCATGTCTTCAGATTGTAAATTCTTACTAACTGAGTTAACAGCAAACAATATATCGTACCAAATATTCATGCCTAATAAGAATTCAAAATTTTCAATCTCATATGTAGCTAAACATATGGCTTCACTCTTTATTTTAGGATCTTCACTAGTTTCCGCTAATTGAATTAAGGCATCTCTTATTTTAGGAGCTTGATGTTTAATTGCTTTGACACTTTCAATACGACTTTCCCAACGTGTTTGTGATAAAGGTTTAAGAGTTAATGTAGATACATTATCTTGTAAAATTTTCCATCGTTTTGTAGAAGAAGAAAATAAGGTATAAATTCGTTGTATTACTCCAAAAAAAGATATAGCCTTAGGACATGAGTTAGCAGTATCACATAATACTAAATTCAAGTTATGACATCCACATGGTGTGTAAAATGCTCTAGGATTTATATCTAATAATCTTTTTTGTACACCTTGATGTTTTCCTTTCATATTAGATCCATTGTCATACCCTTGTCCTCTTATATCATTAACCTCAAGTTTATGTTTTTCTATTATATTTATAAGTTCATTAAAAAGGCCCTTTCCAGAGGTATCATCTACTTCTAAAAATTCTAAAAAATATTCTTCTACTTTTACTGGACTTGTTGAAGTATCTACACATCTTAAAACTAGGGTCATTTGTTCCTGATGGCTTGCATCAGAAGTGCAATCAAGTATTACAGAAAAGTATTTTGCTTCTTTAATCTTTTTAATTATTATAGCTTTAATTTCAGACGCTAATATTTGAATCAATTCATTTGGAATATTATGACCTAAATAATGATTGTGAATTTCACCATGTTGAATGCGTCGAACATGTTCTTGCATTACTGGATCAAATTCTGCAATCGTTTCAATAAAACTTAGAAAATTTCCGTTATTGCTTTGATAGATCTTTTCATTCTTTCCTCGAAATGCTAAATTATTTTTTGCAAGATTTTTTACAACAGCAATAATTCTCAATAAAACTTTTTTCCAATGATCCTTCTCTTGATTTATTTGTTCTTGGAGACTTTTATCAATTGTCTTATTTTTTATCAATCTCACTTCTATATCAATCCACCTATTCATGCTAATGATATGCTCATTAGTTGTTTCATGACTTTTAAGCTTGATACCTAGATTTTTCCAATCCCTACTTCCTTCATTGACTAATTGACTCGTGCTAGACTTTGAATCAAATAATTTACAACAAAAACAATATACCCTATCCAAATCCTTTGAATACACTAACCATCTTCTATCATATTTTTCGCCATTAGGTAACTTACGAATATAATGTATAGTAGAAAAGTGTCTATTATTTTCATCCCTAGGAAAATGAAGATCATAATCTCTAATTGGACCTCTTTCTACTAATAGATCTCTCAACTTTGTATCAATATTTTTCCATTGACCAGGATCATATATATTTATAGAAATAGAACTAGTTTCATTAAATTCTACACTATCCTTATTTATCCTATCTTCATCTAATTTCTTATTGTGTTCTTCACTAGATATTGTTTGGTTGTCAATCTCAATTTGTTTCGTTCTTTTTATATCATCTTCTAACTCTATTTCGTTTTGAGTTGAACTTGATGTAGTGTTTTGTTTATTTGTGACAATAAATCTATCTAAAGCACCTTTTTGAGATTGAATGAGTTTTTCGATTTTTCTTTTCTTTTTGAGTTTTTCATTCCCACATTCAAATTTTCTATTAGACATTTGAATCCAAAAATAATATTATCAAACCAAACAATTAAGACAATCACTACAAACAAATCAAAATAGAATAGAGTTGAAAATGATAAAACCCGAAATGCCAATAGAAGGGGTGCCGGACTCGACGACGAACTCCAGTCCCAACAAGCGGTGCCGGACTCGACGACGAACTCTGAACTCAAATCCCAACAAGCGGTGCCGAACTCAATTTTAATGGAGACCCTAGACATGAAAAACTATTATCAATTTTTAAGAATAGACATAAAATTTATTTTCAAGAATCCGACAATAAAAATTTTGATAGCATTGAAATATAAATAGTAAAGTGGAAATGGGTGCCGGGCTGCCGGCTGCCGGCACAGTTCCGGCAGCCGGCACATTCTGCCCAAAAAATAATTAATAAATCCCCCGTTCCCCAGTGCGTGGTTACCCTCAGGCCAGATTTCAATCACAACAGACATCATCTTCTCAAAAGAATAAAAAAAGTTGCACGGGACTATATCAAAGAGTTTGAGACTCAAAATCTTTCATACATATCATAAAGTGAATTTCTATTGACTATACAGCATACCGATGAATTCAGAATGTAATGCTTCAAGAATCTAAAGATAGCAAGAATGCCAAGAAAGGCCATAATTTGGGAATGGAATGCAATACTTTGGGGAAACACAATGCTATCGATGCATTTCCATCTTACAAGAATAATCAAATTGATTACAGTGGCACAAAGCCACAAACTGTAAGAAATCCCCACTCCCCAGACGGCCAGACCCAGACTGCCAGACAGGCAGACACCCAGGGGCGGAGCCGCGGAAACAAAGGGGAAAACGGAAAACAGGGGCGGAGCCGCGGAACGGAAACAGGGGCGGAGCTGGACTGCTGGAGAAGCCAGAAGGAGAAGGAGAACTCACCTGAAACAGGGGCGGAGCCGCGGAACGGAAACAGGGGCGGAGCTGGACTGCGGAGCTGCGGAGGGCCGAGAACGAGAAGGAGACCTCAGACCTGGAGAAGAGACGCCGGCGTCAAGTCTCAAGAACCGATTTATCGAGATTCGAGGAACGGGAAGCCGGGAAGGAAGAGGAAGAACTGTTGAGTGACTTGAGGATTAGGGATTTAAGAACTCAAGGATGAAGAAAAAGACGCCGTCCACTTTGGTTATTTGGGATTTAAGAAGCAAGAAGACGGTGGCGTGCCAGGCGGATGGTTGGATGGAGAAGACGGGCTACCTAGTTGGCTACGCTAGGGCTTGGGCTAGTTGGCTACGCTAGGGCTTGTTGCCGTTGGCCTGGAAGGCTGGATGCCGGTTGCGGAGGACCGTTGGTCGCTGGCTCGCTGCCCGCTGGTCGCTGGAGGAGCTCGCTGGGCGGAGGCCGGAGGCGGAGGCCTTCCTTTGGTTCGAGGCCCTAGGCGACCGCCTCGACCGCCCTAGGCTGAGCTTGAAATTCACAATCATTATTTAGGTCATAATATTCAAAATGAATTGATTCAAATATTAGCGTCTGAAATTAAAGCTATAATAATTAAAAAGATTAAAGAAGCAAAATACTTTTCTGTAATACTTGATTGCACTCCTGATGCAAGCCATCAGGAACAAATGACCCTAGTTTTAAGATGTGTAGATACTTCAACAAGTCCAGTAAAAGTAGAAGAATATTTTTTAGAATTTTTAGAAGTAGATGATACCTCTGGAAAGGGCCTTTTTAATGAACTTATAAATATAATAGAAAAACATAAACTTGAGGTTAATGATATAAGAGGACAAGGGTATGACAATGGATCTAATATGAAAGGAAAACATCAAGGTGTACAAAAAAGATTATTAGATATAAATCCTAGAGCATTTTACACACCATGTGGATGTCATAACTTGAATTTAGTATTATGTGATACTGCTAACTCATGTCCTAAGGCTATATCTTTTTTTGGAGTAATACAACGAATTTATACCTTATTTTCTTCTTCTACAAAACGATGGAAAATTTTACAAGATAATGTATCTACATTAACTCTTAAACCTTTATCACAAACACGTTGGGAAAGTCGTATTGAAAGTGTCAAAGCAATTAAACATCAAGCTCCTAAAATAAGAGATGCCTTAATTCAATTAGCGGAAACTAGTGAAGATCCTAAAATAAAGAGTGAAGCCATATGTTTAGCTACATATGAGATTGAAAATTTTGAATTCTTATTAGGCATGAATATTTGGTACGATATATTGTTTGCTGTTAACTCAGTTAGTAAGAATTTACAATCTGAAGACATGCATATTGATGTTGCTATAGATCAATTAAAAGGTCTTCTTTCTTATTTAAAAAGTTATAGAGAAAATGGATTTATGAATGCTTTGAATTCATCTAAAGAAATTGCAAATGAAATGGAAATAGAACCTACATTTCGTGAAAAACGTGTGATCCGTAGAAAAAAACAATTTGATGAAAATACTGATGATGAGACAATAAGATCAGCTGAAGAATCTTTTAGAATTGATTACTTTTTATATGTAGTAGATCAAGCTATTTCTTCAATTCAAAGTAGGTTTGAACAATTCACCATATATGAAGATTTTTTTGGTTTTTTGTTTAATTTTAGAAAGTTAAAATCTTTGAATGAAGAGAATTTGAAAAGGTGTTGTCTTAATCTTGAAAACTATTTAAAGCATGGTGAATATTCTGATATTGATGGTCTTGATCTATTTTCAGAGTTAAACGTTTTAAAAGAAATTTTACAAATAGAAACTTGTACCCCTATTGATACTTTAAGTTTTATTAAAAAAACAGATTCTTTTCCAAATGCATGCATTGCTTACAGAATATTGTTAACAATACCTGTAACAGTTGCTTCTGCTGAAAGAAGTTTTTCAAAATTAAAGTTGATAAAATCTTATTTGCGGTCAACTATGTCACAAGAAAGATTAAATGGATTAGCTATATTATCGATTGAAAATAGTATTTTAATGAATCTTGAGTACAAAAGTTTGATTAGCAATTTTGCATCTCAAAAAGCTAGACGGATTATTTTTAAATAAATTTTTAAAATATTTTGCACTTATTAAAATTTATTATTATTATTATTATTTAAAAAAAAAGCCTCTCTTAGAAAGTTCGCCTTAGGCCCCCAAATGCATTGAGCCGCCCCTGGTGCCACCTCTCCATTCCTACTCCACATGCACCCTTTTTTTTTTTTTTTTTTTTTTCTCTGTTTTTTTTTTTTTCTTGTTTTAGTTGGCTACTACATCCCCCGGATAGAAGGCAGAAATTGACACACTTTTCATATAAGTTTATTAAGGCAGGTACGATTGTCCTTTTTTTTATTTGCAGGATAGGGTGAAGATGCGACCGCGAAGCAACCAACGCTTTCAAAGTGGTTGGCGCCACGTGGAGGCTTTTGATGTCGGGCGAATGTCAATGTGACATTTGTCGTTCCAGGATACCACTGGGCTCTTCTTTAATGTATTCTATAAACTTTGCTTCTTACGTGAGAGATAACTATCTTATCTCCTTCAACCAAGAAAATGGTCAAGAATTTGTTGTGCTGCCCCTTTTTATATGTTCTGCAGTTTCTTTCGGAAGTGACGGTCCATTGCCAGTGGACAGGTTGGAGGGAGATTCTCGAGCCAGTTATTTTGGAAATGTGGGTCCTGGACTAGATTAAAGATGACAAATTAGCCTTGAGGGTAGGTAAACATCCATTTAGATGTAGGAGACTAAGAAATCAATAGTTTGGAGTGACAATTAGCAGGGGATAGGGGTTTGGTGGCCAACTGGGTGCCGGAAGAGGCCAAGCTATAAAAATAGTCAATGCTGGCTGCATAAAAAATAATTAATTTCTTTTAAAAAAATCTGGCTTGCCTCTCAGAATAGAGTACGTCCTATAAGAAAATTATTTGGATGTCAGGTGAAGCCTCTTTTAGTTAACTATTTTATCTATTTAACTTATTTCAATCTACATACATCAAATTAAATTATTTATTTAATAAAATAATTATATTCAAGAGTAAATTTTTGACTCTTGATACATTAGATACGAGTTGATAAATTTTTAATCTATCATGCATTTAACTCTATTGCCATCCTTACCTCTAACCCACATAATCATGGCTCGGCAACTCCACATTCATTCATTCTTCATATACTGCATCAAATTATCAATCCTTATCAGCTGCACTAACCATCTTGTACTATATGGCAGAGAAAATTATATATATATATATATATATAAAAGATACACATCACATAGCAATATTTCTGAATCCTAATATCCCTAAAAATTTTAACACTACAATCCCCAAAATTTCATGGTACAAAAAATTCAGAGGTTTTGCAGAAAAATTCCACTATTTTTGTTTTTGCAGAAATACTCTAGTTAATGTCTGCTTTGAGCTGGAAGTCTTTGTTCAGAAGAAGAAAAAACCTACATATTCCCTAGTCTTGGAATCGCTGTATCCATAAACAACTTAATCCCACACCTCTTTATAATAAGGGATACCGCAAGGATGAGGAAGCCAAAGATCCAAAGGGTAACTGGCTCATTTTGCTAGGCTAAAAATCGAATGTTGATGTGAGATATATTACAGTAGGGTTTGAAATTCGTATTTTGAGAAAAGGAAATAGGATATGGGTGGCATTCTAAAATCCATCTACAGGAAAAAGGAAAAAAAAAGAAAACAAAGGAAGGAAAGAAAAAAAGAAAGACAAGAAAAAAAAATAAAATGCAGAAGAAAAAGGAATTAAGAAAGAAATGAAGTAAGAAAAAAAATAAAATAATAAAATAAAAAAAGGAAGAAAAGAAGAAGAGAAAGACGCAGAGCATGCACAATGGGGACAGCCGGAATGAAGCAAGACAATAGGATGCTTTTTTTTTTTTTTTGGAGAAAACGTACACCGCCCCATGAGATTTAAAATTTTGGATTACAGAAGCTAAATGCTAACTTCGATCCATCTGCTTATGAAGTCCTTATCATATTTTTAACATTTCTTTTCAAAAACTTGATCCCTCGTTCGACCACAATCTTTGTAGTTAGTCCTGATATAGTTGGGGCCTTCTCTTGCATATGTTCGTATACATCCATGCAGAAAAGCATACATATTATGTACAAGCATACAATGGTCGTCGAAATCAAGACTTGTGTCAAAAGTTTTCTATCGGCAGAGAATATAAAATGCCAGTCAATCCAGAAGATAGATAAACTTTCCTCTCTCTTTCATTTGCCTACTTCTAATGTGGGGAAAAACCGCCAATATGAAAGGATAATCCTTACAAGTTAAGATTGCCAAACAAGAAAGCTGTTCGTGAGCTTGGTCATATTAGATTCAATATATTTATGATTCAGTTAATGCATGTCACTTTAATAGCATGCCCGAATAAATCACTTTTCCTCTCTGTTTTTTCTTTCTTTTTGCCTTTTTTTTTTTTCTTCTTTTTCTTGGTAGAACTCTTTCTTCCTCCTCTGCATTGCATCCAATACCAGCTCTATTTCCAACACTATTAAATGGGAACCAACAACATACAAGAAAAGCATTTTAACAAAGAAAATTCAACATAAAATGGGAGGAGAATTTGGAAGGCCTGTAAATCCAACCCCCAGAAAACAGCACTGGCCAGAGCTGAACTTGCTGGTTGACCAACCAAGACAAAGTGCATAAATGCAAGATACTTCAAAGCATCATATTTCTGGCGAAGATAGAAAGTTGTAACATTAAA
This sequence comes from Phoenix dactylifera, assembly GCF_051530095.1. Lineage (NCBI taxonomy): Eukaryota > Viridiplantae > Streptophyta > Magnoliopsida > Arecales > Arecaceae > Phoenix > Phoenix dactylifera. The sequence continues at coordinate 26,516,095 of NC_143196.1, read as the reverse complement.
ATAAACTATATCCAGCATGAAATAAACCGCAGTCACAGGAAGCTCGTCACCATTCATCAAAGCTCATAAGCAGAGAAGTAACGATATCAAGTGGGACCCGTGCCACTTGCATAGAAAACTTCGGGACAGACTCCCAACTTCAGGCTAGCATAACAGTCATATTACCCTAATTGAACTATTCATCATTTAGTAGTAAGGCCTATAGCGCATTGGCCTTCTGAATCTGGGAACTTTCCTGCAAAAAGGGCAAAATAGTTTGTCAATGATAGGCTTGAAGCAGGAAAATGGTCAACAAAAAACGATCCAGGACCATGTAACTAACCCATATCCATAGGGAGAGTAAAAATACGGTGGCATATAGGGCCTCCTAAATCGGTAGCCCGAGTATGGATTGAATCGCCGCGGACGGTACTGCTTCATTCCAGGGAGATTAGTTCGTTTGGCACATACCTGCGGAGCAGTGTCTCCATTTAAAGGCATGAGAGATGCAAGGAAAAGAAATCAAAATAATGATCAACTGGGCGAAAGCTTCCATCACCAAAACACCTTCAGTTGGCGGCCATGTAATTCAGATTCATTCAAGAGGAGAGCCTCTTGTACAGCCTCAACTTCCAAAAATTCCACATAAGCAAAGCCTTTGGGCTGGCCAAACTTGTCAGTCAGAATTGTCACCCTGTTTACTGTTCCACAAGATTGGAAATGCTGCTGCACTTCTTCTGGTGTGCATGCGTAATCCACCTGCAGTGATATGAGCACAAAGCAGATGTTAAGAGTGTCAAGTGGCAAAAGCAGTAACTGTTCAAAGGATCATATGATGACAGCAAACAATTTCGGCAGGGTGCATGTCACATTTACAGCTAAAATCAACACAAAAATAAAATTATGGCTGGTTAGGTAATAACAGGAAATGAAAAAGATGCATTCATAGTTTCATGTTTAAGCCACAACTTCAAAACTGAAATTGCAACATTTTCATTTCACCTGACATCAATCTGAACCTGAGGATTGTTTCGAGTTTCACTTGCACTGACCCATAACAAGCATAGAGCACGTTATAACAAAAAGATAATAGAGTTTTTCACACTTCACTTTCTTCCTATAGTATTGTTGTTCTAACATAATAACATTTTCTTGAGACCCGCTTGGATGAAGTTTATGAGGATGGTACCTATGATAGACTTGGCACCTTGCACTAAGTACCGGTGTCCACATGACATAACACAGCACAGGACCATGAATAGAGTCCGATACATCACCAAAACACAACATTCTTTTGAAACAGGAAGCAGAGATAGAGGGGGAGGATAAGGTCTCGAAAAAACAAGAAAGAGAGGACCAGGAAAGGTTTACCTTGGCGGTTCACCAACATAAGAGATGAGGTGGGCCGCTGGAGGGATGGTTTGGGCAGATGAGGTCGGTGGTGGATGGATGTGGTGTGCAGCAAATGGAGGAAACTGGGGGAGATGATGGAGGCTGCATCATGTTTAGCATCAAAACCGATGAGACAAAGGACTTCATTGTTAGGGTGAATTTTAATCAGGCTTCAAGTACATATTTGTGTGCATGGTTTCTTCGAGAGCATTTAATGGATGTTGTGATGGATCCCATCAATCAAGATTTCTTTTGATAGGTAAAATTAACAGGTCCATGGTTTCTATGACATTTAACAATCAAGGGACATAAACTGAGAGTTTTTATCCCTGGTCTATCGTTTTCATGGCTAATCAGTACCGACGTATAAAACAAGGCATAAGTATGCATGTACAGGCTAAAATGTGTATAGATTATAAAAAATGGCACAAATGTATGAAGTCCACACCAATAACTAGAAGTTAAATGAAACATGGCAGAGCATTAATCATTCAACTGTCAGTCAGATTTGCCCCAGGCCTTCATGCCTAGGCACCCTGCAAGTTGGGCTCGAGTTGGCCCATCAAAGGCCTCCAAGTTTGGACAAGACTAGATGATGTATAACATGTCAACATACCGCCACCCAAATTTTAGATCCCTTTTTTAGCCAAAGTCCTCATGTCCTTAGTTTTGGGATACAATGGACTGGACCCTTATACAATCCCCTTTACCCGATACCTTTACCTCCATTTCCCCTTATATTCCTTGTGCATATCCACCATGACCCTCTCTCAACCTTGCTCTGTCACTTGTAGTATCTTCCTGCCCTGCTCACCCCTCGAGAAAATTGACAAGGCCAAATCCTAGTAACGGACCATTTGCAAGTCTTGTAGTTTCTCCCAGAAAAATTTATCTCTAGATTAAATGCTAGAAGTATTTCTGAAATTTTTGTTCAGAAACTAAATGCTTTACTGAAGCACAAGAAATTTTTCTAGGACTTTTACAAGTTTTTCAGGTCAAAGACGAGAAAAGGGGATCAAAATATTTAATCAAAAATGTAGTGAATGGATAAGATTTGAACTCAGATTTGCTCGATCCAACTTAAATTTTACAGGCATCAAAACAAAATATATCTAATTTTAGCCTTATTTTCATGCCTTAAAAATTATAAGTCACATGCTTCTACTTGAAACTAAATATAATAGTATTCATTAATATCGAATTCATATTCATATGCCGTCCAAGTTACATTTTTATATCGTTAATAATTTGATTGTCATCAAACATTTAAATGTAATATAATTCATTGATTTAAAAAGATCAAAATTATTTATATAGTTTCAACTTTCAAGCAATCAATAACCCCAAAACCTATATGTCCAAAGATTTAAAATACTATAATATGCTCTAAAATAATGTAATACAAACTTTTACCATTTCTATTCGCTTTATGTTTCCTGATCTTTTCATATTTCCCTAATTCTTTCACTGTAGTATAAAATTTCAGCTGAAACTTCCAAATCCACCAAAGCTACTGGAAACAAAAATTGGCAAGCCATCTTGAAAATGAAACTGGGGTTCGAAACCTTGCCCCTTATTGGCCATTGGTAACTGAAAAGGGCATTCATTTTGTTCATTGGTGATTAACATGTTCTGCTACCTGGACATGGCAAAAATTACATTTTGCCATGTCACCAGGTTCACACGACATGAGACACATCCTGCGTGTTGTACATTATAGACAAAGCCTGTTTGTTCAGGGTTCTCAGCACCTTTCTTTTGTGCAAGCTGACAAAGGAACTGGTTCGAAATAGAAAAGCAAAGAAAAGAAAGAGTGGAAGGAGGAGGGGAAAGAGAGAAAGAGAAGGGAGAGAGAGAAAGAAGGGAGATAGAGAAAGCTTGGCCATACCTGCTTCTTCTCTACCTTGAGAGCATCCTCCCCCCGAAGACGTGGCAATAAATCCTTTGCCCTAAACTCCTAACCACCTCTTGAAGTTGCGGGCAATGTGAAATCAAGCAAAAGGACACCCTATCCCCCTCTCTAATAACCTAGGGTGTTGGGTAATTGGAGACCCGAGAGAGAAACAGAAAGAAAAAGAGCAGTGGGATTTAACATCACAATCAGATAGGTGAAGCAAATAAACATGCACCCCTACTTTCTGCCTATACCGGCCTGCAAACAAGTCACAACTAAACTAACATGGACCTATAAAAAATTGCAGCCCAAAATTATTGCTTACCTACAGTCTTAATATTTTTTGAAGCCCACATAATTTCAAATAAATCCCAAGACCATATTCCGTATCACAGTTAAATTATGCAGACGTGTTGTCGTGTCCAGGCTTTTAGATATGTTGTGTCAAATTCTTCAGGACACTTGGCAGCGTGATGCCCCTGTCCCATGTTCAGAAAACATTTTCGACATATAATATCCAAGATAGGTCCCTTTTATCGGTTTGCTATATTTCGAATGATATAACGGTAAAATGATTAACCCAGGTTCTTCATTGTTATTATGGTGCTGTTGTTCCTTAAAATATAAGATGGGTTTAGAATGCCATCATACCCATAAAACAAAAAAAAAAAAAAAAAAAAAAAATCTCAAACAGCCTAAAAATTTAGAATAGTGTGAGCTATATTTGAATTTGATTTTAATTTAGGAGCTTGTCCCAGTAAATCAACAAAGTTCATAAACAATTTTGTATCCTGATCTAAAGCATTACAAAAGTGTTCCTGGATTTTCCCTAAGGCTAATCTTTATTGTGGCCAGTTTTTATAGTACGATTTTTCTGCCATAACCCATGAGACAGTTATTTCAATATATTTCCACAAGGATGTTCCTAAAGAAGCAATCCATTCCTACAATTTTTTAAACTGTGGTAATTTCTACCCAAAAAAAAGGGCCCTTCTGGACAAATGGCAATTTTTAACCTAGTCCATATAAGAATCCAAGGAAAAAGACCAATATTCTCTTCACTTTCTAAAGTCAAAAGTGATATATAGGTGACAAAACTATCTGGAAACATGTATAGTATAATTAATGACGTACCACCCAACATGTTCGCTCTCTGAAATTTTAATGCACATGAAGAAAACAAAATGAAAATTGAATATGATGGACAAATCCATGTTTACGTTTGACCATAAGAATAGTGTGCTAATACAAGTTTAAATAGCATCTAACACCTCTATGTATGTGCCAAACACCACCAAGACCAGTCTCCAAGCATATATGAAAAAGGTGGAGGGTGGTTGTTAGGTTGATAGCCACTCATAATTGAAAATCAAAGTATGAAATAAAACCAAATTTGATTTTCATGACTATTAGGGCCTCCCCTGTCATCACTGGAAGTTGCAGTAGATAAGAAAACAAGGTAAAGACCTAAATAAGAACACCCAACAAAGGAGGGCATGTAAAGCCAGCTTCAGATAGTTAGGACAAGGCTTGATGGTGGTCTTAGTTATGCTATTTGTTGTCTGTGTCAATTTTATTGTGCCTGAGAAAGTCAGTGACTACATTAATTTGGAAGATCTTTTATAAATTGTTCCTTCTATATGCATTCAAAAACTTCAGATATAAGATGTCATCAACGATTGTAGGATTTGGCATAGGTTTAAGAAGCTCAACTTGGGCTGATTCCAAAGGATTGTCTAGTACATCACTACGCTCAAGACATTCATAGCTGCAGATGAGCAGTCCACATAGAAGACATTGTGGACAATCTCGAAGACTGTTATACTCTGGCAGGACCACCTTACGGGTGTTAGTGACAGTAAAGATCAAGCCCAAGAATGTGATAGTTGAAGACACACCATCAAGAGAATTGTTGATTTTGTCATGCATAGTTTTCAACTAGTCCCTAGACCTAAAGGCACTGCCAGTCAATATTAGTCCAAACTAGTCAGTTTTGGCCAAAGCACCTGATTGATCATTATTTTATTACATAAATCATATCTAGGTTGGAGTAAAAATAGAATGTTCAATGAAGAAAAAATATGCCAAGTCGGCGACTTTATCAGGCATAGTATATGGATTCAATAAAAAAATAAATTTTACATTTTTTAAAAAATATGTCAAATATTATGCTAGATTGTTTTCCCATTACATTCTAAACAAATAAATAGTTTCTAATGTGTGTTCGCTGAAATCTATGACCTTCATGATTCATTATTGACATGATCAGAAACATCGTATATTCAGCATGTTTGATAACAGAATTTTAAGTATTTTCTGTTTTTAGGCCTTTATTTACTGTTACCGGATGTTCTTATATGTTTTAAATGGTTTTCTATTTGTATGGTTGAGATTAATTCATAATCACAATAATGAAGAGTCACAATCATTGTAAGATGTGGCAACTTAAATCAGCATACAATTTGTGTCCGGCACTTATTGCCTGACTGCTAGCAAATAAAAGATAAAAGAGAGAAACAAAGAGAGAGATTTGGGCATCTGTACAAGTGCACAGAAGCCCAATTTTTCATTCTCCAAGCCATGCAAGCGATGATGCTTCATAGGTATATGATGAACTCAAACAATAGTGCAATGTCTGAATTACACTCTAAGCGATGCCACCAATCATCTCATCCTTAGATTTTTGACTTCCTCTAGATCTTTAAGAACGAATTTTCATAGATCCTTTGAAAAAAATTGTGCTACTCCACCACCTTTAAAGCATAGATTGATCTAGTCTATCCAAACAGCTGGAACCTGCTTCTTCTACAAAATAAAGCTACCCCACTTTCTTAGTAGTTTCCTTTTTCCAACCATATCATTTTTAAGAGAAAAAATGTTTAGAAAATTCAAACTTCAAATTCCACAGGGTCTTTTATTACTATAGTTTTCTTCATGATGTTAAATTTCATTCTTATGCAACTTTTTCACTTCAGATAGCTTCACATCATGTAAGTTATAATAGCATCAACATATCAGGTCTACCAAAGTATAACTTAGATTACCAGGGCTTAAAAAAACACCCACAACTTACATTATGGATGAATCCAACAGTAATACAGTTATTCATGGCAATCTGGAAAGCTACCAAATGGAACCACTTCCAGTGATAATGAAGTAAAAGAGAAGGCCAGCACATAACAAGACTAAACAGCTGAAATTAAAGGGAAAATTATAATAATTCATATTCTTCTAGACCATAATGCTAATAATCAGACCGATGAAAAGATATTAATAAGCTATGCATACGACACAACAATGAAATCTCTTTTTCTCTTTAATATAGATATCTTAACAGTTTTCACCAAAACAGGGTGACCAACCTGTCTGACTGTAGCTTGATACAGTTACCAGAACTGCACTATCAAATAGATCAACTTCATTCTTTCCACAAAGTGAATATCAATGATGATAGGAAGACAACAAAACAACAGTCAAATCCTCAACATATATCACTTGAAAAAAAAAGAAAAATTGTCAAATAGCTTAGAGGATAAGCAAGAAGGAAACAAACAATTTTGTAAGAGGATGACAAAAGTGATCAAGGTAAGAATTATGAGATCCAGGACCTCTCATTATTTGTTGAAAGTAACTAGATGCCCCAAAGGCATTCCCAACTCACCTAAAGATGCACGTACCCATCGTGTCGTGTCATTGTGCCAAATATGCTAGTGACTTCAGCACGTCTGCACAATTATAAGTTCTGGGTGGCTACTCAGCCCTTCCAAGACTTCAGAGTACCACATCCCAAATACCAACATTTCCTGCTTCCACACCCATGTTTTCCTCCCTTTTCTTAGTTTTTTTGGGAGCTAGAACAGGTTTTGTTTTTGGTCTTCATACATGCTTTCTTTTTTCTTTCCTTTTTTGGTTCCTTGAGTGATATCACTCAAGCTGCTGCTTTTTTATAGGCCCCTCATTTTTTTCCCTCTATCGACCTTTATTGTTTTTTTTTCCTTTTTTTCTTCCCTTCTTTTGTTTCTAATAAATCATACATGACTTTCATTCTTTCTTTCTTTTGTTTATTTTTGACAAAACTTCATGGAATCCCATATTTTTGGTAACAAAAAACTGGAAGAATGAAAATTAACCCTGCGATTGTTAAACAACCAGTCAAAGAGAGACTTTAGAATTAAAAACATATATGCACAAAAATGTAAAGGACCATTATGAGAAATTAAAAAAGTAAATAAAAGCAGTCAAAAAAATTTCTTTGTTGCTGAATGCAAATCAGGAACCTAGCCACCCATCCAATATATTATTTAAATCAATAAAATGATGATTATTTATAACAGCTGCCAAGAATTATTTTATTATCTTCATTCACCTATAATCATATGGAATTTTATCAATTCTTCCTGAAGCAGAATATCAAAAGTTTTGGGAGTGAAGCTTTCTCCCTAATCTGTTTAAAGCAGGGGGAAACATTGCATGCCAGTGATGATCAACACTAATTATTCAGAGGGTCAAAAAAAATTCCTCAGTTATCAACACAAACATATTTTTTCTGAAAAAGCCATCAGCTAATGGCATATTAAACATTCATTTTGCTACAATTGCATCTGCAGTAGTAAAAGTCTGATGCATGCAGGCAAGCAGGTGGCAGTGCAGGATGAGCTGGCGCACAAGCTGGCAAACAAGAAAGCAGACGCATGCTTGCACGCATTCAATGTTTTAAGAAGCTGCTGCAGCATGCAGGTGATCAAGGGACCACACAGTCCATACGAGGTATCCAAGCCACATATGTAGTTACCAGTTTTAACTATTTAAAAAAAAATAAAATACATTAATGCAATAAAAACAGCACTAATAATTGTAATGTTTTTGGATAAAGAACAGTAATGATTACTATCTGGTACTTAATATCTAATGGCAATAGATATACATAATGAACAATATTAACATTATTAATACCTTTACTAGGCCCACCACACACCACATCAAACCTAATTATCAACTTAGACTTGCTACATATGCAAGGGCCCGCATAATAATGGAGTGTTTTTGACTTAGAATGTTAAGTAGGGCACATATGCAGCCACATAATGCAAAGTACACTGTTTATGCTGCTGCCTTGTCCAAAATGAAACTCTTTTTTTGACCCATATGGGCAACGCAATGTGGTCAAGGGACCACATATGTATATGGAGGCACATACATATTCGCATGCGCCATATTTTAAAACAATGATGCATTCATGCCCAAAATGGACGAGTTTATGCACAGAGACAAATATAATACATTAAGTAACTGTATTCAAAGAATATTTAACATATAAGATTTACAATGCTAGGTTACAGCTTGGAGAAGCAATAGGTTGAAATTTTCTGTCAAAGATGGGTTTTGAGAATATATATTAAGTTCAAATTGTACCCCTAGTGGGTTAGAAACCAATATGAATTGTAAGAGTCAAATAAATAAATAGCTAAAATTAATTGGACCCTGCAAGCTCTAAGAGGAAGTATGGCTGCGTAAACTGCCAAAGGAGGATTAACAGAAAAAACTGCTCCTCGATTCAAAGAAAGAATTAAGAAAAAATGGATGGCATTAATTCTTTCTACTAAAATTACATTGTTGAAAGAAGCTATCCTCCTGGTCTTTAGCAGAGAACAACAACTGCCAGACCAAACAAGCAATTACTTTAACAATCATAATTGGATCTTAGTTACCTAAAGCAAAAGTGGGTGCATAGGTGCAGATATGCTTGTAGATATGGGGAAACAAATCTCTTTTTCTCTTCAGAAAAATAAATAATGGATGTGTTCAGTAAGCAGATGCAATAGCGAAACTCCTAAGAAGTTGTAAGATGTTTGTTGCACTTTAGGCAAAGTTTCTTGCTATTGAGGATAAGATAATCTTTTTTGTTTTACCTTTCGGACTCATTTGGTTTGTGGGAAGAATTTTTCCTCACTAGAATATTTTTTTCTGGGAAGCTGAAGCCTAGGTATATGATGTCGGAGAAAGTGGTTTTTGCATATTTAGTTGAACATGAAAAGGTAGCACATTGCAGAGTGGCTTATGTTTGATTGAGCATCTACTTTCCTCGGAAAGTTATATAAAATATCTGTTATGCCCTTAATAAAAGCAAAAACCATACCCCATTCTATCTAAAAGCTTAAGAGAACTTTTGAAAAAAAATTGCCCCATTTGCCAGCCAGTAGGAATTGAACTTTCCTACATCGCACATGGGTTTTTCTTTGTCATCAAATGTGGAAATCTAACCAAATATGAGATATTTCTCTATTTTTTCATTGACCGTACTTTCCCCCCTCCTCTTCCCACAAACCAAATGGGTCCTTCTTACTTAAGGCATTCTCCTCTTATTATCTCAAGGTAAACCCAAAAACTATGTTAGATAGCCAAAACTTATTTATGCCACTTTTCTCACTTGTGAGATGCAAAAACTTCCACATGAGCATATCAATCCTTGTCCCTCGGGAAACAACCCCCAAACCAAATTGGACAATAAGGTACACTACTTTTTAGGCTTTAGCTGAACAAATTAGCAAAACCTAAGTTTCCCCCTATTCATTCCTTCCCATTGTCATCTGGAACTTATTTGCAGAGTTAGTTTCTCCACGGGAGATCTAATCTAGGATGATACTTCATCATCTCCTCACTGTAGTTCTGGAGCCTCTTTTCTATCTAACACTAGCTAAAACACAGTTGAGTGAGTAAAATAGAGCACAAAGAATCAAAGTGGCTCTATTTTCAGTTCCAACTCACTATAAAGTCAACTTGGATTAAGTTTGCTTCTTTGCCCCTCTCTCACTTACAAAACACTGGTATTTGGCACATCACCAAAAAGTAGCAAAAGGTAACAACACAAAAAGTATCCTCATCTTCTTCTTCTCTTAAAAACAAAGACAGACATGGGATCTCCCTTCCTCTCTTAAAAGCAAAGACCAAAACAGGATACCTCTTTTATTCTTTTCATTGTAAAAGATAAAAAGAGAGAGAATGAAACAGAGGGGGCAATGGAATCCATTAGGTGGTTTTTCCATTACTTCCTTCCCTTCCAAACCCATTCTGACCACTGGAAAAGCTCTGATTTGCATTTGCGGCAGGATAAATATCTTCCCCATTGAATTACATTTTTCGCCTTTATATGAGGGCTTGAGAGCGTAATCTATAGATTGGGCACAGTAATGACAAAAACCATTATCTTATAATGTTAGAAATCAAGGTAACCCATAAAAATTAGTTTCTGATAGCCCCATTAGTATAAAAGCTTCACGTAATGTTGGTAGCATGTGCACAACATCTACATTTCCTTTTATCCCAGTAGGTACCAAATGTTCAAGGGGTTCTACACTATATGATGTATTGTGCTGGCCTTTGATTCCACAAGAACAATACACTATTTTAATCCTTACTAAAAGATAAGCAACAGAGATAGCCAACAAAATATCTCCACATTTTTTTATATTTTAATATGGCAAATGACAATTTTACTTGGTAATTGAAAACATGTCAAATATGGAGATAAGCTGAATGATTAAATAATTTTGTAAAAGATATAAGGATAATTGAACTCACGTTACCAACAAAAACTGATCGAGAATCAACTTCCTCCCTACTTGCTTGAGTCGCAGCAGCACTAGCAGGATCTGTGGAAGGAATACATGTGTAAGGTCATCATTGTATAAACATCAATAGCAGAAAAAAATGAGAAAGATGATTATTGTGTCAATCAGAAATGATTATGTTAAAAAAAAAGAAACAGACCAAGAATAAATGCAAGTTCCAATTCATACAATCTCAGCTGTTTGGGTGGTGCAAGATAAGCTAAGATTTTTCACATTTTCATTGAATTCGATGTTTTAATGTGCAAATGTCAAGAATGCTCTCTAGGTTCTTTTTTGGTTGAAAGAAGAGGAAAAAGAGCACTATCAAGTTGGTGGATAAAAATATTTATAACAGGTAAAAAAATACTAGGTCCACCCTACCTAAATTGTTGTATATTCCAACCCACATCCATGAAGTGCCTATGCAGGCATGGAGAGATTAAGGACTCATGGTCCATTTCCATTGCATAGTGATAATGTATAAGTTAAAGTTCAACATGATATAGAACAAGGGAATAATATGACAAAATCCATAAGCCATATCTTTGGATATTTCTCCCCCAATGTGACATGCACATGAAAGTAACATAAATTAATCCCAACATATGCAAAATCATTTATTTCATTTGATAGCTTTAATCCCTTATTTCCTCTCCACCAGACCAATTGTATGCATAGTTATCAAAACTGAATTGGACATCAACCAGGTTATGGGGTTGTCTAATTGGGTTATTAGTGTAACTACCAGGCCAATCAGTCAAGACAGAAATATTTAAAAAATTGAATTTTTTTTGAATATTATAGAAAATAGATATAATGTAGGAAAATTTGCATAACTTATTGAGAATTTCTTTTATTTTAGATATTAAAGGTTTGAAACCACCAAAGTGGATGAAATGAATCACAATTATTTTTCATGTGTCGTTAATATTAAAAAAATGGTTTTTAAAAATTGATAAACTAAGTCTTGAGATCATAGGATTTGATTTTGATATTCATATTTATGCATATATATATGTATGTATGTATACATATATATGCATATATACATATTTATGCATATATACATATATATATATATATATATATATATATATACATATATATATATATATATATATATATACATATATATATATATATATATATACATATATATATACATATATATATATATATATATACATATATATATACATATATATATATATATAACATAACATTAATATTAAACAAGCCGGCATTGTGCCTCATGGGTTGAGATGGTGTTAAGACTTGCTCTTGGCCAAGGATCTAGCTTTGAGAATTGACCAATTAAAATTGAAATTCTCTCTCTCCCTCTTGAGGAAGTGGGGTGCCTGAGTTGCCTGGGTCACTGAACATGACCAGGTCAAGCGAGATATGGTCAAGTCTGGTGGGTTGTACTAGGCCAAATGCCACATCAGTCCAGGTATAAACCTGAACCAGATTTAGGCTTGGCTTGCTCGGATATGCCTATCTGACCAGCTGATCCAATCCAGGCTAATAACTATGATTGTATTCCAAATTGCAATCGAGATAATTTTCTGTTGCTAAGTCAAATAGGGGGAAAATTGAATCAAGGAAAAGATCGAGGGAGGGCATCTGATCCATGTTTTTTGCATTTTCCTTCTTTCCAACATGTAAAAGTCGAGTATGTATCCTAGCATTGATGAATATGAAATGAACATGAATAAATCCAAAAGTTTCTGCTTAAACCAAAGAGAGACAAGAAGTACTTTAAGGGAGAAATAATTCAGAATTTAGGTTTAATGGACAATTTTGAAACATAATATTCAGTTACTATTCTAAAAATATATACAAAACTACTAAAAATATATTCAATGTAAAAATACATAAGCTGCTATAAAGTTTAAAATAGCAGTTGTGTCATAACATCCTTATAATGGATTTAGAGGGCTCTCATTATGTTATGTATTCCAAGAAGAGTATAAGTGATGCTTGTTAGCAGACTGATATTCCATTCTACAGGCCATTTTGTAACAGAATACAACAACCACATTCAACAACTTCATTGTTTAATCTGACACAATCATATTTTTAGTTCAAAAACCGATGCCAGATAGGAATAACTTTTTCTGGTTTGGTGAACCGTGGTTTAAGCAAATGATGCATTTGGTTATCTTTTATTTTCCATTATTTACCACAGCAACGGAATATAAGAGTGCCAATATAACATCCACTGTTTCATTTCCAGGCAAATCCAGCAAGGAGTCAACTTATCAAATTACAGCCATTACATGTTATATTCATGATAACATTAAGTAACAGTCTTGGAGGGAGGTCCACTATTTGCGAACATTGGCATCATTGTAGGTTGTCATTGATCATATCACAAGATACCAATAGCTGTTAAAATGACTCAATGTGAGCATTTGTGATGAACATATCATGCTTTTCTTATTGTTAGTTTTGTCATTAGAATGTTTGTCTCCATGAACTTGATTGCATAATATATGGCTGCATCAACACCACCCCCCCCTAGGGAGAAGAAAGGGAGATATCAGCTAAGTCATGGAGTCTGGTAGATGGAAATAGTCAAATAATCAACCCCCACCCGGGGGTGCAGAGGTGCAAATGTTATAAACTATGAAGATGAAGAGGAGGGTAAAGAAGCACATTTTGGTTTTTAGATGGGTATGCCGGGATGCATGGATACTCTGACTCATTCTAGCAGATCACAGTATCAGAAATGTTATAAACTATGAAGATGAAGAGGAGGTAAAGAAGCACATTTTGGTTTTTAGATGGGTATGCCGGGATGCATGGATACTCTGACTCATTCTAGCAGATCACAGTATCAGAAAATGGATCTAGAGGACGCAAGCAAAAAAAAAAAAAAAAAAGGAGAACCAAGGCAGGTGAGGTATGACAAAACAGCATAAGAGCAGACATGTGTGAACAAAATGAAGCTGACAGTGTTTCTTCTGTATTTAATTTCGAACAAAACAAAGATAATAAGTTCTCTACAGCACAAACTAGAGCCCCTGCCTTCTATCATTTCTACATAAACAAAGACACGAACTTTTGCTGATTATACCCACTGATCATAACAGAATTGCGCCTTCTGAGGTGATAAAACTAAGGCAAGGAACAAAAAACATAATTTAGAAACGGATCAGCTCAAAGTTCAAATTTTGACGGCAAAACCCGAAAGATGCTGCTGAGTATATCAGTATACCATCACCACAAAGCGATAATTAGGCGAAAGCAGTTCAAAAAATGGGCAGTTGACGAAAGATAAGGCGATTTGATCAGTAATCCGTATAAAATCGAAGGAAATCACAAAACCCTAGAGGAAAGAATAGAGGAAGGAACCTTGAACGGCGCCCATCTCCTTCTCGACTTTTGCCTGCATCTCGCGTAGGGCAGTGGCTTCCTCCTCCATATCCTTAAGCCGCTTCTTCATCTCATCGAGCTCCTGTATCGGGGATCAGCGTCAGCACTATGGTTACAGTTAGGGTTCAGAGGGAAGGAGAGGGAGGGGGGAGAGAGAGACTTTGACGGCGTCGTCGTCGGCGCGGGTCATGTCGACGTCGGCGCCGTGGGGATCGATGTCGCCCTCCATCTCCCCCTCGTCGGGGATGTCTTGGCCGTACACCTCGTGTTCTTCTTCCTCCATCACTCCGCTGCCCAAATGCCCATGGGCTCTCTGTTCATATTCCCCGGAACCATGGTAACACTTGGCACGTTTCGGTCCGAGCCGGCATCAGGTAACGCGATTCGCATTGGAACCGACCCGGTTTTTGGGTTTGAGACCCGTTTTTTAAAAAAATAGGAGATAGTATTTAGCAAATTTACAGATATATCCCTGTAACTTTTGGCCAATTACATTTAAATCTTAAAAGTTTGGAAACTATCAACCATCTATATCCGTCATAAAACATTATCATATGAGGGTCACTTGATAACTAAACTTCTGTAAAATCCTAGAATTTTTACTCCCACTGATTTAGCAAGGGACTCTTATCTTAGTATGAATTAAAAAGGAGTACTTTGTGATCTATACTGATAGATGAATGATATAGAGTACTTTGAGATTTGTGCAGATGATGAATGATAGAGGACAGAAGAAAAAGCAATTTGAGATCTATATAGGTGTATGGATGATGAGGGCTAGAAATGGGCTCGACTTGGATCAGGCTAAAGGCTAGGTCCAAAAGAGATCGGATCGGATTTGGCCTTAAATGTAGAAAAGCTTATTTGTTTTTCGAGCCAAGCTCGGATATATCATTAGCCCGGCCTGGGCCTAGCCTATGCCCAAGCCTAAATAAGACCATAAATTGAGCCCAAATTCAAGCATCAATTCAAGCATGGATTGATTTATTTTTTTTTTTATGTTGTTATTTAGAGAGAATTATGAGGAAGCAAAGAACAAATTAAAATAGGTTGAGCTGCGAATAATGTATCATTTACTTGTATTACAGAAGAGAGCCCAATTTTTAGCTAGCTCATTTATTTGTGAAGCAATATTATGAAATATTAAACTTAAAGTCACATTCAGGCCAAACATATTTTTGGCCTAAATGGTTAATTTGGGTTGGCCCAATCAGGTTTAGGTCAGGCTCGAGCCTGAGCTTGGGTCGGGCTTGGGATTGGATTATCCAAAAAATTTCGGGCCTATACTCAACTCGAAGCCTGAAAAATAATTCGAGCCAAGTTTGAGTAGGGGCATGGAGCGGCCCAACCCACTTCCAGCCCTATGAATGGTAAAGGATGTAGTGCTTTGAGAATGTACATGCGGATGGATGATAGAGGTGTGGCGCTTTGAGATCTATGCAGACGGACGTTTGATAAAGGATGGAGTACTTTGAGATCTATGCAAGTGGATGGAAGATAGGGGAGAGAGTACTTTGAGATCTATGCAAGTGGATAGAAGATAGAGGAGAGAGTGCTTTGAGATTTATACAAGCATACGGATGATAGAAGATGGAGTGCTTGGAGATCTATATAGCCACATTGATGAAGTGGATAGGGTGCTTTGAGATTTGTGCGGGTAGGCAAATGATAGAACATGGAGCTCTTTGAGATCTATGCAGACAGACAAATGGCAGAGGATGGAGTCCTTTGAGATTTGTGTAGGCAAAAAATGATAAAGGATGTAGCTCTTGGAGATTTGTGCAGGTGGATGGATGACAGAAGATGGAGTGTTTTGACATCTGTGTAGGTGAATGAATGATAGAGGATGAAGTATTTTGAGATCTAAGTAGGTGAATAGACAATAGAGGATAGAGCGCTTTGAGATCTATACAGATGGATGGATAACGAAGGACAGATAACAGAGGATGGAGCACTTTGAGATATATGTAAGTGAATGGATAACAGTGGATGGAGGCCTTGAGATCTGTGCAGGTGGATGGATATAGTAGATTAAGTGCTTTAAGATTTTGTATAGGTGGATGGATGATAGAGGACGAAACGTTTTGAGATCTGTACAAAGCAGGTAGATAATAAAGGGTGGAGTGATTTGAAAGCTTTGTAGATGGATGAATGTTAGAGGATGGAGCACTTTGAGATCTATGCAAATGGAAGAATAATAGAGAATTGAGTGTTTTGAGATCTATACAAGTGGATGAATCATAAAGGACAAAGCGCTTTGAGATCGCATGAAAGCTATGATCTAGCCTCTCTGAATCAAAGAAACTTTTTTTTTTTTTCTCACTCCATTAAAGGTGTTAGGATCCAAACAAATGGCTGCGCCATATTGCAACGAAAATAAGGTTTTGCTGGCTAATTGAAACTTTCTAAATATTTGGGGTCTAAATATAATTGGCCCAAATTTGAAGAGATATCTATGTAATTTTTCTAGTATTTGAATTTGCAGAAACAAAATACATGAAATTATGTCCTTTGGATGTTTGAAGCAGGGTTTATTTTGGTCAATACATTTTTGACACCATAACTACTAGTGTAAATCAAAATTACAAAGGATTTCATTGCAAGCCCATGTTTTGCCGATCGGCTGCTTTTGGAATGATGTTATTAATCACAATAATTATCACAATTTCAACTCCGGAAACATAGTATAATGTTAGAAATGTATACACCACATCTAGTGGGCTCATCAAAGGTGGGCCTTGGAAAGTTGCTAATGGATCTGCAAAGAGAATATCTCTTATGGACCTAATGCTAAAAAAAAAACCTTAGGTCAAGGATTATTATATATAGATTAAAAGCCAAGGTAAAGATCAATTACCAAGGTATGGACCGAAGAATAAAAGATGCAGATCAAGCTTCAAAGTGCATGCCGAGTTTTATCCCAAATTACAGATCGAGAATTAAAATACAGATAAAGTGCCATAGATGCAGATCCATCATAAGTGCACAGACCTTATATATGGCCAGTCCCAAGGAAACATACAAAACGCAAATCAAAATGGTGGAAGTCTTCATCCTAAGATGAGATGTTTAGTGGAATAAAACTAAAGGAGAATAGCTAACTAGCTATTATTACTACTCAAAACGTGGGAGGAGTTGGAGTACTACCTAGAACATAGTAGCGGAGAAAATGATAATTTTTATGTACAATGGATAATGTGGCACAAATTAATTAACGAGCACAAGAGAGTTGAAGAATGATAGTTGTCCTAGCAGTTAAAGGAGGTACTAGTAAGTATCAGAAAGTAACAGAAATGAGGGGACACTCTCTTTTGGCGCTACAAAAAACTAGATCTCATATCTTTATTTTTTATCTTAATAATACTTTATCCCCTATCAAGTTTTTGTCTTTTTTTTTTTTAATTCTTCAACATAATTTCTATCATCAGCCCACCTTCTAGGGATAGCATCCTAGTAATAAAAGTTCTTGATGTTTCAAGGCACTAAAACCAACATTATTTCATAATCACTTACCAAACCTCTATCTTGTCCAATAACTAATTTGTGGCATGTCCGTGCATTCATCTAGCCAACCTTATAGATGTTTTCCTTGTTCTCATTTTCAAGAGAAATAAGTCTTGGCATGCCTAGTGGGACACGGGTAACTACTCGGATGCTGCTTAAGAAAATGAATGATGTGCTGCTATTCGATTTTACTCAAGCATTGTTGCTGATGAACAGGAGACACCACAAGAAGAGCTATTGAGACTGGGCTTTTTAGATAGTTCACTCTGCTTCGGGCCGGCTTTTGAGTTGAAACTCCACTCCTCGGCTTAAGAGCTTTAATAGCTTCTCTTCGGAGGTTTCTGGCTTTTTTCTAGGTTTTGAAGTGAGGAACCCTCGCGTTAGGCTTTCAAGTTTTCCTGTTCGAGAGCATAGCTAACAGGCTTCCCAAGGACAAGTAACTACTTTTAGTGGGCAAGCTAGTTCTAAACCATCAAGAGGTCATGGTCCTAAAAATTAGATACCCATGTGGTATCTTTTTAGAAGCAATCATCAGCTAAGTAGCTGATGCAAAAATAAAACTGTTCTCCCAAGTGCAGGAGAATCGCACAAGTAATATAACTCGGGAGTCCGAGGTCGATTCCTCAGGGAACGAAATATGGATTATTAGCGTAATTTCAGATGTAATTTTTAGTTGATCTTTAGAAATTAAAAGCAGAGAATAATATGTGATTAAACAACGTTCAAGAATATAGAGATGGCTAGGGATCCGGAATCCTCCTTAACAATATTACTTTCAATAAATAAACTCGGCGATTCTTGATTAAGGATTAATATGATAAAATAGTTCTAATCATGAAGTATACAATCTTAGAACATGAATTCAACATCCAAGTATTTATCGTGCCGATTACGTCTACGATAAATCAAGCATCAAAACAATCCATGCATCAATATATATATAAACCATACAAGATCTATCTTATAGATGAGTAAGCAAGAATCAAAATCATACCAATGGATATTAAACAATTAGAATACAAGTTTAGAGTATACTTGATGAAAGCAACATGCCAAGGGTTCATCCATCACCCTTTGCCAAAGGAATTAGGCTCTCATTACAAACATCACCTCTTCCCTATTTTTTTTCTTTTTTTTTCTTTTCGGAAACAGGGCATACCCTGTTTCCTTCTTCTCTTTTCTTTCCCCTGCCGCCGCCCAACTCCTCCCTTCAATCGCAGAGGCTCCTCTGTTTTCCCGATGAGAACCCCCATCCCTCTCAGCCGACTACCTTTTATAATCAACTCTCTCCCTCCATGGATCTTCGGAAT
Organism: Phoenix dactylifera; assembly: GCF_051530095.1. Classification (NCBI taxonomy): domain Eukaryota; kingdom Viridiplantae; phylum Streptophyta; class Magnoliopsida; order Arecales; family Arecaceae; genus Phoenix; species Phoenix dactylifera. The sequence continues at coordinate 26,497,031 of NC_143196.1, read as the reverse complement.
GCGCTGGAATCAATGCTTTAGAGGCAAACGGCTGGGTCTTGGGCGCGTGAGGCTGAGGCGTTGGAGGAGCTGATCTCGGCCGGATCCGGCGCTGAGAACGGACGCGATGGAGGAGGCGGAATGGCTGGGATGCTCGGGACTTGATACGGGAGCTGGGATCACGGGCTCGGGGCTGATCGCGGACTGCTAGGAGGTCGCCGAGATGCGGGTTGAGGCTTATGAACGGCTGGGAGGCGCTGATCGCTGTGGAGGAGCGCGATCTGGAGGACGCCCGGAAGGGAGCTGATCACGGACGGCTGGGAGGTTTCACGGGCTTGGGCGGATGCTTGGGAGGTGATCGCGGACATGCTCAGGTTGTGAGGCTGAGAAGGAGGAGAACGCGGACGAGACGGATGCCGGAGGTGATCGCGGACGTGGACGTCGTGCGGATGCTGGGAATCCGGAAGCTTGGATGCGGGCGTTGATCGTTGGTGAGGTGGAATCTGGGAGAATCGCCAAAGACGCTGGCTCACGGATGCAGGGGATGAAACTCGGACTCGCGGAGGGTTGAATTGCGAAGCTGGGATGAGCGAACGAACGGGATGTCTGGATGGCTGAAATATGGCATGCTCTCCACCGTGCCAAGCATCTGCTGATCATTCTCTAGGCCATAGGTTGATGATGTGTAGTTCTAGGATGATCTTTCCTTAGATGTTTCATTGCTCGTTCCCTCTGGATGGTCGCCAAGTGTTGCTCCAGTGTGATTAGGCTTGACTGCTATTTGTGGTTGTGGGCTTGATAAATGATAGGTTCGACCATGCCATAGTGAGATTGGGTGCGTACGTCTTGGGGCCATGCATCTTTCTGAACCCAATTGTACCAAATGTACATTTTATCTCTAGTTTATGATAACCTGCACCCCTCAAAAAAATATAATATTAATGCAACACTTTTATCATTATTTATTAGCAGTAATACTAATTTAAGTGATGTGTAAATCGCACTTTTGTGCTCTCATCACACCCCCCAACTAGCTTATTGCTAGTCTCTAGCAATTAACGAGCAAATAATAATATGAGAGTACAAAAAGTGTTGGTCAATCATTTGACTTTTTATTAAAGTTAAAGACATAAAACTAAGATATGTACCCACTTTCGTAGGGTATCACGATTGCACTTAGCACGTGCAACAAGCCGTTAAACCTCTAGGTTACCCTAGTGGACGAGTGTTGTCTCGTGAGGGTTTGCAGTGATGTTACCCACAAACATCATTCATAAAATGATATATAATGAAATTTAAGTCAATGCACACGTGATATATATTTTTTTTCAAGCATGGCAACTATCAAAGCAAGGGTAATACTGAAGTGTAGTATGCATAAACAGATGACTTTCTTAGAGCACTAATACCTCCACCACAACATGGTACCGCTTGAATTTTAGGTGTACTACTCAAGTTCACAAGTGTTTACTACAGTTTATTAGGGCCTGATCCATCAAATTTTCGGAATATCTCATGTTGTCTAAAATTGTCAAGAATGGTTCGTATGTAAAGAAAGAGCTATCAATCCCAACTAAATATCCAAAGTACACAAAGGTCCAATACAATGGAGTCAAACCAGCCATTACCACATGTCACTGGGTTCAGCCCGACCAACCCTATTCATGTTTTTTTTTTTTTTTTCTTTTTTCAGACATATGGTGATTACAATAGTCCAACCCCCTTAGGCTCTAGCAAGGTCCATGTAGCGAGTTTTCGGCCAATGACTCTTGATCCAGTTGGCTCAAGGCATTAGGTGAAAACACCCCTCGGGCTTAATTACTCGAACCAAACTACACCACGAGGTTAGACTTGTCATCTCCTCATTTATTTATTTATTTTAAATTTTTTTTTTTCAAAATAGAGAAGGTAAACTGAACCATATAACGTGACTGCATCGTGACTATAGGTCAACCAAGGTCGGAACATAAGGCACTTAGGTGATCTAGCCAGGGTATTCAACCTCTATCTTTATGTGAAAACCAAATCATGAACCTTATAGTACGGACAAGGATACTCGTACTTCTTTTACAGATACGGCTTAATAAAAATGCATTAAACAAATATGAACTCCTGAGGCCTTCCTATAATCATTAAGTACATGTGCGGGGATCTAATAATAGGTCTCTGATCAGTCATAATATGCATGTGTTCCTTGCCGTAATAGTTGCACAAACTCAATATGAAAATACATGTGCATTTGCTTAGAAAAGAATGCAATTTTTTTTTTTTTTTTTAATCAAAATACTTCCCTCCCCCCAACTTAAACATTGCATTGTCCTCAATGTAATAGATACAAGAAAACTATATACGAGAGACAGTAGAGAAAATAATATTGGAGAGAAGAGGAATACCTTGAGCTGCTGATATCCAGAAAATAAGACTTACAAAACTAGAAAAATAATTCTGACTAATATACACATACCTTTGCCTTCATGTTCAGTCATAAGAAGGCTCCCCCAAGGAAAAGGAATCCTCTTCATCTGAAAAATTCTCAAGAAAAGGTTTTAACCTGTGTCCATTTACCTTAAAAATTCTACCATCCCGTGGATTCTCAATCTCTACCGCCCCATGTGGAAAAACAGTTTTTATGACGTAGGGACCTGTCCATCTTGATCGTAACTTACCAGGAAACAGATGTAAGCGGGAATCATATAAAAGAACTTTTTGCAAAGGTTCAAAAGATTTTTTCAAAATTGATTTATCATGTAAGATCTTTATTCGTTCTTTGCAAATTTTAGCGTTGTCATAAGCATCTCTGCGAATCTCATTAAGCTCGTTTAATTGCAATTTTCTAGCTAGACCGGCATCTTGTAAATCAAAATTCAATTTTCTAATTGCCCAATACGATTTATGTTCTATTTCTACGGGCAAATGACACGCTTTACCGTAGACTAGCCGGTAGGGAGACATGCCAAGAATGGTTTTGTATGCAGTACGATAGGCCCATAATGCATCTGATAGTTTTAAGGACCAATCTTTTTGTGATGGGTTCACCGTTTTCTCTAAAATACGCTTGATCTCTCGATTGGCTAACTCTACCTGGCCACTAGTTTGCGGATGATATGGGGTAGCAATTCTATGGGTGACACCATATTTTTTCAATAAGGTTTCGAAAGGCTTATTACAAAAGTGTTTTCCACCGTCACTAATTATGATTTTAGGCATCCCAAATCGTGAAAAAATATTTTCTTTTAAAAACTTTAGGACAGGTTTGTGATCATTGGTCTTACAAGCAACAGCTTCTACCCATTTGGACACATATTCGACACCGACTAAAATGTACTCATATCCAAAAGATGCTGGGAATGGGCCCATAAAATCGATGCCCCAACAATCGAAAATTTCGATAATAGTAATGGGTTGAAGAGGCATCATTTGCCTACGAGTTAGGCTTCCAATACGTTGACATGGATCACATGTCCTGCAGAACTCGTGGGCATCTTTGAACATAGTAGGCCAATAGAAACCACATTGCAAGACCTTTGCAACAGTTTTCTTAGAGGCAAAGTGTCCACCGCAAGCATCAGTATGGCAGAAAGAAAGTACGCTTTGTATATCATGATCCGGTATGCATCGTCTAAGGATTTGATCGTTGCAATATTTAAATAAATAGGGATCTTCATAGTAATAATTTTTTACTTCGCGCAAGAAAATTTTTCTATCTGTCGACCCCCAATGCTCTGGCATCCGGTTTGTAACAAGAAAATTTACAATATCTGCATACCATGGCATACTAGAAAGTGCAAACAACTGCTCTTCAGGAAATGAGTCCTTGATGGAAAATTGTGGCATTGAATCATGAAAAACTAGCCGTGATAAATGGTCAGCAACCACATTCTCTACTCCCTTTTTATCTTTAATAGTGATGTCAAATTCTTGGAGTAGAAGTATCCATCGTATTAAACGTGGTTTGGCCTCTTTCTTATCCAACAAATATTTTAACGCTGCATGGTCTGTGAAGATAACAATAGGAGCACCAAGGATATAAGAGCGAAATTTATCTAAGGCAAATACTACTGCAAGCAATTCCTTCTCGGTGGTGGTGTAATTCATTTGAGCATTGTTTAAGGTTTTGCTTGCATAGTAAATGACATATGGCTTATTATCCTTGCGTTGTCCTAGGACAGCTCCTATTGCATAGTCGCTAGCGTCGCACATAATCTCAAAAGGTAATGACCAATCGGGTGGTCGCACGATGGGTGCAGTGCTAAGCATAGACTTCAACTTTTCGAATGCCTCCTGATAGGTTTCAGTCCAATTGAACGGTGTATCAAGGGATAGGAGGTTACATAATGGTCGAGCTATGACACTAAAGTCCTTAATGAACCTCCTATAGAATCCGGCATGACCCAAAAATGATCTGACATCTCTAACTGTCTTGGGTGCAGGTAGCTTAGCAATTAAATCAGTCTTAGCTCTATCTACTTCCATTCCTTTTGATGAAACAATGTGTCCTAGGACCATTCCCTTTGGCACCATGAAGTGGCATTTCTCCCAATTCAGTATCAAATTCGTTTCTATACATCGAGCTAAGACTGCTTGTAAATGTGACAGGCAATCATCAAATGAGTCACCAAAAATGGAGAAGTCATCCATGAACACTTCCAAAAATTTTTCGTTCATGTCTTCAAAAATGCTGAGCATGCATCTTTGAAATGTTGCGGGTGCATTACACAACCCAAATGGCATTCGTCGGAAAGCAAATGTGCCAAAAGGACAAGTGAAGGTAGTCTTCTCTTGATCTTCTGGTGAAATTTCAATTTGATAATATCCCGAATAGCCATCAAGAAAACAATAGAAATCATGCCCTGCAACCCTCTCCAATACTTGGTCTAGGAAGGGTAGAGGAAAGTGATCCTTTCGTGTGACTAAATTCAGCTTTCGGTAGTCAACACACATGCGCCAACTCGTCGGGACACGAGTTGGAACTAGTTCACCTTGTTCATTTTCTACTACCGTCAAACCCGACTTCTTAGGAACAACTTGAGTAGGGCTTACCCACTTGCTATCGGAAATTGGGTAAATAATACCCACATCAAGCAACTTGAGGACTTCTGCCTTAACCACATCTCTCATCGTAGGATTTAACCTTCGTTGCATTTGCCTTGTGGTTTTGGCATTGTCCTCCAAATATATTCGGTGCGTGCAAATTAAGGGGCTAATTCCCTTCAAGTCGGCAATAGACCACCCTAAGGCTCCCTTATGATTTTTTAGAGCACCAAGTAATTTTCTTTCTTGGATATGATCAAGTTCAGACGAGATAATTACAGGAAAAGTATCCTCGGGTCCAAGAAATGCATACTTAAGTTCCTTTGGTAAGGGTTTCAATTCGAGCTTGGGTGCTTGCTCATGGGATGGTATTATTTTCGTTTCTCGAGTTGGCAACTGTTCAAATTTTTCTACTTTTGGTCTCCACCCATTGATCATCATGGCGTTCGAAAAATTCATACTCGGTTTGACCAACAAATCATCTTTATTGGTGCCATTAGAACACCAATCAATTAAACTATCGCCGGATGGATCGTTAAATGCTTCAGCTAACAAATATTCCTCCGCGATAGTTTCAACCCAATCAACCTCCTTACTCTCTTCGGGATCATTAGGTTGTTTGCACACATTAAAAATGTTCAGTTCTAAGGTCATGTTACCAAAAGAAAGCTTCATGACGCCATTCCTACAATTAATTAATGCATTAGAAGTCGCAAGGAATGGACGTCCTAAAATGACCGGAATCTGAGACTGTGAGTTCGAAGCCGGATGTGTGTCCAATACGATAAAATCGACAGGAAAGTAGAACTTGTCTACTTGGACTAATACATCCTCGATAATCCCCCTTGGAATTTTAACTGACCTGTCAGCTAATTGCAAAGTGACGGAGGTTGGCTTCAACTCACCTAAACCAAGTTGCTCATATACAGAATATGGCAACAAATTCACACTTGCCCCTAAATCTAACAATGCTCGCTCTATCCTAAAGTCACCTATGATGCATGAAATGGTTGGGCAACCTGGATCTTTATATTTAGGGAGAATGTTGTGCTGCAATATAGCACTCACATTTTCAGTTAAAAATGCCTTCTTTTTAACATTTAATCGGCGTTTGACAGTACACAAGTCCTTCAAAAATTTGGCATATGAGGGTACTTGTTTGATTGCATCAAGAAGAGGTATGTTGATCTTTACTTGTTTAAAAAGCTCAAGAATTTCAGAATTAGGTTCGAGCTTTTGCAACGGCTTTAACCGTTGTGGAAAAGGTGGAGGAAAAGGACATTCAACTTTCTTAGTAGAAGTTGGGACCTCAACTTCTTCTTTGTCCCTTTCATCAACTTTGGGAGCATCAGAATCAGAAGTGACCTGCGGTCTCAATGGGACGGGTTGATCAATGACTTTCCCATTACGCAAAGTCATGATGCTCTTTGCATGCTCTGTATGCGAACTAGAAGGAGCCGTATTATTACTACCGTGCACTTGTGGGTTAGGTTGGGGTTGAGCTGGAAGCTTACCCTTCTCTTGGGTACTTAGGACGGTAGTCAACATTGACAATTGGTTCCTTATGTCTTCAAAATTTCGAGTATTTTGAGCATTGATATTAGCTTGACCTTGTAGAAAAGTTTGTATGGATTGCAAGGTATCCTCGATATTTGGCTTTTGAGAGGGTGGTGATGCAAAAGTAGGATGTGCAGGTGGAGGAGCTGAATGGTGTGACTGTTGAGGATGATCGTTTCTCCACCTAAAGTTTGGATGATTCTTCCAACCAGGGTTATAGGTATTTGAGTATGGATCGTTATAAGGCTTTTGGTAGGAGTTCATAGCATTTGCTTGATCGTGCAAGACTTCTTTGAATGCCGGTATGGTGGGGCAATTTGTAGTGGTATGACCCGACATATCGCAGATGCCACAACACTCGTTTCTAAGCTCTATAGTTTTGACAGGCTCAACCTTCCTAAGCTCAATTTCTTCTATCTTCCTAGTGAGGGCTGCCATTTTAGCATGAAGATCATCCTCAGTTCTGAGGTTGTAAAGGCCTCCCTGTACAGAGCTAGTAGACTTAGGCAAAGACTTGTTGTTTCTATCCCCGTTATCCCAAAGTTGGGCAGTCTCAGCAAGGGAATCCAAATACTCCCATGCCTCATCAGGGTGTTTTTCTAAAAATCTACTATTGCACATGGTCTCTACAAACTGTTTCAACTGTGGAGATAAACCTTCATAAAAGAAGCTAATGGTTCTCCAAGTTTCGAACCCGTGATGAGGGCATGAGAGAAGAAGGTCTTTAAATCTTTCCCAACATTCATAAAATGTTTCATTATCTTTTTGTTGGAAATTGCTGATATGTCTCTTCAAAAAGTTGGTCCTTTGTGTGGGGAAGAACTTCTTTAAAAATTCTCTCTGCATATCTTGCCAATTTCTTATTGATCTAGGTCGCAAAGAGTTTAGCCATGTTTTGGCCTTATCCTTTAGAGAGAAAGGAAACAATGTCAACTTGAGGACATCCTCGGTGACATTTGGCACTCTAAATGTAATGCTCAATTCTTCAAAATCCTTTAAATGAAGATACGGACTCTCGGACTCTAACCCATGAAACTTGGGCAGCAATTGGATTACCCCTGGTTTGATGTCAAAATGACCTACATTATCAGGAAAAATTATGCATGAAGGCTGACTAGTCCTAGCCGGTTGTAGGTATTGTCTTAGAGTCATAACATGGGGTTCTCGTTCTCGATTGTGGTGACTTCCCGCATCTTCATTTAGATCAGCCATCTCACAAGGTGTGAGATATTGCGAAGGAATTTCAGAAGTATGTCCTAAGGGATGATCTAAAGTTGTACGACTTAATCGACCGGTGTCGTCCCTATTCCACTTTAGCATGCAAAATATTTCCCTCTTTTTTTTTTCTTTTTCTTCTTTTTTTTAAAAAAAATAAAAGAAAATAAAAAATAAATATAAGTACCAACTAAAGTTACCCTAAAACGATATCCTAAAACAAAAATTTTATTCACAATCAAACATGCAACAAGACATCACACCTCAATTTCTAATGTTTTTCTTAAATTTCTAGACAGCTCCTAACTGGTTTGAAGAGGACACCTAAGCCTCCAATCCGGTCCAATGAACCGAGTTGACCAGGTAAGCTCCCAGGTAAGTGGAGGGGTCACGATGCGTTCGCAAAGGTCCCACTTAAAACCCACTTGCCTCGAACAGATGAACTGTCTCCCTTATAGGGACAAAGCTTGCCTAGACATCAACTAAGCCACAGAGCGAAATTGGTGCAACTTTCGGTGGTCTTCGTCCTATTGAGCTCGAATGTCCTTAGGGGCCAACGTCTAGTTGATTTTAGTTAAGCTTAGGACATTTATGCACTGGGGTGATTTTTGGGCTAAGGACGAGTGATGAAATCCCGACCTTATCTTTTTAAATGGGTTCAGCCCTTAGAATATTTTATGCTGATGCCTTATACTATATGCAACAATCAAGAGATTTTTTTTTTTTTTAATGTTTTATGACATGACATTAAATTTCATTGAATAGGTGATCAAGCAAATTATTTATTTATTTTTTTTTAAATTTTATGAGTTATAGTTTGAAATTTGAATTCTGAAATTTGAAATTTGAAATTTGAAATTTTAGGTTTTTTTTTTATTTTTGAATAATCACCCTTGATCTATTCTTAAGGTTTCTTTTCTTCAATTTTTAATTAGCAACAAGGGTTAATGAGATATAATAACAATATAATTCTGATTCTAAAAAATAAATGCAGAAAATTCAAAACAGAAATCAGCAAGGTTTCGTATTAATCTGATGGTCTTAAAAATATCAGAATGTCAATCAGACCGTTCAGATTATCTAACAATGTGTCTTACACTAGCTGACCAAATTTGAGTCAAATCAGACGGCTAATTTATATGATATCAGAGTTTGATGCAAACTGTGCAGGGAATTAAAAATAGTAGTAAAGATGCAATTTTTTTTTTTTTTCAAAAGAAAAATACTAACTACTAAAGTAAAAATTAAATCTAAATTTATACTAATAACTCAGCCGTTCCCCGGCAACGGCGCCAAAAACTTGATGCAAAAATAAAACTGTTCTCCCAAGTGCAGGAGAATCGCACAAGTAATATAACTCGGGAGTCCGAGGTCGATTCCTCAGGGAACGAAATATGGATTATTAGCGTAATTTCAGATGTAATTTTTAGTTGATCTTTAGAAATTAAAAGCAGAGAATAATATGTGATTAAACAACGTTCAAGAATATAGAGATGGCTAGGGATCCGGAATCCTCCTTAACAATATTACTTTCAATAAATAAACTCGGCGATTCTTGATTAAGGATTAATATGATAAAATAGTTCTAATCATGGAGTATACAATCTTAGAACATGAATTCAACATCCAAGTATTTATCGTGCCGATTACGTCTACGATAAATCAAGCATCAAAACAATCCATGCATCAATATATATATATAAACCATACAAGATCTATCTTATAGATGAGTAAGCAAGAATCAAAATCATACCAATGGATATTAAACAATTAGAATACAAGTTTAGAGTATACTTGATGAAAGCAACATGCCAAGGGTTCATCCATCACCCTTTGCCAAAGGAATTAGGCTCTCATTACAAACATCACCTCTTCCCTATTTTTTTTCTTTTTTTTTCTTTTCGGAAACAGGGCATACCCTGTTTCCTTCTTCTCTTTTCTTTCCCCTGCCGCCGCCCAACTCCTCCCTTCAATCGCAGAGGCTCCTCTGTTTTCCCGATGAGAACCCCCATCCCTCTCAGCCGACTACCTTTTATAATCAACTCTCTCCCTCCATGGATCTTCGGAATGCGCTGGAATCAATGCTTTAGAGGCAAACGGCTGGGTCTTGGGCGCGTGAGGCTGAGGCGTTGGAGGAGCTGATCTCGGCCGGATCCGGCGCTGAGAACGGACGCGATGGAGGAGGCGGAATGGCTGGGATGCTCGGGACTTGATACGGGAGCTGGGATCACGGGCTCGGGGCTGATCGCGGACTGCTAGGAGGTCGCCGAGATGCGGGTTGAGGCTTATGAACGGCTGGGAGGCGCTGATCGCTGTGGAGGAGCGCGATCTGGAGGACGCCCGGAAGGGAGCTGATCACGGACGGCTGGGAGGTTTCACGGGCTTGGGCGGATGCTTGGGAGGTGATCGCGGACATGCTCAGGTTGTGAGGCTGAGAAGGAGGAGAACGCGGACGAGACGGATGCCGGAGGTGATCGCGGACGTGGACGTCGTGCGGATGCTGGGAATCCGGAAGCTTGGATGCGGGCGTTGATCGTTGGTGAGGTGGAATCTGGGAGAATCACCAAAGACGCTGGCTCACGGATGCAGGGGATGAAACTCGGACTCGCGGAGGGTTGAATTGCGAAGCTGGGATGAGCGAACGAACGGGATGTCTGGATGGCTGAAATATGGCATGCTCTCCACCGTGCCAAGCATCTGCTGATCATTCTCTAGGCCATAGGTTGATGATGTGTAGTTCTAGGATGATCTTTCCTTAGATGTTTCATTGCTCGTTCCCTCTGGATGGTCGCCAAGTGTTGCTCCAGTGTGATTAGGCTTGACTGCTATTTGTGGTTGTGGGCTTGATAAATGATAGGTTCGACCATGCCATAGTGAGATTGGGTGCGTACGTCTTGGGGCCATGCATCTTTCTGAACCCAATTGTACCAAATGTACATTTTATCTCTAGTTTATGATAACCTGCACCCCTCAAAAAAATATAATATTAATGCAACACTTTTATCATTATTTATTAGCAGTAATACTAATTTAAGTGATGTGTAAATCGCACTTTTGTGCTCTCATCAGTGGCTATGGTGTAGAGGCCATTTGTTGATTAACTAGAGAGAAGACTTCCTCAACTGCCATCGCAAAATAAGTGAAGTTGGTGAATGTGTTGGCAAATCAATATTAGCCATTATAAAGCCCTCAGTCTACCATTCAATTGTAAGTTTGACAGGTCAAAGCCTATATGCAGTTTCTAAACAAATTAATCTGAGCTTACAAGTATGGGGGTATAAGGATATTGGAGAGGCCAATCCTCTAGAAGTATATGAACTATGATAAAGGTGAGGTCGAGTTTTGAATTGGGGAGTCCTCAGAGTAGGGTCAAGATGATCAAGAGATTGACCCACCAACAAATGGAAATGAGCAGGGTCAAATCAAACAACTACCTATAGACCCCTCAGCTAATTAATGTCAGTCTAAACATGGAATCCAGGATGACTTTGAATACGGGAAGCCAAGGTCGATTGGACAAAGAAACCAGACCGCTCTTCGAGCATCGGTCAAACCTTGAATAATGTGGGAAATGGGGGAGCAAACTTTCACTCTATAGGTGGGATTTATGCCCCAGAATCCATGAATTGGACGGCAAGCACCACACAGAGTCTTGCCAAACCTTTGAGGCCAATCTCAGGCTAAGCATAGAACTTATAACCTGCATTGGAATCTGCTGCATCAGTAAGCCCTAAATTTGCATGTCTAGCATCCCACTCAGAATTTGATTAACCCACTTGATTGAGATAAATTCCATGAAACTTGACTCAGCTGACTGAGCTAATAAGAGATTCGTTAGGTTTTGCCTATTAATCAATAACAAGGCCAATCTACAAGAATTCTTATCTAGAATGGTCTAATCAAATCTATGAGCTATCTAGGGGACACAGTCCTCGAATTTTCAAGATTTTCTGGAGACGATAACTTGTCTACCATGGACCACTTAGGTCAATTTTAAGTTCAATGTTGAGAAGCTGAGAATAATGACAATCTTAATCTCGAACTTGTCTACGGAACCAAACACGAGGTGTCAGTAACTAATTTGACCAGGTTGACTCAACAACATAGAGAATCTTGAAAAGTATATGGCCAAGTTTGCATGAGCTAGGAATAGTTGTTACGCGTCACTTAGGGAGCCTAGTATGTCAAGATTATCTAGAATTGTTTGAATCTTAAGCTAAGAAAAAAATTTGTTGAACAAGAGCTTTCTGATTTTTTCCAACTTACTATACAAGCTGCAAACTATGAAACTATCTTTAGAGAAGAGGAATAAAGGAAAATATCTAAAGCGATGTAAATGGGAGACTCCAATTATGAGATTTCAGCCATTGATACTGACCTTAATCAGTTGACATCCAATAAGGATGAATGCAAAGGGCTTGATATGGCCGAGTTATTGATTGGCAAACCATATATGCGTAAGATCTTGACTGAGCTGAGTGCACAAAGTCAGCCATCAAAAGAGGTTCAACTAGCTCGATACCCATTCAATATAACTGAAGGGAGCAGATCTTTGAACACTTGTTAAAGGATAGGTCAATTAAGCTTGTCGAAGAGCACAAGATAGCATTTTATAGTGATTGCAAATTTATCACTGAAACATGTTATACCCATTCAATATAATTGAAGGGAGCAGATCTTTGAACACTTGTTGAAGGATAGATCAATTAAGCTTGTCGAAGAGCACAAGATAGCATTTTATAGTGATTGCAAATTTATCACCGAAACATGTTAACCTCTTTTTATTAAATTTAGAAAATCAAGCATGTTTATTCTCAATATCTTTTTTTTTTTTTTTTTTTTTTTTGCAGAGAGGGGGGGGGGGGGTTACAAATGCAAGATAACGAGCGTGTATAGAGCTCCAATTTGTCTAACAAGATCAATTTAAAGAGTTAGGGAAGTTATTTCCCATTATGTAGTATTTTCCACTAAAAAACTCGCCTTTGAGTTAAACATTATGCAGATTAGCTTACTTGCACACATGCATAATTTAAAAAGACTAACTTTTATAAGATGATATGAGACAAGGGTAGGGCCGAGATAATAGATACATGGAGAGGAAATTGCATATCAGCCATAATATATGATTAGTTAGACCAAAGAACTTGCTCTGCAAGTTTGTAACATTGGCTCATCAGCTATGAAAGTTTCAAGCTTATAGTTCATTTGCCCATGGAATCATCCAATTATCCAGCCAAGTTCAAACAAATAATATCAGGGAACACCATGGAATGAAGCAATTCTCCTGCCAAGTTCGATTACATGATATCATGGTACAAGAAGCAAAAATATACACTAAGATCAAAATGATCCATTATGATTAGTAAGCATACAACATATCTCTTTAGATTTATCTTTATGTGATACAAAAATTTATAAAAAAAATTACAAAAATTCCTATAAAATTAAAAATAAATTTTACTTATATCTAATAGTTGAAAAATTTATGTTTATCTTTTCTTGCTTCTCAAAATATTAATCAAATCATTAACTTTAAATAAGAATGGGCATCATGCTCTATATTTAAAAATAATTTTGATTTTTTATATAAGATAAATAATTTTATTAATGTCGTTATTTTAGTAAGACATAAATATAAATTTTATAAATTATTAAATATAAATATATTTTAAAAAATTATAATTTACTTTAAAATTTAATATAAAACATCCATCCGCCTATCGCTTGTTTGTCTGGGTGTTTCTGGAACCTCCCAGCGCCCCCCACGAACGTTCTCCACTCTTCATCGTCTTTAACGTTCCAGAACTTTCTGTACTCCTGTAGGCTTCCTTCCCAAGAAACGGAGCGCATCAACCCCGCCCCCCTTCGCTCTGTATAAATACAAAACCCCTTCCCCCTCTCTTTTCCCCTCGAATCACGCAGGTCAACCTAAAGTTACTCCCAATTCTTTTCGCGATCTCTAAGTCTCCATGGCCGCAATGATCGCCATAGGGAGGGCTCCCGTCTCCAAGCTCCTGGAGAAGCTCCTCGTTTCCCCCGCTCGCCCCTCTGCTGCCGCCGGCTCCCGCCTTTTCAACACCAACACCAGGCTCCTCGACCTAGATGATAACCGCAGCCTCGACGTCGACCGCCGCCGTGACGACCTCTCGGGCGCCCCTCGCCGCCGCGGCGACTCTTCCTTCTTCCCCAGCATCTTCCCAGGTAGTCGTCATCTCATTCCCCTTCATAACTCGTCGATTCCTTTCCTGATTATTTGATCTCTTTGCCCGATAATCGTTTCAAGATTCTGAATCGGGTCTGCTTGTGGGGTTTCAGATGTGCGGGATCCGTTCACTCCGGCGAGGAGTTTGAGCCAGGTGTTGAACTTGATGGACCAGATGCTGGACAACCCGTTCGCGGCGGCGACCCAGGGGGCGATCGGGGGATTCCGGCGAGGGTGGGAGGCGAGGGAGGACGGGGACGCGCTGCACCTGAGGATCGACATGCCGGGATTGGGAAAGGAGCACGTGAAGGTGTGGGCAGAGCAGAACACGTTGATCATAAAGGGAGAAGGGGAGAAGGAGACGGAGGAGGAGGAGAGCGGTCGAAGGTACAGCAGCCGGATCGACCTGCCGCCGGAGGCGTACCAGATCGACCAGATCCGGGCGGAGATGAAGAACGGAGTTCTTAAAGTGGTGGTTCCCAAGGTCAAGGCGGAGGAGCGTAAAGACGTTTTCCAAATCAACATCGAGTGAGAGATACTAAAAGAGTTCTCATTCTTCTTTCTCTCCCTCTGTTGTTTCGGTAGATGCAGGGTGTATCTTCTTTTTGTTCTCTTTCCTCAATGCTTTGTATCTTCTAACAGTGTAGAACTTTAATCCATATGCATGATAAAGTTAGTTTGTTGCAGTTATTTGTTCTTTTATATTGCAGCTTTGGAAGGCTTGAGCATGCTCTTGGACGGGCCTGACTAGCTAGTGGTTTTGGATGTGGTTTCATTTATCCTTTGATTTTCGTCCTGATTTGAACTGTTTGGACTTTGAACATGGGCGTGTTCAATTGGTTGGGTCTGATTTATAACACCCTTGGTTATATGCCGGCCGAGCAGATGTTTTTTTCGGCTCTGGCCGGAAATTCTAGCGGGTGTTCACGTGTTTTGTGATGTTTAGATTAGTTTGGTTTAAGATACATAAATAAAAGCATCTATAGATCCAACTTTTAGACTTTCGTTTTTTTTTTTTTTTTTTCTTTTTTGTTTATGGTAAGTGTTGCTAGAAATTGGACCCGGGGGCGACCGTCGGCTGAAAAGGGGAGCTCAGGCGAGAGTTGGTGGGTGACGGTTCGTCGGTAAGTGGCGTCCTCCGGGAGACCTGTGACAAGCTGGTGGCCGAGGTTTCCGGCGCCGGCCCTCCGATGCTTAAGTTAGAAGGAGTGCTTAATGGAGAAGAAAGGAGATGTGTCTTTTTTAGGTTTCAGAGTCCAACCCCCACTAAGATAGGAAGGTTCCTCTTTTATAGTGGGGTACTGGATTACCTGTGATATGACGGGGCGAAGTTACCGTGTGATTGAGCGCGTCGTGCGAATTAATGCACGATCGTGCGAATCAATGTCTTGCCGTAGAAGATCAAGCCGGAGCTCAGGAATTGTTATGGCTGATTTAATGCTGCCGAGCAGATTTGCTGTAGAGGGCTTGAGATCCGTAGATAGTTCGAGATATGCGCATTGATTGTTGAGTAAGTCGGAGGTCTGCAGAGACCATGCGCATTAATTGTTGAGTAAGTCGGAGGTCTGCAGAGATCATGCGCATTAATTGTTGAGGACGGCAGCAGGGCATGGTCCTTGGTCGTACTGTAGGTGGATGTGACCACAGTATACAGGTTGGGCGCCTTCAGGTCGGACGTCGGGCCGGGCGCCTTCAGGCCGGATGCCAGGATGGGCGCCTTCTAGTCGGCTTTGGGCCGGATGCCTGGACGGGCACCTCCAGATCGGCTTCCAGTAGAGCGCCTGGTCAGGTGCCTAGTCGAGCGCCGGACCTCACTCTCACCAGACCTGACATCTGCTATGCCATACGCCTCCAGGTCGGATGTCGTTAGGTACATGCCGACCGTGTACCTTTATGTTTCGGAGCGGCTTATTTTCCCCCGGTGAGTTTAGCGAGTGTGGTGGTGGATGTTGTCCGAGGAAAAAAAATTGGGATATGATGAAATTTGCTAAATTTATCCTTCTAATTCCTATTTTTTAATGATATGGTAATAATATCGTACACAATATATTATATATTTTATTATTATATTATTTATAATACATAATATAATAGAGTAATAAGATATTATGTTGGTAAGATTTTGCAGCCAACTCTCTCACCATCTTCATCAGTTGAAGCACGTTGGACGCCTTGGCGGTCCCTGTTTCAGAATCAAATCCAGAATGAAAAAAAGAAAAAAAATCAACATTGCATGAGAGTTAGTCGCTGTTAGTCTTCAAAAAAATCCTTACCTTGCTTATAGAGCGGATCTCTTTCCGCGCGAACAAGTATCTGTCTTCTTTCTCCATTGTCTCGAGCCCTGCTCCTTTCTTCTTCTTAGAGATTGATTACGCCCCACTTGATTGTAACAAGCCTCAAATCTGTTCGATCCACGGATGAAAATAGGTTGGGTTGACCTCGATTCTAATTTTATTTTTTATTTAAATTTTAATTTTAGATTTAGATTTAATTTAATAGTAGATTGGAACGGATCTATTGTTACAAGTTTTGACTCAATAAATTATTCAGTTGGATCGGATTCATGTATAATTTGGATTCAACTGAAAAAATTTGAATTTGGTAGAGTTTGGATCATCCGTGGCTCAGAACTTGTTGGTATCCTGCGGGCTGCCATTCGGAGGTCCAAATAATTATATAGATTCGAGTCGAAATTTAAAAATTTAAAATTATCTAAATTTTAAATAAGTCAGATTGGATTGGATTTGAATTTAGTAAACTCAAATCTGACTCAGAAAATAGAATGGAACGGATTTAATTTTAGGATCCAATCTGGTCTCATGGGTCCTCCAAAATAGATCAAATCGGGTCTAAATAAATTGGGCCGGGTCATGGGTTAACCTGACCTATCTGCTATTGATGAGGGGCAAAATGGATTATCCTGCTCACTACAGTAGGATCCAATTTTAGCCAAATAAACCCCAGCATCAGTTGAGCTAGGCCTCGGCCCCACCAAGAGTCAATCCAAGCTCGAACCTTGTCAAGGCCTCAGCTGACAACTTGCGTCAATCTTCTCTGATGCTCATAGCAAGGCACCCCTTATGGGACAAAGTCGTGAAGGAAAAATTGCCGCATACGATGTTAAACACGTGTGTGCTCCCCCAAAGCGGACAATACCTTATCTCCGTTGAGCTGCCCCAGCGCTCTGTATAGACAATGCGCCCAGGTCGAGCTCTGGGTGCCCCTATATTCATCGATGCACCTTGACTGAGCTCGGGGTGCCTTATCCAATTACGCGCCCCAACCTCCGAGCTCGGGGCTCTCTACCGAGCACATTTCGGAATTAGGGACCCCAGGCTATCCTCAGCACCTGTTAAGCCGATCTCGCCGAGTATATGATGCGACCCCTCAACGAGCTCGACCTTGCTTACGGTCGCATCTACGAGTGTGCCTACGCCCATCTACGTGGTTGTACATCGCAACATCTCCGCGCCATGCTTTACCTGCTAGCCAACGACAGTCAAGGACAACGCCATGCTATTCCGGCCGCTCCCTGCTACGACTGTCAATGCCTTACCATTCACAAAAACAGACTGCACTGAGCGCCACAAGCAACCCCAGCTACACGCTATCTAGCTTAAAGCCATTCTCTCTCATGATGAGAGCGGGCCATATCTCCGCTACCTGGACACCTTTATAGGGACTATAAATAGACCCATAAAGTAACGTAAGTGGGGGACTCTGAAAAATCCATTCTAAATCCACTTTAACTTAATCGTCGGAGGGCCCTCACCGGAGCCACCGTTGAGGCTTTGTGCAGGTACGATGGGCTGGGACATGTTGCATAGCTTCACCCACGGACTCTCTCTCGGACGCTCTCTTGTTAGCAGCTGCCACGTACGGGGCTGTCTGGATGTCCGCATCAAAATAAACACGAATCTCGGAAGAAAAACATCTAATGTGCATTGTTAAATGCAAACACCGTAAAAAGCACCTTCAATCATATTAGAGCTCATTTCTAGTAAGCAATAATATTGAAGAATAAGCACAAAGTTTCGAGGGAATAAATATTCAGTGGTTCAAAATAAAAATAAACTTTTTAGAGTAATAAAAATTGTCGAGTGATAAACAAAAAATCTCACTGATGTTCATTATTTTTTTATATATATTTTTAAAAATAAATAAAAACGGCTCAAAAAATAAATACTAACCATTTTATAATAAATATAATCTCTTAGGATAAATACTTAGTCTATAGGCAATAAATATAAATACTGCAAAAATAAATGAAAACTTGGTTGTCTATCCTAGTAGATATATAGCAATAGTAGAAGATTAATACAAAATTTAAAGAAAGTAAATACTAAATGGTCCAAAATAAATATAAATCTCTATTGATGAGCAATAAATTGAAAATTGCATGGATGCTCTCAGTCTTTCTATATTCTTCTTTAGAAATAAACAAAAACTCTTT
This sequence comes from Phoenix dactylifera, assembly GCF_051530095.1. Lineage (NCBI taxonomy): Eukaryota > Viridiplantae > Streptophyta > Magnoliopsida > Arecales > Arecaceae > Phoenix > Phoenix dactylifera. Next base: position 26,478,594 of record NC_143196.1, on the reverse strand, counting down.
AAAAATAAATATCAACTACTTCAGAATAAATATAAATTTTTTTTTACGATGATTAATACAAACATTGTAAACATAAATAGAAATAAAGAGTCGTGTTCTGTCCCATCGTATTAACTATTTAATTTTTAAGAACACCAATAATTGACAGCTAACGGAAGAGTATTGGATTCCTAGTGTTCGAGTCAAATGGAAGGTAGGTAGGTCAATCGGATTTGAGGCTCCCTATACTCGAGTCAGGGGCGGCCCAATACATTTGGGGGCCTAAGGCGAACTCATTAAAAGAGGCCTTTTTTATTATTATTTAAATAATAAATTTTTTTAATAAGTATAAAAATATTTTAAAATTTTTATTTAAAAATAATTCGTCTAGCTTTTTGAGAAGCAAAATTACTAATTAAACTTTTATACTCAAGATCCATTAAAATACTATTTTCAATCGATAATATAGCTAATCCATTTAATCTTTCTTGTGATATAGTTGATCGCAAATAAGATTTTATCAATTTTAATTTTGAAAAACTTCTTTCAGCAGAAGCAACTGTTACAGGTATTGTTAATAATATTCTATATGCAATGCATGCATTTGGAAAAGAATCTGTTTTTTTATAAAACTTAAAATATCAATAGGGGTACTAGTTTCTGTTTGTAAAAATTCTTTTAAAATTTTTAACTCTGAAAACAGATCAATACCATTAATATCAGAATATTCACCATGCTTTAAAAAATTTTCAAGATTAAGACAACACTTTTTCAAATCATCTTCATTCAAAGATTTTAACTTTCTAAAATTAAACAAAAAGCCAAAAATATTTTCATATATGGTAAATTGTTCAAATCTATTTTGAATTGAAAAAATAGCTTGATCTACTATATATAAAAAGTAATCAATTCTAAAAGATTCTTCAGCTGATCTTGTTATCTCATCATCATTATTTTCATCAAAATATTTTTTTCTACGGATCACACGTTTTTCACGAAATATAGGTTCTATTTCCATTTCATTTGCAATTTCTTTAGATGAATTCAAAGCATTCATGAATCCATTTTTCCTATAACTTTTTAAATAAGAAAGAAGACCTTTTAATTGATCTATAGCAACATCAATATGCATGTCTTCAGATTGTAAAATCTTACTAACTGAGTTAACAGCAAACAATATATCGTACCAAATATTCATGCCTAATAAAAATTCAAAATTTTCAATCTCATATGTAGCTAAACATGTGGCTTCACTCTTTGTTTTAGGATCTTCACTAGTTTCCGCTAATTGAACTAAGGCATCTCTTATTTTAGGAGCTTGGTTTTTAATTGCTTTGACACTTTCAATATGACTTTCCCAACGTGTTTGTGACAAGGGTTTAAGAGTTAATGTGGATATATTATTTTGTAAAATTTTTCATCGTTTTGTAGAAGAAGAAAATAAGGTATAAATTCGTTGTATCACTCCAAAAAAGATATAGCCTTAGGACATGAGTTAGCAATATCACATAACACTAAATTTAAGTTATGACATCCACATGGTGTGTAAAACGCTCTAGGATTTATATCTAATAATCTCCTTTGTACACCTTGATGTTTTCCTTTCATATTAGATCCGTTGTCATACCCTTGTCCTCTTATATCATTAACCTCAAATTTATATTTTTCTATTATATTTATAAGTTCATTAAAAAGACCCTTTCCAGATGTATCATCTACTTCTAAAAATTCTAAAAAATATTCTTCTACTTTTACTGGACTTGTTGAAGTATCTATACATCTTAAAACTAGGGTTATTTGTTCCTGATGGCTTGCATCAGGAGTGCAATCAAGTATTACAGAAAAGTATTTTGCTTCTTTAATCTTTTTAATTATTATAGCTTTAATTTCAGATGCTAATAATTGAATCAATTCATTTTGAATATTATGACCTAAATAATGATTGTGAATTTCACCATGTTGAATGCGTCGAATATGTTCTTGCATTACTGGATCAAATTCTGCAATCGTTTCTGTGGAGTGATTGATAATAATCCTATTTGATTTTGATGAGCTCAAAGCATTTGAGTATATCTTATGTTTACTAATGAATTCAATCTATTGTTTCAGTGAAAATCTTGTAAATTTATGGTTAAGTGTCTCTAGATTTGGTTCAAGACATTTTGGATAAGTTAAGAAGTGAATCTGAACCAAAGTCTGAGACTCGAGTCGACTCCGGGATATTACGAGTCGACTCCAAGCGTATCAGAAGCACTGGCACAGACGAACAGAAAGACTCAACTCAAAACCTGTCAGCGAGCCGACTCCGGAACATTATGAGTCGACTCCGACTGAGAACAGACAGACGAACAGAAAGACTCAACTCAAAACCTGTCAGCGAGCCGACTCCTGAAGAGCGCGAGTCGACTCCGATGCTTGCCGAGTCGACTCCGGAGTAGTATGAGTCGACTCCAGGGAGTTACAGACAGAAAGACAGAGAAGTCATTTTGAACCCTGAGAGCCGAGCCGACTCCTGAGGAACGCGAGTCGACTCCGATGGTTGGCAGGTCGATTCCAAAGGAAGCGAGAGTCGACTCTCAGTGTTATACAAGACAAAAGTCAGAGAGCAACTTTCGGACACTGAGAGCCGAGTCGACTCCCGCAAAGCCCGAGTCGACTCCGAGACAACGCGACCCAAAAAGACAGAAGACAATATTGTTGTCTTTGAGACGCGAGTCGACTCCAAGATAGTTCGAGTCGACTCCAAGGCAGCGCTACTCCAAAAAGACAGAAGACTGTTTTTCGGATACTGAGAGCCGAGTCGACTCCGAAACAGTCCGAGTCAACTCCAAGACTGCACGAGCCAAAAGACAGAAGAACGGAAGTTCGGGCTCTGAGTGCCGAGTCGACTCCCAGAATTTCCGAGTCGATTCGAGTGAGCAAAGTTGAAGAATACCTCTATGGATTCCTTGGAATGAGTCGACTCCAAAAGTGCAAGGTCAGCTCCAGAATTTGGGGAGTCGACTCTGGGTTAAGTCGAGTCGACTCCCAGTCGAGAAGCTCACTTTAATTCAAATTCGGAACAGTTGGTGAGTCGACTCCAGAAAAGCATGAGTCGACTCCTGCTGCAGCCGAGTCGACTCCAGATCGCGCGAGTCGACTCCGATCCCAACGGAAACATTGTCAGGATGTGCAGAATGTGCAGCACGGCTAGTAGATTGTGTCTAACGGCTAGTTTTCGTGGGGAATGGCTTAAATAGCCACAGAGGACTGTAGCAAAGGAGGGAAGTGACATTCCTTTCAAAGAAAACACAAAAACTTCATCTGTCAAAGGGATCTAAATCATAAAGAAGGAAGAGGGCCATTAACTCCATTCAACCAACTCTTCCCAGCATTAAAGAAGTCTCCTTCAGCCTTCAAGTCTTCAAGACATTCAAAAGGAGACCCAGAGTTCAAGAAGCCCTCCTCTACATCATCATAAACTTGTTTGAGGGCTCTTAACTTTTCTCTTATTTATATCGCTGTATATCTGCTTTTTAGAAGCTCTATTTTTCTGTTTGTTTTTATTCAAACCGTTTGTTCCTTACTTGATTCAATCAGGGGATTGAATCAAGGGTGTAAAGGTTTATTGGTGAGCCTAGGTTGAAACCAACGGTGTAAGGGTTCGATTGTGATCCTGGAAAAACTGACCGAGTTCGTTGTGACCTCGTAAAACAACAAGTTGGGTTGTGAGCTTGTAAAACAACCGGCTGTAATCCGAGGGATTATAGTGAATTCCCAAGTAAGGCTTGGGGAGTGGACGTAGGAGCAAGGATTAGCTCCGAACCACTATAAATTCCTTGTGTTTGTGATTGCTCTGTTGTTCTTTATCTTCATTTCATTCACAGCACATAGCATCTAATTAATCAACTTGCAAAAGGTGTTAATTAGTATTTCATAAATCAAATAATTATAATAATTATTTTAAAACCCAATTCACCCCCCCTCTTGGGTTGTCTATCTGGGCAACAAGTGGTATCAGAGCCGGAACTCTTTTACCCAAAGAGTAAAAGATCAAAATGACAACCCCATTTGGATCTTCCGACATTGAGGGCCAGTCCACCCAAAGACCCCCATTCTTTAATGGATCCGACTACTCATATTGGAAGGCTAGGATGAGAATATTTATCCAAGCCCAAGACTATGAGATGTGGACCATTATACTAAATGGACCATACATTCCATCCATTTATGTAGAGGGTGTCACTGTACCCAAACTTGAAAAGGATTGGGATGACAATGACATTAGGAAGGCACAACTCAATGCCAAAGCAATGAATGTGCTTTACTGTGCATTAGATAGAAATGAATTCAATAGAGTCTCTACTTGCAATTCTGCAAAAGAGATTTGGGATAGACTTGAAGTGACCCACGAGGGCACGAATCAAGTCAAAGAATCCAAAATAAATATATTAGTTCATAAGTATGAATTATTTAAGATGGATTCTAATGAAACAATCACTTGCATGTTCACTAGATTTACTGATATTGTCAATGGCCTAAAAAGCCTTGGCAAAAATTATACTAACAGTGAGCTTGTCAGGAAGATTCTTCGCTGTCTACCAAGGTCATGGGAAGCCAAGGTGACGGCAATCCAAGAAGCCAAGGACTTGAACAAGCTTCCACTTGAGGAGCTTCTTGGATCCCTAATGACGCACGAGCTCATAATGAAACAACACAGCGAAGAAGAGTCCTCCCACAAGAAAAAGGTAATAGCCCTCAAATCTGTTTCTACTAACAAAGACTTATCTTGCAGCAGCAGCAGTGAAGAGGAAGACAATGAGGGAGATGATGATGAGGCTCTTCTCATGTGTAAGTTCAGAAAATTCATCAACCGTAAGAAGACCTTTTATCAAAGAAGAGGCCCCTCAAGTTCCTATCACAAGGATAAAGGTAAGGAAAGGGAAAATGAGGGAATCAGATGTTACGAATGTAAGAAACCGGGACACTTCAGAGCAGACTGTCCTTTGCTCAAGAAGGCCAGCAAGTACAAAAAAAAGAAGGTCCTCGTCTCCACCCTATCGGACTCCGATACATCTTCATCATCATCGGATGAGGAATAAGAAGAAAAGGCCAATCTATGCTTTATGGCAAACGAAAATGAGGTAACATCTGAAACGCATTTAGATTTTACCTTTGATGAGTTATATGATGCGTTTAATGAATTAATGGATGAATATAAGACAATAAGCCTTAAGAATAAAGAGCTAAAACTAACCAATCAATCTCACCTCCATAAATACGATAAATTAGTTAAGGATAAGAATTTTATCACTAAAGAAAATTTAGAACTTAAGACAAGCAACCAAATGTTAATTCAAAAAACTAATACCTTGAGTAAAGATAACGAAAAACTAGCCAAAGAAATTTCTGAACTTAAAAAGGATAAACAAACTATTGGAGGTAATTTCACAAAAGACTTAGATGCACTAAAAATAGAAAAACAAAAGTTGGCACTAGAACTTGAGAAGTACAAGCCTTTTGTAGAAAAATTTACTTATAGCTCAGAAAAATTAGAAATGATACTTAATAGTCAACGAGCTGTGTTCAATAAAGCTGGTTTAGGGTATAAACCTAAAAATAGACAAAAACTCCTTAGTAATTTCTTTGTTAAAGCAGGAGAAAGCAAAACTAAGAAAATAACATGTTTTTGCTGTGGAACTTTAGGACATAAAGCAAATGTGTGTGATTATAGAAAAGAAAAAACTAAAAAAAAAATTAAAAGGGTTTGGGTTCCAAAAGGAACCAACATTACTAACCATGAAGGACCTAAGAAAACTTGGGTACCTAAAATTGTATGATTTGCTTGTGTAGGAGTGTCTTGCAGCCAAGGTCGCCAAAAATTGTTGGTACTTGGATAGTGGCTGCTCAAGACACATGATGGGTGACAAGGATCAATTCTTCACCCTTGAAGCTAAGAAGGGAGGTGCTGTGACTTTTGGAGACAATAACCAAGGTCACATCATTGGTATAGGTAAAGTACAAATTACCCCTTCAACCTTTATTGATAATGTTCGATATGTTGATGGTCTTAAGCATAATCTACTTAGTATTAGTCAATTGTGTGATAGAGGTTTTGATGTTTTGTTCAAACCATCACTATGCATCATAACCAACTCAAATGACAATAGTTTAGTTTTTAAAGGAATAAGACGTGGGAATGTGTATGTTGTAGACCTTGAGGATCTTGCCAAACATAACCCATGTTTAGTTGTTAATGAAACTAAGGATAATGATGCTAGTTGGTTATGGCACCGTAAGTTAGGTCATGCAAGCATGGACACAATATCAAAACTAGTTAAAAGAGATTCCGTGATAGGTTTGCCAAAACTAAAGTTTGAAAAGAATAAAATACGTGAAGCTTGTCAATATGACAAACAATCAAGGAACTCCTTTAAATCCATAAATTGTGTCTCTACCTCTAGACCTCTAGAACTACTACACATGGATCTATTCGGACCAACTAGAACCACAAGTCTAGGTGGAAGTAAATATGGTCTAGTTATTGTAGATGATTATTCTAGATACACTTGGGTCATGTTCTTAGCTCATAAAGATCAAGCATTTTCAGTTTTTAAGAAATTTCATAAGGAAGTAACAAATGCTAGAGATACTTCAGTCATAGCTATTAGAAGTGACCATGGAACCGAATTTGAAAATCATTTATTTGATGAGTTTTGTAGTAAAAAGGGGATAACTCATAATTTTTCTGCACCTAGGACACCACAACAAAATGGAGTTGTGGAAAGAAAAAATAGAACTCTAGAGGAAATGGCTAGAACCATGTTATGTGAAAGTAACCTCCCTAAGTACTTTTGGGGAGAAGCCATCAATACCTCTTGTCATATATTAAATAGAGTTTTATTGAGATCCATTATAAAGAAAATACCTTATGAACTTTGGAAAAACAGAAAACCAAAAGTAAACAATTTTCATGTCTTTGGATGTAGGTGTTTTGTTCATAATAATGGGAAAGAAAATCTAGAAAAATTTGACTCTAAATCTGATGAGGGTATATTCTTGGGGTACTCTACAACTAGTAAAGCCTATAGAGTCTTTAATAAAAGAACCCTAGTTATAGAAGAATCCATACATGTTTTTGATGATTCTAGTGATATCTCTTCTAGTAAGAAAGTTAATTTTGATGATGATGCTGAAATTCTTGAAGAAAAGATTGATGAGATGACATTACAAGATGATGAACAAAAATTAATTGGAAATGCATCATCAAGCCAAGAGGCTATTGTGGATCATGGGCTGACTAAGGCTTGGAGGTATGCTCACGGACATCTTAAGGAATTAATTTTAGATGATCCATCTCAACCTATTAGGACTAGAGCATCTCTTAGGAACATAAATAATCATCTAGCTTTTTGATAAGTGCTTGATAATCTATAATTTAGTTATCTTTCCATAGCACTTATCAATGTTCTTAAACTGATAAATACGTATTTTACCATAAAATTGAATGATCATTGAAATAAATTTCAAATATGGTAAAAAGCAAATAATTCTTTTCTTAAATCAGACTCTGAACTTGTCTCTCTCTTGTTTGCAATCTTTCATGAAAATTACAGGAAAACATATAAGGAGGAGATTGTGTTGACCCGGTTTGGTAACCTGATAGAATTGTAGTCAAGCTAAGGTTATAATTAAATGGGTTTTGGTCCTGATTCGATCGAAAGTTATAATTTATTTTGTATGGGGCAGAGGTTTGATTAACCCTTTTTATTAGGTCACGGTCCTGTTTTTAGTCTTGTCTAGTCGAGTTCGATCTGAAGCAGCTTAGCAAGAATTAAATTTAAATGACAATGGGCTTAAGGACAAGTCAACCATCATGATCCACCTCAAACCCAAAGTCAATTCCCAACCAATTCCTTACCTACCTTCATATAAAATTTATAAATTTAAAACAAAAAAAGGGGAAATAAGGAATATAATAAAATAAATAAAAATAATTCTGGGGAGAATCACTTATTCACTGTTCATATGAACAGTGTCCCATAAAAACACTGTTCATATGAACAGTGTTAAAAAAATAATAATAAAAATAATAATAATAAAAAATAAAATAAAATAAAATAACAAATGAGTTCACTGTTTATCTTCTTTCCCCCCTCCTCCGCAGTGCATCCGGGCCGTTCAGCTTCTTCCCGTCGATCCCGCGTCGATCCGCCGCCCATGCCAACTCCCAGCAGCCAGCGATGCAAATCCTCCATGCGGTGCAGCCGGCGACCAGCTCCTCCACGATCACCGTGCGTGCAGCCAGCATCCCAGACCATCCGCTCGTCCCAGCGCGTTCACAGCAGCAGAATAATCGCAGCACCTCCCGTCGATCCGGCCCTCCGCTTCTATTCTCTCCATGATGCATCCAAGATCCCGGCATTTTAGCCTCTTCCGTTGTCCATGACGCACCTGGATCCACCTCCCGGAACTCCAGCACCCCAGCAAAGCCGCAAGAGTCTTTCCGGATTTCCTCACGCGTCCGTTTCTTCTCCAGCCAGCATCTCGGAAGACCCAATCCCAGCCGCATCGTCCTCTTCCGCGTGCGACCTGGTCGATAGCCTCCTCCCAGCGATCCCGCAGCACCCTCCATTCCGGATCCGCTCCTCTCAGCGTCTCAGCCTCTTCTAGCCGTCCGCAATCCATCCCGGCCGCCCGTGATTCTCCCCCAGATTTCAGCAGCCCGAGATCCATTCCCCCTTCCCGAATGAGCACCCCGGACGATCCTCTCCACGCGATCCATTATTGGCTTCTAGGAGGAGTCTATATAAGAAGGAAGGAGGGGCGGTGCCAAGGGGAGAGCTCGGTTGGAAGAACAGGGGAACCCCTGTTTCGGTGAAGGAAAGGAAGAAGAAAACCGAGCGGGAGAGATTAAAAAAAAAATATAAAAAAAAGGAGAAAGGAGGGGGGGGGAAAGAGAAGAGTTGTGATATTTTGGGAAGAATGAGAGGTGCTCAATTTCATTTGAAGATGGGAGGTCGTCCGGAAGCCATGCTCGACTAAACATCTAGTCTAGGGCTGGATGAAGCCCTAGCAATGTTACAGGGCATTGTAGTTCTTATTTTCTTTATTATTTTGGAGCTTGTTTAAATTCTTATTATCAATGAAAAATCCTTTTATAATGTTTAAACTTTGAGCATGCTATTTATTGTTCATGTTTGCTAAAGTAGTCTAAGATGATCCATGCCTAGGAAGATGAGGTGTACTGCATCCTAGGTTAGCATAATTAGGTAGACACTTCATGCTACACCGAAGATGGATCTTCCTAACACTCTTTATGCTTTTATTTTAAAAGGCTTGTAGCCAATTTGCATGCCTCTCCAAAAGATAAAAATTAAGAACACAGTCCCTAATACAATGCTATGTGGTGGATTCCAAACCCTAGATCCATTTACTCTGATAAATTCTAATTCGCACTCATAGTTTAATTTAGTTTATTCGAATTAGCAAATTCTTTTTCTTGATTTATTTTTTTTTAAAAAAAATAACTTGTCTCCAATCCCTGTGGACCGACACCCGTAATCACTATCCTACAAGATACGTGCTATTGCGTGGTTTATTTTCAAAATTGAAAGAACCGATCAATTTTTGGCGCCGTTGCCGGGGATTGCTAGCATAGTTATTTTTCTTATGAAAAAAATTATTTAAAAATTAAAAAAAAAATTCTTTAAAAAAAATTTCTATTATTGTTACTTTTCTTATCTTCTTTTTCTCCCTTACTAATTTTTATTTATATTATTTGATCAGGAATCGAGGAAAAAAAAATCTGGGATGATCAAAAGAAGAACTGCCGGAAAAGAAATGCTGTAGAGGTTTGCAAAAAAAAAAAAATTAAATTGCTGGAGAAATTCCCTTTGGTAACCCCTAAACCTTTCTTATTTAAATTAAGTATTAGCTTGAAATTTTGTGGTGATTGTTTGATTTTAATTATAGCAAAATTGTGAATGCATGCTTGATACACATACACAAATCAATTTGCACATAGTAAGGGCAATCACCCCAACAAGATAAGAGCCGGATTTCATCACCGGACTCTTGCCCAACTTAGGTGAACTCAATCTCACATAGTGTCATCTTTAATTAAAATCAATTAGACGTTGGCCCCTAGGGACATTCGAGCTCAATAGGACGAAGATCACCGAAGGTTGCACCAATTTCGCTCTGTGGCTTAGTTGATGTCTAGGCAAGCTTTGTCCCTATAAGGGAGACAGTTCATCTGTTCGAGGCAAGTGGGTTTTAAGTGGGACCTTTGCGAACGCATCGTGACCCCTCCACTTACCTGGGAGCTTACCTGGTCAACTCGGTTCATTAGACCGGATTGGAGGCTTAGGTGCCCTCTTCAAACCAGTTAGGAGCTGTCTAGTGATTTTAGGACAAAGACTAGGATTGATATGCTTTTCTCTTTTATTGCATGCTTGATTGATCGAGTACTAGTGTATGCACGGTAGTCGTTCTAGAGTACAAAACCTATTACCTTTTGACCCTGAAATAGAACGAACCCTTAGGAACATTCGAGCTAAGATCAAAACATTAGGATCATCCCCACCTCTTAAGATGGCTGAAGAACAACCCAAACTCCTGAGGGAGTACTTTACTCCCACTATTTACACTTCCCCATCTTGCATTCAATTACCTGAGGTAGCAGCTGTACAATATGAAATAAAGTCTAGTGTGATCCAAATGCTTCCATCTTTTTATGGGCTCACCAATGAAGATCCATATAAATACCTAGATGAATTTCTTAAAATTTGCACCACTGTCAAGATTCAGAATTTCACTGATGATGCTCTGAAACTTAGATTATTCCCCTTCTCCCTTAAAGATAGAGCCAAACAATGGCTGAATTCTTTAGAAGCTAACTCAATTCGTTCTTGGGATCAAATGCAACAAGAATTCCTTAAAAAATACTTTCCCATAGGAAGAACGAACCAGTTTAGACGTGCTATTACAAGCTTCTCCCAAACTGAGGGAGAAGAATTTCATGAAACTTGGGAGAGATTTAGGGACCTAATCCGTAAATGCCCTCATCATCAAATACCTAAGTGGCAACTAGTGCAATATTTTTATGACGGATTGACAGAACGAAACCGTCAGATGATCGATGCTGCATGCGGGGGCACTTTTATGCTTCAAAATGAGCATGAAGCATGGAAATTATTTGAAAATCTTAATGAAAACTCCCTCCGCCATGCTTCATGTTCTCGTCAAGCATCCCCGAATTTTCAAAAAAAAGGGGCCATTTGTGAAATAAGTCATTCTATGGACCTGTCTAGCAAGGTAGATGCATTGTCCCATAAGATTGACCAACTGATGATAGGTGGGCATTACATGAACTCTTCCCAAGCACAAGTGTGTGCTATCTGTTCTAGCCCATCGCATCCTATTCATGAGTGCCCCTCAGCACCCCAATATCCCGAACTCGTGCAAGAACACATCAATGCTGCCCAAACACATCCCAGACCGGATAATGATCCATTTTCCAATACATATAATCCGGGATGGCGGAATCATCCAAATTTTTCTTGGAGGCAGCAAGCTTCTAATACCTCCCAATCCTTCTCCCAAAATTTTCAAAACCCTCAAAATATTCATCCTTACCGTCCCTCGACTCAATTTCAACACACACCTCCTCCACCCCAAAAAAACACAGCCTTTGAGGAGAAAGTGTTGAACGCCCTTCAAGGTTTGGAAACCATTACACAATTGGTGCACTCTCACACGCAATCAATCGCCAAGCTAGAATCCCAGATGGGGCAACTAGCTAATGCACTGAACAAGCGAGAGGAAGGAAAGCTTCCAAGCCAACCATTAAGTAATCCTAGGGGACAATATATGTCTCAAGAAAATCAACTAAATGCAATTCATCATGAACAAGCCAATGCTTTGACTACCCTAAGGAGTGGACGTGTAGTAGACAATAAGATTGGGGAGGACAACAATAAGGAAGGTGAAGAAGAGGATAAAAATGTGTCAAATAAAAATCTAAAACCTTCTTCTTCTTCTTCAGCTAGTCCACCTTCTGCCAAAACTCATATCCCAAAGGCCCCATTTCCTGAAGCTCTTAATTCACCCTCTCCCTTTGGCAAAAAAGGAACTTCACTAGAGGAAATGATGGAGGTTTTCAAACAAGTGAAAATCAACCTTCCGCTTCTTGATGCTATTAGACAAGTTCCCTCCTATGCCAAATTTCTCAAAGACCTTTGTACACAAAAACGAAAATCTAGAACACATGTGCCCAAAAAGGTCTTCCTAACTGAGCAAGTGAGTTCTATTCTCCAACACAACACCCCTCCGAAATTCAAAGATCCTGGTGCTCCCACCATCTCCTGTGTCTTAGGAAATAATTTTATTGATCGAGCACTCTTAGATCTAGGGGCAAGTGTCAACCTTTTACCTTACTCAGTTTATGAGAAGCTTGGGTTAGGTGAGTTAAAACCAACCTCGGTATCCCTTCAATTGGCTGATCGATCTGTAAAAACACCACGTGGGATAATTGAAGATGTTCTTGTCAAGGTAGACAAATTCTATTTTCCAGTAGATTTCATTGTCCTTGATATGGAACATGAACCTAATCCTAAGAAACAAATCCCCGTTATCCTTGGGCGGCCCTTTTTAGCAACAGCCAATGCGTGCATCAATTGTAGAACAGGGGTAATGAACATATCATTTGGAAATATGAAGGTAAAATTAAATGTGTTCAATGCGGCCGACCAACCCGCAAAGGAAATTGAGTGTTTTATGATAGACAAAATAGATGACCTCATAGAAGGAGATGCAAAAACTATCTCACTATGTCTGGCTGAAGATAATAAACTTAGCGCTTGTTGGGAGGCAACCCAATTCTTTTAGTTTTCTTTAACATTGAGGACAATGTTAGGTTTAGGTTTGGGGGTATTCATCTTGATTTTCATCAAAAAAAAAAGTTAAAAAAAAATAATAAAAAAAATCATCTTTAAAAAAAATAATAAAAAATTAAAAATATTTTTTTAAAAAAATGTGTTTATTTTCATAAAATAATAAAAAAAATTATTAAAATTTTTTTTTAAAAAAAAAACCTAATTTATATACATTTATGCGAGAATGATAAACACACAAGGTATATAAAATCTAACAGCCCAATGACTAGTGGGAAGTAATACAAATTTAAGTTCTTTTTATTAAGTCTCTCTTAGGGAGTTGTAAGCTAATTAATACTTTGGAATTTCACTACACACTGGCCGACCCTTCTAAGGTCTAGGCTCGACATTATGTTGATAGTATAGTAGCAACCTTGGACCTTGATGAATCATACTTATCTAATCCAATAAAAAAAAAAAAATCAATAAAAATAGATTTAGTCAGGAACATCGAAAAGGGCTACCTATTGTCAAAGGTCAAGTGGGCTTGTGATGAGGACTCCGAGCATAAGTCCGTAGGGGAGTCTTGATGCCCGACACCTTATGCCAACTGGTGTGAGAGTTGTCGACTGATTGCTCGTTACACGGAGAAATCACCACAAGAGTAAAAGTGCACAATTTATATATCTTTCTTTAAAAAAAAAGAAAAAGAAAAAAAGAAAAAAATGCTGTATTGACCGAAAAGACAATAGTGTGAAAGCCATCGTTGTAAAAATTCGAGTAAACTGGAATATTACAGATAAAGCCCGTGAGGTACTAAAGTAAACATCCACAACTCTCGAAATCCTGCAGATAAGATGATTTTGAATCAGTGAGTAGGTTCCTTCGACCAATCCTTGGAAACTACTGGTATTAGCAATATTTTGGAGATCCGAACTCTTAGCTTGGGTACGGTCCAGATTTCACCGAGCACTCCAGTATAAATAAGTCTTACAACTCCCTAAAAGGAAACTTAATGACTTTAACTTAGATTGCATACTAACCTAGAATTTGGGCTGACTTAGTAAATAAAACCGTGTGTGCTTTGAAATTCTTATCATTTATGTATCTTAGATAATAATAATAATAATAAAAGAGAGTTTTTGAAAATCTTAGCTAGTATGCATTTGGAATTCGATTTTCACTTCATAGATCAATCGATCTAATAAAAAAAATAATAAAAAAATAAAAAATAAATAATAATAATAATAATAAATAATAATAAAAAAATGATTTATTGAAGTTTGTGGGTATCTTCACTGAAAACCCTCACGAGACTATAACTCGTCCACTAGGGTAACCTAGGGGTTTAAAGCCATGTTGCATATGGTAAATGCAATCGCGATGCCTGCGAAAGTGAGTTAGAGTTGTTCTTTTCTAGTTTTATTTTGCTCGAGGACTAGCAAAACATAGGTTTGGGGGTGTGATAAGTGCTTGATAATCTATAATTTAGTTATCTTTCCATAGCACTTATCAATGTTCTTAAACTGATAAATACGTATTTTATCATAAAATTGAATGATCATTGAAATAAATTTAAAATATGGTAAAAAGCAAATAATTCTTTTCTTAAATCAGACTCTGAACTTGTCTCTCTCTTGTTTGCAATCTTTCATGAAAATTACAGGAAAACATATAAGGAGGAGATTGTGTTGACCCGGTTTGGTAACCTGATAGAATTGTAGTCAAGCTAAGGTTATAATTAAATGGGTTTTGGTTCTGATTCGATCGAAAGTTATAATTTATTTTGTATGGGGCAGAGGTTTGATTAACCCTTTTTATTAGGTCACAGTCCTGTTTTTAGTCTTGTCTAGTTCGATCTGAAGCAGCTTAGCAAGAATTAAATTTAAATGACAATGGGCTCAAGGACAAGTCAACCATCATGACCCACCTCAAACCCAAAGTCAATTCCCAACCAATTCCTTACCTACCTTCATATAAAATTTATAAATTTAAAACAAAAAAAAGGGGAAATAAGGAATATAATAAAATAAATAAAAATAATTCTGGGGAGAATCACTTATTCACTGTTCATATGAACAGTGTCCCATAAAAACACTGTTCATATGAACAGTGTTAAAATAATAATAATAAAAATAATAATAATAATAAAAAATAAAATAAAATAAAATAACAAATGAGTTCACTGTTTATCTTCTTTCCCCCCTCCTCCGCAGTGCATCCGGGCCGTTCAGCTTCTTCCCGTCGATCCCGCGTCGATCCGCCGCCCGTGCCAACTCCCAGCAGCCAGCGATGCAAATCCTCCACGCGGTGCAGCCGGCGACCAGCTCCTCCGCGATCACCGTGCGTGTAGCCAGCATCCCAGACCATCCGCTCGTCCCAGCGCGTTCACAGCAGCAGAATAATCGCAGCACCTCCCGTCGATCCGGCCCTCCGCTTCTATTCTCTCCATGATGCATCCAAGATCCCGACATTTTAGCCTCTTCCGTTGTCCATGACGCACCTAGATCCACCTCCCGGAACTCCAGCACCCCAGCAAAGCCGCGAGAGTCTTTCCGGATTTCCTCACGCGTCCGTTTCTTCTCCAGCCAGCATCTCGGAAGACCCAATCCCAGCCGCATCGTCCTCTTCCGCGTGCGACCTGGTCGATAGCCTCCTCCCAGCGATCCCGCAGCACCCTCCATTCCGGATCCGCTCCTCTCAGCGTCTCAGTCTCTTCTAGCCGTCCGCAATCCATCCCGGCCGCCCGTGATTCTCCCCCAAATTTCAGCAGCCCGAGATCCATTCCCCCTTCCCGAATGAGCACCCCGGACGATCCTCTCCACGCGATCCATTATTGGCTTCTAGGAGGAGTCTATATAAGAAGGAAGGAGGGGCGGTGCCAAGGGGAGAGCTCGGTTGGAAGAACAGGGGAACCCCTGTTTCGGTGAAGGAAAGGAAGAAGAAAACCGAGCGGGAGAGATTAAAAAAAAATATAAGAAAAAGGAGAAAGGAGGGGGGGGGGGGAAAGAGAAGAGTTGTGATATTTTGGGAAGAATGAGAGGTGCTCAATTTCATTTGAAGATGGGAGGTCGTCCGGAAGCCATGCTCGGCTAAACATCTAGTCTAGGGCTGGATGAAGCCCTAGCAATGTTACAGGGCATTGTAGTTCTTATTTTCTTTATTATTTTGGAGCTTGTTTAAATTCTTATTATCAATGAAAAATCCTTTTATAATGTTTAAACTTTGAGCATGCTATTTATTGTTCATGTTTGCTAAAGTAGTCTAAGATGATCCATGCCTAGAAAGATGAGGTGTACTGCATCCTAGGTTAGCATAATTAGGTAGACACTTCATGCTACACCGAAGATGGATCTTCCTAACACTCTTTATGCTTTTATTTTAAAAGGCTTGTAGCCAATTTGCATGCCTCTCCAAAAGATAAAAATTAAGAACAAAAAACAGTCCCTAATACAATGCTATGTGGTGGATTCCAAACCCTAGATCCATTTACTCTGATAAATTCTAATTCGCACTCATAGTTTAATTTAGTTTATTTGAATTAGCAAATTCTTCTTCTTGATTTATTTTTTTTAAAAAAAAATAACTTGTCTCCAATCCCTGTGGACCGACACCCGTAATCACTATCCTACAAGATACGTGCTATTGCGTGGTTTATTTTCAAAATTGAAAGAACCGATCACTTTTGTCTCACATTTTGAGCCCAAACACATAGAAGAAGCTGAAAAAGATGTAAATTGGATAAATGCAATGCAAGAAGAATTAAACCAATTTACTAGAAACAAGGTATGGAATCTAGTTGAACGACCTTCTGAATACTCAATTATAGGTACCAAATGGATATATAAAAATAAACTTGATGAAAATGGATTTGTAATAAGGAATAAGGCTAGACTAGTAGCAAAGGGGTATAATCAAGAAGAAGGTATAGATTTTGATGAAACCTTTGCTCCTGTAGCTAGACTCGAGGCAATTAGATTATTATTAGCATTTGCATGCTCTAAGGATTTCAAATTATTTCAAATGGATGTAAAAAGTGCATTTTTAAATGGGTATATTAATGAGGAGGTGTATGTAGAACAACCTCCTGGTTTTGAAAATCATCAATATCCTAATCATGTGTATAAACTGAACAAAGCACTTTATGGTTTGAAACAAGCACGTAGAGCATGGTATGAAAGACTTAGCAAATTTCTACTGGATCATGAGTTCTCTAGGAGAAATGTAGATATGACACTGTTTTTAAAAAAGAAAAACAAAGACATGTTAGTAGTACAAATTTATGTTAATGATATTATTTTTGGTGCTACTAACAATCGCCTCTGCGAAGAATTTGCTGACTTGATGCAGAGTGAGTTTGAAATGAGCATGATGGGAGAGCTGAACTATTTCCTCGGGCTTCAAATCAAACAATCTGAAGAAGGGATCTCCATCAATCAAGCTAAATACATCAAGGAGATGCTTAAGAAGTTTGATATGGAGGGAAACAAGTCAATCGGCACACCCATGAGCTCATCATGCAAATTAGACCAAGATGAATCAGGTAAATCTGTAGATCAAAAGATGTATAGAAGTATGATAGGATCTTTATTGTATCTCACTGCAAGTAGACCTGATATCATGTTTAGTGTATGCATGTGTGCTAGATATTAGTCTAATCCTAAGGAATCTCATCTAATTGCTGTCAAGAGAATCTTTAAATACCTAATAGGAACAAAAAATATAGGTTTATGGTACTCTAAAGAATCTAGCTTGAACTTAATAGGATACACAGATTCAGACTTTGCTGGTTGTAAACTTGATAGAAAAAGCACCAGCGGGTCATGTCAATTTTTAGGAGAAAATTTAATCTCATGGTTCAGCAAGAAACAAAACTCAGCTGCATTATCTACTGCTGAAGCTGAATATGTGGCAGCCGGGAGTTGTTGTGCTCAAATCATGTGGATTAAACAGTAACTTGAAGACTATGGTATTAAACAAGATAAAATTTCCATTAATTGTGATAATACAAGTGCCATTAATCTAACTAAAAATCCAATTCAGCATTCAAGAACTAAACATATTGAGATAAGACATCACTTCATAAGAGATCATGTACTGAATGGTGATGTGACACTTCAATTTGTTTGTACTGATGATCAATTAGCTGATATCTTCACAAAACCCTTGAGTGAAGAGAGATTTAGTGTGCTTAGGAGAGGATTAGGAGTGATTGATCCATCCTAGTGATGTTCTCTTCTAGTTCATTGATTTTGATGATTAGATTGTGTTAAAAATAGAGTTTCTCATCTATGATCATCAAATCAGATCATAACTTAGTGAGTGTCCCTTGTTTGGTACGAAAATAGCATAATTTTTAGGTGCGTGCCAGAGTTCGAGTCGACTCGGATACGTTTCAGAGTCGGCTCATGACGGGGAGTCGACTCGCACATAGACGGGAGTCGACTCGAGGTCGATGGCAGCATAAGGGGAGTCGACTCGCACATTGACGGGAGTCGACTCGAGGCCGATGGAAGCATAAGGGGAGTCGACTCGCGCATATTTTGGAGTCGACTCGAGGTCAAGTCGACTCGCGACTTACAGGAGTCGACTCGAGGTCGGGATCCGAGTTTTTAACCCTAATCCAAGCGTTTAATCAACACTTCTATTCACCGCCTCCACTGTTCACAAACCCTAGAGCCGTCTCCGAGATCGTCTCCGACCGTCGTTAGGGCTTTTTTGTCGACCTTCTTCCGTCCCTTAGGTTTTTACCCCATCCCTAGGTCAAGGATGCCTTGAAAAATGGTTGTCCCAAGCCGGAAGAGGCCCCAACCCGCGACCGGTGCCGAGCGACGGTCCAAGGCTCGGAACGATCCCGTGAGGCCACAACCTCCGTTTCGTTCCCCGCCGAGGCCGGTTCCCTCGCGACCGTGCGCCGGGAAGGCGGTCTCCACCGGGAGATACGTCAACTTCGACTATCTCTCCCGAGAGGGCTTCACCATAGGAGATAGGTTGAGGGGCCAAGGTTTAGAGTTCTTTTATTCATTAGATCTCCCCACATACCCAGGTCTATTTAGGGAGTTCTATGGAACAGTGCATAGGGGCAATGGGGGGATACAGGAAACCGTAGCGGGTGTTTCTCTATTCATTTCTGAGGATTTCATAGCACAAATCCTACATCTTCCCCAAGCTGGGGTATTTTCTACACACCCAGAGGATAGGACTGAGGCCCTTACGGCCATTTTAGGGAGTCCACCCCAGTCCCCACTCGATGAGGTGTCCGCTAGTTCACTGTCAGTTGAAATGCGGCTCCTCCTGAGTATTATCTCTAGGACCCTTTTCCCTAAGACCAGCCGCTTTGATTTTGTATCTGAGAGGGACCTAGCCCTTATGTTCTACATCCTCCAAGACACACCTATTAACTTCCCCAAGATGATCTACAAGTACCTTTGTGAGCCACTAGACAGACCTAGGCTCACCCTTCCTTATGGGATGATGTACACCCTGATTTTTAGGGAGTCCGGGATCCCCATTCCTGAGGGGGAACCCTCTCGCGCACTGCGATGGACAGATCGCATGGGTGAGGGAACCCTACACAGGATGGGTTTTCATAAGGTAGAGGGAACCTGGGTCAGGAAACCATCCTCCTCCACAGCTACCACTAGACGCTCCCTCAGTCCTGATCCAGATTCTGACTATCCCACCTTTCCCTCCACATCAGCACCATCCACCTCAGCCGGACCCTCCTCCTCAGCTCCACCCACTCAGCCGATGGAGGTCCAGATTTCTCCTGAGCAGCTCCGGGAGTTGCGGCAGGAGATTGTACGAGATCTTCGGGACGATCTACTGAGGGAGCTCAGAGGTCCAGTCCCTGCCCCCTCTTCTGCATTAGTTCCCTCCTTATCAGCTGTGACCGAGATGACGGCTCATTTGAGGGAGGAGATCTTCAATGTCAGAAGCCTGATACAAGCCCAATTCTCCAACATGAGCGATGTCACAAGCAACACAAGAAAGATGCGAGATGACATCCGACACGATATGGGCAGCCTGAACCAGGGGGCCGAGCGCTTGGCGAATGTGTTGATCGCCAAGGTGGACAAACTCCAGGAGACTCTGACTGAGCTTTCCACGACGCACAGTAGAGCCACCTCGGCCATCATCACCCAGCTAGGGAACGTCACGGATGGGGTCAGTCTCCTAATGGAACAATCAAGACTGAGCAGAGGAGCCACATCCTCGAGGAAGCCCTAGCTTATTTTGTGTATTTTGACATGTATTTAATGCTTTACTCTTTGTATTCACAAATGTACCTACACATACATCAATACAATGAGTAGACAATTTTCTTCAATACTGTGCAATTTAATCTCTAACTGCTTGTGTGTTCTGCTTACTTCCTTTTTGCTATGATGACAAAAAGGGGGAGAAATATATTTAATAGACATGTAAAGGGAATCAATGAAAATCAATAAAAAGAAAACTTTTATAACACACAAGAATTTGTTCTTAGTGGATTCGATACCTCGAGGCTCATTATCTCTCTGTTGGGGCTCCTAATGGAGTAATCTCCAGAATCTATTCAAGGGATATTCGGAGATTAGTTGAGTCATACTTAAGAACAAATTGGCAGATTTTCCCTCTAAAAACCAAAAAATTAAGTTCAAAAGCTTCAATGCACTAAAAGAAAATTCAGAGAATCGAAACAAAATTGAATGCATATGTTGAGGGGGAGAATCTGAATTTTTAAGAAAGCAAAATCATTAAATATATATAAGCCAAACAATTGATTGCATGACATGAAGGCTTATATAATTCCAAATGAAAGGGGGAGCTTTAACTTCAAAATTTATTGTTTCACACCTTTCAAGTTTGGATAAATTAAATAATTAGACACTTGAATTCATTTTAAAATTTTATTATAAATTTTCTTGTTTATTGAGCAATTCACTTTACATATACTCAATGTTTTGTCATCATCAAAAAGGGGGAGATTGTGGAGTGATTGATAATAACCCTATTTGATTTTGATGAGCTCAAAGCATTTGAGTATATCTTATGTTTACTAATGAATTCAATCTAGTGTTTCAGTGAAAATCTTGTAAATTTATGGTTAAGTGTCTCTAGATTTGGTTCAAGACATTTTGGATAAGTTAAGAAGTGAATCTGAACCAAAGTCTGAGACTCGAGTCGACTCCGGGATATTACGAGTTGACTCCAAGCGTATCAGAAGCACTGGCACAGGCTCGAGACGACTCTGGAACATTATGAGTCGACTCCGACTGAGAACAGACAGACGAACAGAAAGACTCAACTCAAAATCTGTCAGCGAGCCGACTCCTGAAGAGCGCGAGTCGACTCCGATGCTTGCCGAGTCGACTCCGGAGTAGTATGAGTCGACTCCAGGGAGTTACAGACAGAAAGACAGAGAAGTCATTTTGAACCCTGAGAGCCGAGCCGACTCCTGAGGAACGCGAGTCGACTCCGATGGTTGGCAGGTCGACTCCGATGGTTGGCAGGTCGACTCCAAAGGAAGCGAGAGTCGACTCTCAGTGTTATACAAGGCAAAAGTTAGAGAGCAACTTTCGGACACTGAGAGCCGAGTCGACTCCCGCAAAGCTCGAGTCGACTCCGAGACAGCGCGACCCAAAAAGACAGAAGACAGTATTGTTGTCTCTGAGACGCGAGTCGACTCCAAGACAGTTCGAGTCGACTCCAAGGCAGCGCTACTCCAAAAAGACAGAAGACTGTTTTTCGGATACTGAGAGCCGAGTCGATTCCGAAACAGTCCGAGTCGACTCCAAGACTGCACGAGCCAAAAGACAGAAGAACGGAAGTTCGGGCTCTGAGCGCCGAGTCGACTCCCAGAATTTCTGAGTCGACTCGAGTGAGCAAAGTTGAAGAATACCTCTATGGATTTCTTGGAATGAGTCGACTCCAAAAGTGCAAGGTCAGCTCCAGAATTTGGGGAGTCGACTTCGGGTTAAAAGTCGAGTCGACTCCCAGTTGAGAAGCTCACTTTAATTCAAATCCGGAACAGTTGGCGAGTCGACTCCAGAAAAGCATGAGTCGACTCCTGCTGCAGCCGAGTCGACTCCAGATCGCGCGAGTCGACTCCGATCCCAACGAAAACATTGTCAGGATGTGCAGAATGTGCAGAACGGCTAGTAGATTATGTCTAACGGCTAGTTTCCGTGGGGAATGACTTAAATAGCCACAGAGGACTGTAGCAAAGGAGGGAAGTGACATTCCTTTCAAAGAAAATACAAAAACTTCATCTGTCAAAGGGATCTAAATCATAAAGAAGGAAGAGAGCCATTAACTCCATTCAACCAACTCTTCCCAGCATTAAAGAAGTCTCCTTCAGCCTTCAAGTCTTCAAGACATTCAAGAGGAGACCCAGAGTTCAAGAAGCCCTCCTCTACATCATCATAAACTTGTTTGAGGGCTCTTAACTTTTCTCTTATTTATATCGCTGTATATCTGCTTTTTAGAAGCTCTATTTTTCTGTTTGTTTTTATTCAAACCGTTTGTTCCTTACTTGATTCAATCAGGGGATTGAATCAAGGGTGTAAAGGTTTGTTGGTGAGCCTAGGTTGAAACCAACGGTGTAAGGGTTCGATTGTGATCCCGGAAAAACAATCGGGTGGTTCTAGTTGGTGAGCCTGGAAAAACCGACCGAGTTTGTTGTGATCTCATAAAACAACAAGTTGGGTTGTGAGCTTGTAAAACAACCGGCTATAATCCGAGGGGTTATAGTGAATTCCCAAGTGAGGCTTGGGGAGTGGACGTAGGAGCAAGGGTTAGCTCCGAACCACTATAAATTCCTTGTGTTTGTGATTGCTTTGTTGTTCTTTATCTTCATTTCATTCACAGCACATAGCATCTAATTAATCAACTTGCAAAAGGTGTTAATTAGTACTTCATAAATCAAATAATTGTAATAGTTATTTTAAAACCCAATTCACCCCCCCTCTTGGGTTGTCTATCTGGGCAACAGTTTCAATAAAACTTAGAAAATTTCCGTTATTACTTTGATAGATCTTTTCATTCTTTCCTCGAAATGCTAAATTATTTTTTGCAAGATTTTTTACGACAGCAATAATTCTCAATAGAACTTTTTTCCAATGATCCTTCTCTTGATTTATTTGTTCTTGAAGACTTTTATCAATTGTATTATTTTTTAGCAATCTCACTTCTAAATCAATCCACCTATTCATGCTAATGATATGTTCATTAGTTATTTCATGACTTTTAAGCTTGATACCTAGATTTTTCCAATCTCTACTTCCTTCATTGACTAATTGACTCATGCTAGGCTTTGAATTAAATAATTTACAACAAAAACAATATACTCTATCCAAATCTTTCGAATACACTAACCATCTTCTATCATATTTTTCACCATTAGGTAACTTACGAATATAATATATCGTAGAGAAGTGTCTATTATTTTCATCCTTAGGAAAATGAAAATCATAATCTCTAATTGGACCTCTTTCCACCATTAGATCTCTAAATTTTGCATCAATATTTTTCCATTGACCAGGATCATAAAAATTTGTAGAAATAGAACTAGTTTCACAATCTTTTTCCTTGTTTATCTTATCTCCATCTGATTCTTCATTGTGCTCTTCATTAGATATCGTTTCACTAGTAATCTCATTTTTTAACTCCATTTCGGATGCCTGTTCTGTTGCTAATTCCTGAGTTGAATTTGATGTGGTGTTTTGTTTGTTTGTAACAACAAATCTATCTAGAGCTCCTTTTTGAGATTGAATGAGTTTATCGATTTTTCTTTTTTTTTTTAGTTTTTCATACCCACAGTCATATTTTCTATTAGACATTTTAATCTATAAATAATATTATCAAACTAAGCAATTAAAAAAACACCACAAATAAATCAAAATATAAAAAACTTGATTGTGTCAAGAAAAACAAACTCGGGTCCGACAAGTAGTGCCGAACTTAATTGTGTCGAGAAGAGGCCGAACCGCCGAAGTCACAACCAACCTACATTTGGATCCAAAAAAAAATCAATTTAACTTGACTAAATAAAAATTAATTGGATCAAAAGATTAATTAGTAAAGTAAACTAGCTTAGGAGCTAACAGAGGAGGGCGGTGGATTAGATTCTCACCGGGAATTGGGATCAGTGACAGTGATTCAGTAATTTCAGTGGGAAATTGGATGCTCACGGTCCAACGGACTGACAGAGGACGGTGGGCTAGGCAGTGGGCAGTGACGCAGTGTCAGTGTGTCACAGAGACACAGACTCACAGTGGACGGTGGGCTTGGAGTGAGCCGAGCTGCTGACTGCCGAGTGCCGAGGAGCGGAGGAGGCCGGAGCGGCGGAGCCCGGAGATCGGAGGATCCGAGGACGGCGAGGAGAGCTGGAGTCTGGAGAGGACTCCTCTCAGAGGAGATCCGGCCGGCGGCTAGCCACTCGCCGGGTCTTCCGTCGGCTGAAGCCTGAAGGTTGGAGGAATGAGGAGTGAGGAGCCGAGGACGGCGACATCGGGCGTCGGCCAGGAGAGGAGATCCAGCCAGCGGTCCAAGAGCTGGAGTCTGGAGAGGAGATCCGGCCGGCGGGTTCTGCCTTCTTCAAGAAGGCTTCTTGGAGCCGGGGGAGGAGGACCGAGCCACCGAGGACGGTGGACTTTAGAGCGGAGCCGACTAGCCGAGGAGGCAAGGAGGCCGGAGGCCCGGAGCCCAGAGGCCGGAGGTCGGAGCCGAGGACGACGAGTCGTCGGAGTCGACGAGGACAGATGGAGCGGTGCTGCGACTGCGAGCGTGCGAGTCTGCCGAAAACTGGAGAACGGGGGATTGGGATTTGGGAGAACTGAGAAGGGGGGAGAGAAGGTCCGAAGGAGGGAGGAAATACCCGTAACCCGTTGCAGCCCGGTACTGGTGCTCTGGTAGCCGTCGCCTCGCCCACTGCCCAGCGCCCAGCTACGACTGTCACAGTGTCACTCTAGCCATCGCCCATCGGAGACCGGAGACGGATGGGAAAGGGAAAGGCAGAGCCGCAGAAGGCTACGGTCCGCTGGGTCATGGGTGGGTGTCAAGGAGTTCCAGACTTCCATCCCGGCTTAAAAAAAAAAAAAAAAAAAAAAAACTATGCTGTGGTTCCATGGGTCGGGGGCCTTCCATGGGTCGGGGGCCTTAGGCGACCGCCTCAGTCGCCTAAGGCCCGAGCCGGCCCTGACTCGAGTGTAGTGTAGCTGATCTCTTAATATTATAACAATATTATACTAACAAAATTATACTATACTATACTGCATTGTCTACATAATATTATATTATATTATGTTATTGTATTTTAGTCTCTAAGGTATAAATCCTGTTTAATTGGGATATCGGGGTGTTGAACAAATTATTGGGTATAGCTTATTCTGACACAAGAATCTGATGTTTGGCAACTTATAGGGGATAAAGTGGGGATAAACGCTCTTTATCCCAATTCCAAACATAACCGTAGACTCCTCACCAAGTGATGTCCTTAGCTAAAAGATATTTTTTGGTTCTTCTCAACTTATTTTTTGCAATGTTTATTTGGAGAGCAGTGAATTATACTTGAGCGGGACTTGAACGGATTCGCACCTGGGCTTGAGGAGGAGACATTTGACATCTAGTCCTATATAAGATAAATATGCAAGGGAAAAGTGTTGGTATATACGTTTTGAGTCCAAGTTTGATGACTCAAAATTGTGTAATATAGCCATCAAAATCCAAGTTCACCTGAAAACTTATACCATTAGATTGATATACATGTCAGCTTGGGTCAAAATTTCATCATTTTAACTAATTCAGAGGTAAATACTAGTCAGCGTCCCATGGTTTTCTTATGTGTAGATTGTTGAAACTGATGACCAGTTTTGAGTCGATCAGAGGAGCTTGCTATGGCACCTTAGAGGTCAGTTCCAGGCAGGGGACCTGCCTTTTGTAGTTTCAATTCAAGCTCAGATCACTAGGGATCAACCTCCAGAATTTTTCAAGACTACAAGGAGTCTAGACGACGACGACGGAAAAAAAAAAGAAAAAAAGAAAAAAAAAGAAAACAGAGACACAGGTTATCAGCTAAAGAATCAAATCAAAACATGGACCCAAAGCGTTGCTTAATCTTGTCAGCACTGGTACATCAATGCTATCTAACCCAGTCTCTACCAGAGAGAGAGAGAGAGAGAGAGAGAGAGAGAGAGAGAGAGAGAGAGAGAGAACAATTGTTAGAGCATCAGTCAATGGGACACCTCTAGTTAATGGTGCATTCTCTAAGTCAGAGATGAGAATGCTTGACCGTATATTTTATTTCTTCTACTTCAATTCTTTCAAATTTGTCCTGAATTTTCGTTAGATTAATAAAGATCATACTTGCTGATGAAGAACAATGGGATTTACAGATCATGCATTTGGTTCTGATTGTTTCAGTGCAGTCAAGAGTTACAAATTTTCAGATTTGAGTTATTGCTTCCCTGATTATTGCCTGTGAGTTATCCTTACATGGAGCAAGCGGCATTCTTGCATATGAAACCATACATAAAAACTGCATGCCCGTTCTTGTATATGAGTACATTCATACGAAAAGCCTTAATTTACTACAGAGCAAATATTTTTGATGTGGGATTTCCCTATGAAAAGAAATATACCTATCCATCGACTGAAATATACTTTCCCTCTCATGAGGTATGAAGGAGGTTAAATCAAGTATACTACAGAAGACCACAACTAGACCATTTTAGTGCATGGTACTCACTCTGAGTACCCAGACGACAGCTGCTCCATAACAAGTAGGGCTTTCATCATGGGCTTAACCTTCTCTGTTATCTTTACAATTACCAAGAACAAGACCCTATATAGAATAACCATACCGAATAACACAGCAAGATCAATCCACTTGGAGTAGCCCATTTCAACTTGCCAGAAGCCCCTCAGAATCTCTTCGCCAGTAATGGTGGGAGGCCCCCCTGCTTGGTTGTTGGGGAAAGTCAGACCCAAGAACTCGTTCTTGTAGAAGCCTTGGTTGGCATACTTATGGAAGGCGATGTAGTACATTGGATACCTCCACACAGGCTTGGGGAGGTCGTCGGGCAACCGGAAGAAGCCACCGTTCAGTATCATCACTCCCTGGATTCCAGCCCCGGTTATGATGCCCATCAGGAAGTCCGGGACGATGCTTGCAACGATCATCATCAAGCCCTCCACCAGCATCATGCACATGAAGAGCACCAGAGCGAAGTAGGCAAAGTGATCTATTCTCCTCTGAAGGCCAACAAGGTAGTAGGCCATGGCCCCTGGTGCAACGGAGATGAGAGCCAGGTACGGAATGGCAGAAAGAGTGTTGGCGATCACGAATGCGGTGACGCCATAATGCCCATTCAGTCTTTCTCGTCCAAAGACCTAGAGAATGAAATGGCCATTAACAGTGAAACAAATCTTAATAAACTTAACACTGGTGATTTGTATTTATAGCTGACCTTTTAATAAAAAGAGAGTTTTCATGCAGCA
This sequence comes from Phoenix dactylifera, assembly GCF_051530095.1. NCBI lineage: Eukaryota > Viridiplantae > Streptophyta > Magnoliopsida > Arecales > Arecaceae > Phoenix > Phoenix dactylifera. The sequence continues at coordinate 26,451,277 of NC_143196.1, read as the reverse complement.
TCAAAGTGATCAAAAGATTATATTTTTTCGCTTGAAAGGACCTAAAGATCCATGTGATGTTATGATAATGCGAAAGTAAATAATAGTAAAAGCAGCAGTAATAATCTATAATTGTTGCTAAGATTACAAAAACAAAAGAAAGAAAAGTTTAGTACCAAAATTAAGAAAAAACTCTTGTCTCTTGTTAGGCATGCACCTGGACCTAAATGATATTGCTCCAATTAGATAAAAAGAACAAAAGTTTAGCACTAAAGTTGACAAAAAAAAACTCGTCTCTTGTTAGGCATGCGCTTGGACCCAAATGATACTGTAATAATAAAGAATCAGGCCGTAAGGCAATCTGCACCAATGATTGGTATCAGTAAAGTTAACAAAAAAAAACTCTTGTTTCTTGTTAGGCATGCGCTTGGACCCAAATGATACTGTAATAATAAAGAATCAGACCATAAGGTAATCTGCACCAATGATTGGTATTTATGGCTAATCTAGTTCTTTTATCATGATGCTATATGACTATTAACGAAAGCATGTGTTGCAAGTGTCCATAAAAGAAGGCTAATTGATCAGAACTTTTGACATGCAATATGTGCTTGGCGAAACTTATAGGGCCAGTTTTGATATTCGTACAAGATTGGACTGAAAATCTTGTTGGAATCAGAGCTGTTGGCCTATCTAGCTTGAATTTTTTGAGAGCCTATCAAAATCTAGTCCAAATCCTAGCCTTTAGCTTACATGAAGGAAAAACAAAAACTTATAGAGATTTTTTTTCTTCTTCCCATTGGATATGGGCTAGATGGGATTTGGTTGATACGGGCCATGCTTAAATGAATGGTCCAGTCCACAAATCTTGTAAAAATTTAAGCCCAATTCTGTAAGAAACATGCCTATAGAGTCTTTTAGTTTGCAAGTACCTATGGATCGTTAACAATTCAGATGCATAACTATATCTCGAGAGAAAATGACTAACCTTCATGTCCTCCACAAAAGATGGAAATCCCCCTATTGCCATGAAAGTCAGGAATGCAGCTATGAACATGAGCATAGAACCTCTGGCCTGAAAATTTCAAAACCAGCATTACATGATGATACGTATAAAAAAGCATTAAAATGGCCTTTGAGTTCATAAGGGAATACACCAACACACCTGAATTGAACCATAAGTATGGCCGACATCATGGTATATGGTGCCTCCACAGAGGCAGAGCGCAATATAAATGGCAAATCGCAACCAGTAGTAGCCCAAATCTCTATACATGTTCATAAAGGACCTTCTAGTGAGGACCAGGGACTGAGTTAAGAAGCTAGCTTGACTTCCTTTCTTCACCAGAGCTCCTCCCTTTCCAGAAAAGGTAATACAAGTAAAATTAGAACATGAGATAAAACTATATATAAGGGATTGCGCTAAGTGATGTTCTTTGAATAACATCACGAACGAACGGACAAGTACTAATCCAAGATCGTGATTACCCTTCCACGTATCTCTGCAATTTGTTGAGCTACTTGTTGTGAAATAGTGGAGGACTTATAAGATTTCACAAGGGTCTCAATTACTTCAGCAGTGGTTATTTGCTGGACTTCAGGGCCTTCTTCGATATCCTGTTGGAAGGAATCATAGAAACATCGTCGAAATTTTACTAGGGCTTCAACTATGGATGATTAGCAAGTAAAAAGCTGTTGGAAGTGATGCTGCATACCTTCTCAAAGTCTTTGTTGATTGTCCTAAGGTAATGATCTGAAGGATTTCGATGAGGTGGACAGGGGAAGCCATTCAAAGCAAAGAACTGAAGAAAAGAGAGTGCAACAAAAATGATGAAGTCACTCGAATTTCAATCTATACTATATTAAAAAGATCATTAGGAGTACTTTGGTTCTGTCAAATTTGTCCATGCAAGTAATAGTATTGGTTTCACGAACAAAATTTTATTATCTAACAATCATGAGTATTGATAGTTTTGGAAATAAAAATGCGAATAATAATTTATTTTATCTAAATCTCATTTCTGATGGTATCTTTGTAATGTTGGATCCCGTTTAATTAAACCCTGATCCCGTTTAATTAGAACCCACATCTTGAAAAGTGTCACTTGTAAATCCTGATAATCAGGAGGGTATTGAGGTAATTGCACGACAGTGAAAGGTTGCCTTAATGGGGGGTGACTCTTCACGGGTGTAACTAACCACAGCGTTTGATCCCTGGAGATGGCTATAAATAGCCAGTTAGACCCTTTCTCTAAAGCACGCATTAGGAGCTCTCTCTCCAGCTAATCTCTGTCCAAATCAAAGCAAATCTCGTTTGATCGCGGCTGCAGATCAGATTACACGCATCTCAAAGTTCAATTCAAGATGGATTTAGCGAGTCAAAATATGGTTTATGATTCATTAACATTAATCATTCCATCAATGGTATCAGATTCATTAACATTAATCATTCCATCAATGGTATAAGAGCGGATCGAGTCTAAAGTAAATCATACCTATTTGATCTGTTAATTTAATCTGCTGGAGAACCCGATGTTATTTAAACATCGAAAAGATTTTTGGCTTCCCGATGTGGGACTAAAAGCCTCTTTCGGGATGAAAGTTTTTGCCCATATTACTTAGAGCAATGAAATATCTTTGTCTGGGCAATATGGGACTAAAACCCTTCACCCTTTCCACACCTCCTTCCACCCCTGTTTAAGAACAGAAGAAGGGAGAGGAGGCAACCACGGCTGCCGCCGCCCACGGCCGCCATGGCCGCCGCCTCCCCGGCTGCCGCTGCGACCCGCCCTGGCGAGCCGGCCGCGGCTGCAAACCGCCGTGGCCACCATGGCTGAAGCAGGTGGAAGGGGAAAGGAGGACTCGGCCGCCGTGGCCTGCAGCCCGCCGCTAAGCGGCCCCGGCCGCTGCTAACGGTGCTGCAGCAAGGCCTGCAGCCGACGACCCTATGGCCTGCGACCGTGGGCTGCGGCCGCACCCTGCGGCCGAACCCCGCGACCGACCCCGGCCTCCAGCCCCGCCCTGCGGCTGCCCCCGCGGCCTGCGGCCGTGCCTACAGCCGGCTGCGGCGGTTGCGCCGCCATTGTTTAGGAGAGAAGGGGCCACTGGTTTTGGCCCCCTTCTCCTCCTTTCGCTTGGGAAGAAGATGAATAGAAATGGATTTCGGATTTTCTAAACCCGCAACCCGAATCCGGTTAATAATAATAAAAAAAAGGTGAAGGGATTAATAGGTTTCGAGTTATTGGGTCTCGGCCCGCAACCCGAAATCCGAATTCTTTTGACTAAACTGTGCATTTTGCAGTTAAACCCCTGACAATATGTTATTCTGAAAAAGGGGCATAAGAAATTCATATATGGTCCCCAGCTGAAAGTTGAATTATCAAAAGGGTCCTAAAATATATTATGTGGTCCCTTTGCTAAAGTTTCATTACAGAACAGTACTTTGACAATTATGTATTATTCTATGTAATAAATTTATTGCATAAATGATCAATTTATATGCTTTCTTATGATGATACATGATTGTTTATATTATTCATATTTTCATGATAAAAGGGTGATGTATGCATGAGACGAGCCAAAGCATCTTATGTAGGAAAAGACATAAAAATGATTAAATTTTTTACATATTTGTGGTGACAAGCCAAAGCATCCCATAAATTTTAGAATGCTTTAATTTAATTTAATTAATAAAGAGTTTTTTATCACCATCTCATGAAATTGAATAGTTGCATCATATATAATGAACCGGCCCCAAAGGGAAGTCATTATACAAAGTTAATGATGGGATGAAATAATGTTATTAGTATGATATTTATGATGAAATCTTGTTGCCCAAAGGCCTTGAATTCTTCATTAATATTAAACAATATCTAGTAAAATTTTATCCATTGAATAATGGTGTCTAAGAAAAGCTTATCAAAAAGGCATACATGCCTAAGAAAGGCTGGTACTTAAGTAAGCCTAGTTCTCCACCACTGATCTGAAGCTGATCTGGCTGTTATTTTTTGGATTTTTCCAACTAGATATATAAAGTTCATTAAATATCATACTTAATGCATTAGTTTTGTCGTAAAGGGGTAAATCATGTAAAGTTAATTTTGATTTACTCACTAAATTGCTAATATGGGTTAGTGATTTAGATAAGATTTTAGCGTACTTATAGCATGTATATTGATAGTAAGCTTATGTTTTGCAGCTTTGTTTCCGACAGTTTTTTCACAATTCACATCATGCATTCCAATACTTAATGGTTCAAATTTATCGGAATGGAAAGAAAGACTGACATTTATTTTAGGATGCATGAATATTGATTTGGCACTTCGTGAGGATATGCCACCCGTCCCCACGGAGGAAACTACGCCAGAGGAGAAAAAGTTGTATGAGAGGTGGGAGCGATCAAACCGCTTAAGTCTTTTACTCATATAAAATCATATCTCTAGAAAGATAAGGGGCTCAATTCCTGATTGCAAAACTGCAAAAGAATTTTTAATAGCAGTAGAAGAGCAATTTGTGAGTTCAAAGAAAGTCCTAGCCAGCACCTTAATATCAAGGTTTGCTTCCTTAAAGTATAATGATAGTGATGGCATACGCGAGCACATTATGGAATTACGTGACATCGCTGCCCAATTAAAATCATTGGAAGTAGACATGTCTGAGACTTTTCTTGTACACTTTGTTCTTAATTCTCTGCTTATGGAGTATGCACCATTTAAGATCTCATACAACACACATACAGAAAAAATGGACTATGAATCAACTTCTAGCCATTGTGTTGATGAGGAGCAGAGAATAAGACAAGAGAGGCAAGAGCGTGTTTATCTCACCTCTCATAAGGAAAAAGAACATAAAGAGGTCGGCGGTACCAGTCATCATATTCCTGTCAAGAAGAAGAAAATGAAAATGTCAGCTAAAATGACTGACAAAAAGCAAATAAAGTGCTTTTTCTGTAGGAAACAGGGACATTTGAAAAAGGACTGCACCAAGTACAAGAAATGGCTCGAAAAGAAAGGTACTTCTCTTTTCTTAGTGTGTTATGAATCAAATTTTATTGATGTACCTCATAACACATGGTGGATTGACTCTGGTGCTACTATCCATATATGTAAAACTTTGCAGGGATTGTTGAACAAAAGAATTCCAACGGAAAGTGAACGAAGCATCATAATGGAAAATAAGATGCGTTCACATGTGAAAGCTGTTGGAACGTTCAAATTGACCTTAAATACTGGCCATATTTTGTATCTAGAAAATACCTTCTATGTACCTGGATTTTCAAGAAACTTGATATCTGTTTCTAAACTTACTTCCTTTGGATATACCGGTTCATTTGGATGGTCATTTGTAAACCTTTTCTTGAATAATATTATTGTTAGTAATTGCTTGTTAGGGGATGGTTTATTCAAATTAGACCTTGATACATCCTTTGAGCTATGCCTTTTATCCCTGCAAAATAAAGAACATTATGGATTAAAATGTAGCATGATGAACGAAAATTCCTCTATGTTATGGCACCGAAGATTAGGTCATATCTCCATAAAAAGAATCAAGAGATTAGTAAATGATGAAATTTTACCAACTCTTGACTATGGTGATTTTGAAACTTGTTTAGACTGCATCAAGAAAAAGCAGACTAACAAGTTTAAGAAAGGTGCCATAAGAAGGACAAATTTATTGGATCTCATACATACAGATATATGTGGGCCTTTTTCGACCCCATGTTTTACTGGTCATAAATATTTTAACACCTTTATTGATGATTACTCACGCTATGGATATCTCTACTTGTTGTATGACAAGGCTAAGGAATTAAATGCTTTTAAGCTTTTCAAAACAGATATAGAGTTACAACTTGATAAAAAGATTAAAGTTGTGAGATCAGGTAGAGGTGGTGAATACTACGGTAGGTATACTGAAATTGACAACATTTAGGTCCATTTGCTCGATTTCTTCAAGAGCAAGGTATAGTTGCACAATACACTATGCATGGTACTCCTAATCAAAATGAAGTTGCGGAAAGAAGAAACCGAACATTAATGGAGATGGTAAGAAGTATGATTAGTTACTCAACTCTCCTAATTTCTCTGTGGGGTGATGTCTTAAAAACTGCTGCGTATATTCTAAATAGGGTTCCTACTAAAGCTGTCCCAAAAACACCCTATGAAGTTTGGACAGGTAGGAAATCTAGTTTAAGACATCTACACATTTGAGGGTGTCAAGCTGAGGCAAGGGTGTACAACCCATAAGAGAAAAAGTTGGACTTTAGAACCACTAGTTGTTATTTTATTGGTTATCCTGAAAAGTCCAAGGGATACAGATTTTATTGTCCTAATCATACTTTGAGGATTGTGGAGACAAGAAATGCTAGATTTCTTGAAAATGACCAAATCAATGGGAGTATAAAACCTCAAAAAATTAATTTTGAGGAAAAGCAAACTCCGTATGGTGTGCGAGATTCAAATAAGCAGCCAGTGATTCCTCCACCTATCATTAATAATGATTTAGAGGAGGATGAGTCTACTATTAATGTTCCACTTAAATCTGTGCCAATTATCACTGAAATATTGCTTCTCCACCTATAGAACCAGTGGATCAAGAAGCAACTTTAAGAAGGTCATCAAGGGTAAGGAGATCTCCAATTCCACCAGATTATATAGTATACCTTCAAAAAAGCGATTATGACATAGAGAATATAGATGATCCAATAAATTTCTCACAAGCCATAAATTCAGTAAATTTCTCCAAATGGCTAGATGCTATGAAAGATGAAATAGATTCTATGGCTAAAAACAATGTTTGGAATCTAGTTGAACTACCTCCTGGGCTACTGCAGTACGCTGCAAATGGGTTTTTAAAACCAAAAGAGACTCCAAGGGCAAGGTGAAGCGACATAAGGCTAGACTTGTTGCCAAAGGATTTACTCAAAAGGAGGGTCTTGATTATCATGAGACCTTCTCTCCAGTTTCAAAGAAGGACTCTTTAAGGATAATTATGGCTTTGGTAGCTCATTTTGACTTAGAGCTGCACCAAATGGATGCGAGAACTGCATTTCTTAATGGAGATTTAGAGGAAGAAGTTTACATGAAACAACCTGAAGGTTTTGTTTCAGAAGGTCAGAGTCAAAAAGTTTGCAAGCTAAATAAGTCTATATATAGACTCAAGCAATCATCTCGACAGTGGTATCTTAAGTTCAATAACGTCATTTCTACATTTAGCTTTGTAGAAAACATTGTTGATAGATGTATTTATCCTAAGATCAGTGGGAGTCGATTTATTTTTCTAATTCTATATGTAGATGACATTTTGCTTGCTAGTAGTAATTTGGCATTGCTTAGAGAGACTAAGCAATTTCTCTCCAGTAATTTTGATATGAAGGATATGGATGAAGCCTCATATGTCATCGGTATTGAGGTTCATAGAGATAGATCTAAACAAAAAGTTTATCTATCTCAAAAAGCCTACATTAAGAAAATGTTGGAGAGATTTTGTATGAAAAATTTCAAACCAAGCCCAGTGCCTATTACTAAAGGCGAAAAGTTTAGCCAATCACAATCTCTGAGGAATGAAATTGAAAGGGAGCATATGAAAGCATTTCCATATGCTTCACTAATTGGGACTTTAGTGTATGCTCAAGTCTGTACCAGACCTGATATAGCATATGTTGTGGGATTACTGGAGAGATTTCAAGCTAATCCAGGAATGGAACATTAGAGAGCTGCAAAGAAAGTATTGAGATATCTTCAAGGAACTCAAGATCATATGCTCACATACAACAAATCCGATCTCTTGGAGATCATTGGATACTCAGACTCTGACTTTGCGGGATGTCCAGATAGTAGAAAATCAACATCAGGTTATATTTTTCTACTAGCTGGTGTTGCAGTCTCGTGAAAAAGTTCGAAGCAAAAGATGACAGTTGCTTCAACAATGGAGGCTGAGTTATTAGCATGCTATGATGCAGTTACACAGGCTATTTGGTTGAGAAACTTTATCACGGGCCTACAGATCGTGGACACTATTTCAAGATCCATAAAGTTATATTGTGATAATTTAGTAGCAGTTTTCTCAATAAAGAATAATAAGATATCTAATGAAAATAAGCACATGGAGGTGAAATATCTTGTTATAAAGGAAAAATGTGATAACCATAAAATTTCACTTCAATACATCAATACTGTGCTTATGTTGGCAGATCCTTTGACCAAAGCAATAGCCCCGGAATTGCATAAGGAGCATGTAGGTCAAATGGGCCTTTTCTGTATAAATTAATTGATGTATTATTGCGCACATTGCAGATGGTTGTAAATCACATTTATTGTATTTTCTGCTTTAATGAATTCATATGGTTTATGCATACTATGGTAGCAAAAATTGTGACCAAAGAATGGATTTCATGAGAAGTTCATTCATAAGGGTTTGGTTATGATGGTTTAGTAATATAGTGATTATGAAAGGTTATACGTCAATAAAATAGGTGTTATTTCCGCCATGGTTCGTATTATTATTCTCAAAGTAGTCAAACATAAAGTTTGCCCAAATTGATATCAGAATAGAAAGAACACGCGTATAAAGATTATAAAATTCAAGTGCTAAGGATATTTCACTTGTCAATATGGTCCAAGTGGGAGAATGTTGGGATCCCCTCAAGTTGTGGCCCATATTGACAAATGACGTCAATATGGTCCAAGTGGAAGAATGTTGGATCCCGTTTAATTAAATTCTGATCCCGTTTAATTAGAACCCACATCTTGACAAGTGTCACTTGTAAATCTTGATAATCACAAGGGCATTGAGGTAATTGCACGGTAGTGAAAGGTTGCCTTGATGGGGGGTGACTCTTCACGGGTGTAACTAACCACGGCGTTTGGTCCCTGGAGAGGGCTATAAATAGCCTGTTAGACCCCTTCTCTAAAACATGCATTAGGAGCTCTCTCTCCAGAAGATCTTTCACTAATCTCTGTCCAAATCAAAGCAAATCTCGTTTGATCACGGCTGCAGATCAGATTACACGCATCTCAGAGTTCAATTCAAGATGGATTTAGCGAGTCAAGGTATGGTTTATGATTCATTAACATTAATCATTCCATCATGTAATGCTCCAAATTCATTTTTTTTTTCTATCCTAACTTATTTACAACAAAATTATTTCTTCCCTATCTCTATCTCCCTCTGACAACCTTTTACGATCTAACTTCATTCCATTTTAAATTTAATTCTTTTATTTTTTTAATATTATTTATTTTTTGTTACTAAATGCGTACCACTCATACCTATATGCTAGTTTACCTAAAAACAAAATTTCTCTCTTTATTGTAGTCTAACTTTGACATTTACATGAGAAAATATATCACAATTGATTCCATGCCATTGTTATAATAGCTACTCACAAACTTCTATGTTCTCTTTAATTTTACGAAAAACCTGTACAAAGTATGTGCTTGATTATCATGCTGTTTTTCTTATGCTCAAGCAAAGCCTAATCAACGCCATATACGTAATTCTTTATGTGGTATATGAAATATATAATGGTGAAGCAAACCATGTTATATATATTGGGATCATATACAAGCAAGTCAAACATATGACATGTTAATTCCTGATAAGGAGAATATCCTGTATCCATGTTACATACTTGCATATGAATATATGTGTATATGCAGAAACCCAAACATATGTACATACATACATATATATATACATGCTTCATCTATCTATCTATCTATCTATTTGTTTTATATATATATATATATATATTTTGTCACATGTAATTGGTAGGTAAGTATATACTTATGAAAGATTATATGCTTTGTTTTATATTGTACACAGCTCTATGTTGCCATAGACTGGTATAGAAAAGGGATAATGAGGATGATAGTGTTATTTTGATGATTAACAAGCAATTATCTAGAGTATATTATAAGTTAAATTGATACTTCATTTATAAGTTCATTACTCTCAGTATATTTATATGAATTGATATAGATACATGTCTTTGTTCATTTGAATGAATCTAACCTTGAGATGCAGCAAAGTGTAGATTGAGTCGACCCAAAGGATGATTGGGTCGACCCCGGCACATCAAGAAGTCATTTGGCACACTTCTGCATAATTGGCACAGATGAACAGTGAGTTGGGTCGACCCAAGGTAAGCATGAGTCGACCCAAACTTCAAGAACCTCAAAACATGAAAGAAATATGTTCTCTGGATTTACTGAGAGGGTCGACCCAAACAGTGGTTGAGTCGACCCAAGCTTGAGTCGACCCAAACCCTGAGAGGGTCGACCCAAAGGCAAGACAGAAAGGCAGACAGAAAATGATTCTCTGAAATTACTGAGAGGGTCGACCCAAGAAGAAGTTGCGTCGACCCAAGTGAACTTTGAGTCGACCCAAAGAATGGTTGGGTCGACCCATGGGAAGGAAGGCTGAAATTTCAAGTTTTTGTGTTTTCTGAGAGGGTCGACCCAAGGAATGTTTGAGTCGACCCAAGTGAAAGTTGGGTCGACCCAAGGACAGGTTGAGCCGACCCAAACACGGACTGAAGCATAACGGCTAGTTCTGCAGATGTACTTTTTGGCCTTCCCAAGGTCAGTAACGGCTAGTTTTTCAAATCTAACCATTGGGGCTTGTTCAAAAGATGTGGAAAGCTATTTAAAGGGGCACTATTCATCAGATAGAATAACTTTTGAAAGAGATATCAAAGAGTACACAAGAAAACAAAAGTGCCCTAATCTTCTTCATTCAAGTGCTTCATTCAAGAATCAAAGAAAGGGGTTGAGCAGATTCAAAGAGTCATCAAGAGCTCCATCCTCCCTTGAAGAGTGAAGCATCCTTGACAAAGAAGAGCAAAGCCACTTCAAAGCGATAAATACTTTCTAACTCTTCTTTAGTTAATATTGTTTCATTTGCTCATTTAGGAGTTTGAATCTTTCTTTTTGTTTGTCGAACTATTTGTAAAGGTTCGTTGGTGAACCCGTAAAACCAACAAAGGTTTTTGGTGAACCCGGAAAACCAAAGTGTAAAGGTTCGTTGGTGAGCCCGCAAAACCAACAAAGGTTTTTGGTGAACCCGGAAAACCAAAGTGTATAGGTTCGTTGGTGAGCCCATAAAACCAACAAAGGTTTTTGGATTGTGAGTCCGGAAAACAATCCAACTGTAATCCGCGAGATTATAGTGAATTCCCAAGGGGTCGCTTGGGGAGTGGACGTAGGTGCTAAGGAGAGCACCGAACCACTATATATTGTTGTGTTTGTGTTGTGCTTGTGTTTACATTTATTCTTGCATTATCTTCCATCTTTGTTCTAGTTTAACTCATTCAAATAATCTAAGAAAGCAACCACCGCACTTAATTAAGAAAGCTTTTAAAACACCAAAATTGAGAAGAAACCAATTCACCCCCCCTCTTGGATTGTCACCTTGGGCAACAAGTGGTATCAGAGCGAGGTGCTCTAATAGTGCTCATTGATCTAACAATCAAGAGTTAAAGATCATGACAACCCAAGTGGGATGCTCTATGAGTGAGGGGCAATCCACAAATAGACCACCTCTATTTAATGGCACAAACTACACTTATTGGAAAGCTAGAATGAGGATATTCATTCAAGCTTCAGACTATGAACTGTAGCAAATCATCACTAGAGGATCTCAAACACCCATACTTAACATAGAGGGCACTATCATACCCAAACCAGAAATGGATTAGAATGAAAGTGATAGAAGACTAGCACAGTTAAATGTAAAAGCTATAAATATGCTTTACTGCTCATTAGATGTTAATGAATTTAATAGAATATCTACTTGCACTACTGCCAAAGAAATTTGGGACAGACTTGAGGTCACACATGAAGGGACCAATCAAGTTAAGGAATCAAAGATAAACATATTAGTACACAAGTATGAATTGTTTAAAATGGAACCTACCGAGTCCATAACTGATATGTTTACTCGTTTTACTGACATTATAAATGGGCTTAAGAGTTTAGGAAAGTCTTATTCTAACTCTGATTTGGTGCGAAAAATTCTCAGGTCTCTACCAAGGAATTGGGAGGCCAAGGTAACCGCTATTCAGGAAGCAAAGGACCTCAACACACTGCAGTTAGAGGAGCTTCTAGGATCACTCATGACCCATGAGTTGACAATGAGACAAAATTCAGAAGATGAGGTCAAGAGAAGAAAGCCCATTGCCCTAAAGACTACCACCCCTAAACAACTAACTGAATCGGAAGATTCAGATGATGATGAAGAAATTGATGAAGAAGGGATGGCTGTGCTTGGGAGAAAATTCAGAAAATTCATGAGAGGTAAGAATAGATTCCATAAAAAAAAACCCTTCCTTAAAGGTAACTCAAGCAAAGAAAAGGGTAAGGACAAAGAAAAGGAAAAAGAAATTCTCATTTGCTATGAGTGTAACAAACCCGGGCATTATAAGATAGATTGCCCAGATTTGAAGTGGATGGCAAGAAAGTTGAAAAAGAAGAATTTCATGGCTAAATGGAGTGAAAGTGAGGAATCAAGTTCGGAGGAGGAAGATCATCAAGAGACGGCCCAAATGTGTCATATGGCCAATGACGATGAGGTAGATTCTGAACTTGACTGTGATTTTACTGTTGATGAATTACATGATGCATTCTTAGAACTCATGGAAGAACATAAGAAAGTAATTAATAAAAATAAAGCTCTAAAAGAAGAAAATCAATCTCTCATTAAAGATAAGTTAAAATTGTCTCATAACTATGAAACATTAAGTAGGAAACTTACAAATGAAACCAAGAATCTAATTGCTGAAAATATTAAGTTAAAAGAAGATGCTGAAAAATATAAATCCTTGGTAGATAAATTTACTCTTAGTTCTACCAAATTAAATATGATTCTTGATAGCTAAAAAGCTGTATATGATAAGGCCGGTTTAGGATATAGAACGAATAGGAAACAAAAATTCTTAAAGAACATTTTTGTAAAAGTTAAAAGTGAAAATATTACTTGCTATTGCTGCAATAAGTTAGGACATAGAGCATATGAATGTAACTTTAGAAAGTCCAGTCAAAACAAGTTAAGTTATAATCAAAAGATTAAATTCAAGAAAGTTTGGATTCCAAAAGGAACATGGAGTACTAACCCTAAAGGATCCAACTTAGTTTGGGTACCTAAAGTTTCTTCTTGATCTTGATTGCAGGTGTGTCTTGCAGCTGATAAAGTGGAAAAACGATGGTATCTAGATAGCGGCTGTTCAAGACACATGACCGGTGACGAAGATCAATTTGTCACCTTGGAATCAAAGAAGGGTGGAGTAGTAACCTATGGAGACAATGGTAAAGGACATATCATTAGAAAGGGTAAAATTTTCATTGCTCCATCTATTTTTGTAGAAAATGTCTTATTAGTTAAGGATTTGAAACATAACCTTCTTAGCATAAGTCAATTTTGTGATAAAGGGTTTAAAGTTACATTTGAAGCATCTGTATGCATAATCACTAATCCTAAAGATAATAGCATTGTACTTGTAGGACAAAGGCAAAGAAATATTTACTTAGTAGATCTTCATGAGTTAGGCAAGAAAAATGGTTTATGCTTAATTACTAATGAAGAAAAGAAAAATGAAACTAGTTGGCTTTGGCATCGAAGATTAGGACATGCTAGTATGGAATTAATATCAAAACTAGTTAAGAAGGAATTAATAAAAGATGTGCCAAAACTGATCTCTGAAAAGGACAAAATATGTGGACCATGTTCATTGGGAAAACAAACTAGATCATCTTTCAAATCGAAGAATGTAGTATCAACAACTAGACCATTTGAACTCATACATATGGATTTATTTGGACCTACTAGAACTACAAGTTTAGGAGGGAAGAAGTATGGACTAGTCATTGTTGATGATTTTTCAAGGTATACATAGGTTTCATTTTTGGCACATAAGAATGAAGCATTTTCAGAATTTTTGAAACTATATAATAATATCATAAATGAAAAGAAACTCACCTTAGTAGCAATTCGAAGTGGTCATGGTACGGAATTTGAAAATCAACACTTTGAAGAATTTTGCACTAAAAATGGAATATCACATCAATTTTCAGCACCTAGAACGCTTCAACAAAATGGGGTTGTTGAAAGGAAAAATAGGACATTGGCAGAAATGGCACGCACAATATTGTGTGAGTCAAATATTCCAAAGTACTTTTGGGCTGAAGCTATAAACACTGCTTGCCATATTCTAAATCGAGTTTTAATACGACCAATAACCAAGAAAATCCCTTATGAACTTTGGAAAAATAAGAAACCTACTGCAAAATATTTTAAAGTATTTGGATGTAGATGTTTCATCTTAAACAATGGCAAGAAGGATCTAAGCAAATTTGATGCCAAGTCAGATGAAGGTATCTTCTTAGGATACTCCACATCTAGCAGGGCATACAGAGTATTCAATAAAAGAACCTTAGTGGTGGAAGAGTCAGTCAATATTATATTTGATGAGTCTGATAGTGAGTCTGCTAGGAAAGAAAATACTGTTGATGATGATACAGGAATTATCGACTTTGAAAAGTTGAAAATTGATGACGTGCCAAATCAAGATAAGGGAGATGATTGCGTGCCACCACAACCCCAAGACGTGCCAAAAGAATGGAGGTATGCACATGGACATCCTAAAGACTTAATCATTGGTGATCCATCTCAAGGGGTAAGAACTCGATCATCTCTTAGAAATTTAAATGATTATCTTGCTTTCGTTTCACAATTAGAACCTAAGACTTATGAAGAGGCTGAAAAAGATACTAACTGGATAAATGCCATGCAAGAAGAATTAAATCAATTCAAAAGAAGTAATGTATGGACATTAACTGAAAGACCAAAGCATAATTCAGTAATTGGAACAAAATGGGTATTTAGAAATAAATTAGATGAAAATGGATTAGTTATAAGAAATAAGGCTAGACTTGTAGCTAAGGGATACAATCAAGAAGAAGGAATAGATTTTGATGAGACATTTGCTCCTGTAGCTAGATTAGAGGCTATTAGATTACTTCTAGCATTTGCATGTTTCATGGATTTCAAATTATATCAAATGGATGTGAAGAGTGCATTGTTAAATGGTATTATTGAGGAGGAGGTATATGTAGAACAACCTCCAGGATTTGAAAATTATGAATTGCCAAATCATGTGTTTAAATTACATAAGGCATTATATGGATTAAAGCAAGCACCTAGGGCTTGGTATGATCGACTAAACAAATTTCTGCTTAATAACGATTTTTGTAGAGGAAATGTAGATAAAACTTTATTTCTCAAAAGAAAGGACAAAAATCTATTAGTGGTACAAATATATGTAGATGACATAATCTTTGGTGCCACTAATGATACTCTGTGCAAAGAATTTGCTGATTTAATGCATGGAGAATTTGAAATGAGTTTGATGGGAGAACTAAGCTTCTTTCTAGGATTACAAATCAAACAAACCAAAGAAGGTATTTTCATTCATCAAACTAAGTATACAAAGGAAATACTGAAGAAGTTTGGGAATGAAAATCATAAGGGAATTGGCACTCCAATGAATCCTACTAGTAAGCTAGATAAAGATGAAAAAGGGAAGAGTGTTGATATTAAGCTCTATAGAGGACTATTTGGATCCTTGCTCTATCTTACTGCTAGTAGACCCGACATTGTATTTAGTGTAGGAATATGTGCTAGATACCAATCCGATCCTAAGGAGTCACACTTAAGTGCTGTTAAGAGAATCCTTAGATATTTAAAAGGAACTACCAATATAGGATTATGGTACTCGAGAGACTCCTGTCTAGATTTGCTTGCATATTCAGATGCTGATTTTGCCGGATGCAAATTAGATAGAAAGAGCACAAGTGGCACATGTCAATTCTTAGGAAATAACTTAGTATCATGGTTTAGTAAAAAGCAGAATTCAGTGGCACTTTCCACAGCTGAAGCTGAATATATAGCTGCTGGCAGTTGTTGTGCTCAAGTATTATGGCTTAAACAACAACTAGAGGACTATGGAGTTAAGGTAGACAATATTCCTATTAGATGTGATAATACTAGTGCCATCAATCTTACTAAAAATCCAGTTCAGCATTCTAAAGCCAAACACATAGAAATAAGGTATCACTTTATTAGGGATCATGTGCAAAATGGAAATGTATGCATTGAGCATATATGCACTGAAAAACAATTAGCCGACATATTTACAAAACCATTGAGTGAAGATAGATTCTGCATGCTAAGGAGGAAATTAGGCATATGTGATCCTTTTTATTGAAGAAATATAAAAGGGAGCTAGTAGTCTCATGATACATTCCTCTAACTTCAAAAATCCCATGAAACATGAGTCAAATTTGTTATCTATAGATTCCTTACTCATGTATCATTGTCCCATAAAGAGTTTATAAGGATTGGAAGCAAGGAAAACTTTTTAGAAGCAAAAAGGAAGAGAAAAGAAAAAGTCTGCACTTGGGTCGACCCAACCCAGAATAGGGTCGACCCAACGTTGAGTCGACCCAAGAAAAATCTTGAGTCGACCCAACGTCGGGACCCCACTATTAAAAGGGGACCCGAGAGCATTTCTAGGACACTGTTTGCCCTTTGTCTTCTTCCGAAAAACCTAGTCCCCACTCTCCAATCTCCACTAAACTCCTCCAAACAGTAGATTTCCTTAAGATCTTGGAGAAATGGGACCCAAACGAGCCGTAGCCAAGAGATCCGGAAGAGTCACACGGATCCAACGGGAGGAAAGGCAACCTACCGAGCCATCTACGGTGTCTCCACGATGTGAGGCACGTGCGGAGGCCCCTCCTCCTCCTTCCCCCTCAGTGATACTTGCAAGATTTGCGGGGAGGCCGGTTACTACGGGGAGAAGGATCCATTCCGAGTTCTTCAATCAAGAAGGGTTTCGGTTGTGGGAATGGATCCAAAGGCAAGGTTGGGAGTATCTTTGCTCCCTAGATGTGGTGAT
This sequence comes from Phoenix dactylifera, assembly GCF_051530095.1. Classification (NCBI taxonomy): domain Eukaryota; kingdom Viridiplantae; phylum Streptophyta; class Magnoliopsida; order Arecales; family Arecaceae; genus Phoenix; species Phoenix dactylifera. The sequence goes on along the minus strand of NC_143196.1, from coordinate 26,434,344 downwards.
CTACCCCGGATTGGTTCAGGAGTTCTATGCCTTCCTCAAAACTGGTATGGGAGGGCTTGTTTCGGAAGTTCGAGGGGTTCGAATTCGAGTTTCCGAGGAGAGCTTGAGTGAGCTACTTCATCTACCCTGCATAGGAGCCACTCCGGAAAAGCCAGAAAACAAAATGAGAGCTCTACAGTTGATCATGGAAAATGAGAACTTCAACTTTTCTACGAAGGTAATAGCTAGTTCTCTTTCCGCTGAAATGAGATTACTGCTCAATATGATAAATAGGATTTTATTTCCAAAGACTGGGAGATTCGATCTCATCACAGAGCGAGATCTAGCAGTGATGGAGTGTATGATTCAGGGGATTCCCCTAAATCTTCCGGCCATGATACTGAGACAGATGAGGAAGGTGATGTGCAGCAACAGGGTATCACTACCTTATGGTATGATACTCACCTTGATTTTTAGACAGCACGATTTAGCTCTCGAGGAGGAGGCATCCAAGAGTCTACATCATACTGATACATACACTGCACGGACACTTATACGCATGGGATATGAGAAAGTGAACGGGCAGTGGATTCACACTGGAGCAGGCATTCAGGGTGAGGCACCAGAGGGAGATGCACCAGAGGATGAGGATGAGGAGCATATGGATCATCCTACTGCACCCTCAGAGGCTGGACCATCGTCATCCGTTCCTCCGACAAATACGGATGAGTTCTGGAGCAGGATGACTGAGCTCATGTCAGCTCAGGCGAGGACTATCACTGACGGACTGACGAGCCGATTGGACGCCCGATTAGACGTCATGTCTGCTGAGATCAGTGATCTGAGGCAGCAGATTGGAGCACTCCGGAGAGAGAGAGACCCATGGACCATCTGTGCCACAGGCTGCTGAGTCAGAGATTTTGGCACAGAGTCATCCAGCTCGTCGTGCTCCACGCCAGACACAGTCTCACCAGGCTCGGCCTCCCCTCGCCACGTACACTAGGAGGATGAGGACTAGATTCCAGCCGTTAGAGTCTCCCTAGGTTGATCTTAGCATCTATGTTTAGAGCCTAGGCTAGATATCTAGTTCTCATATGTATCTTGCTTTTATCATGTATCTTTAAATCTTAATTAAGGAACATTGTATCTGTTTTTTGTTTTTGGACATGAATGTATGAAAATATTCCTATTTTGATCAATGAAGTTTGAAGTTTGTTGTTTATTGCATCTTTCCCATGTATCTTTTTGATGATAACAAAAAGGAGGAGAAGTAAAGAAAGAGTATTTATTTATTTTAGGAAGTAAAGAAAGAGTATTTATTTGAGGAGAAGTAAAGATCTTAGGTGAGAAGTAAAGATTTTGTGTAGATTAGATAAAGCAACAAAAAGGGGAGAAGTAAAGATATCTTTAGAGTAAGTAAAGAAAGAATAATAAGAGCAAAAGTAAAGAAAGTTAAAGAAAGGAGAAGTAGAGAAAAAGAAATAAGAATTTATGCAAGAAAAGAGAAATAATTGGACAAACAAATTAAAAATCATATAAGAAAGCTTATACATCTAAGGGGGAGCAATTTGTAACAATGAAATTGATTAAATCAAAAATTTTCTATCAAATTTCAGAATTTGGCACATATAAATTCAGAATTTGGCACGCACCTCTCGCACCCCGATACATAACCTGAAACTCATATTATATCTCAAATTTTTGAAGTTTCATTGCTAATAAATTATAAATGAAAGGGGGGAGCAATTCAAAGAGTCAAATTGGCAACATTTAAATAATATAGGGGGAGATTTCACTCTTATATATGAAAAGTTGAAATTCAGCAATTTAAACCCTTTTATAAACTGTTTTTAAAGACAAGTATCAATAGGCTTATACTCTTTATTTTGTAATCATCAAAAAGGGGGAGATTGAGGATGATAGTGTTATTTTGATGATTAACAAGCAATTATCTAGAGTATATTATAAGTTAAATTGATACTTCATTTATAAGTTCATTACTCTCAGTATATTTGTATGAATTGATATAGATACATGTCTTTGTTCATTTGAATGAATCTAACCTTGAGATGCAGCAAAGTGTAGATTGAGTCGACCCAAAGGATGATTGGGTCGACCCCGGCACATCAAGAAGTCATTTGGCACACTTCTGCAAAATTGGCACAGATGAACAGTGAGTTGGGTCGACCCAAGGTAAGCATGAGTCGACCCAAACTTCAAGAACCTCAAAACATGAAAGAAATATGTTCTCTGGATTTACTGAGAGGGTCGACCCAAACAGTGGTTGAGTCGACCCAAGCTTGAGTCGACCCAAACCCTGAGAGGGTCGACCCAAAGGCAAGACAGAAAGGCAGACAGAAAATGGTTCTCTGGAATTACTGAGAGGGTCGACCCAAGAAGAAGTTGAGTCGACCCAAGTGAACTTTGAGTCGACCCAAAGAATGGTTGGGTCGACCCATGGGAAGGAAGGCTGAAATTTCAAGTTTTTGTGTTTTCTGAGAGGGTCGACCCAAGGAATGTTTGAGTCGACCCAAGTGAAAGTTGGGTCGACCCAAGGACAGGTTGAGCCGACCCAAACACGGACTGAAGCATAACGGCTAGTTCTGCAGATGTACTTTTTGGCCTTCCCAAGGTCAGTAACGGCTAGTTTTTCAAATCTAACCATTGGGGCTTGTTCAAAAGATGTGGAAAGCTATTTAAAGGGGCACTATTCATCAGATAGAATAACTTTTGAAAGAGATATCAAAGAGTACACAAGAAAACAAAAGTGCCCTAATCTTCTTCATTCAAGTGCTTCATTCAAGAATCAAAGAAAGGGGTTGAGCAGATTCAAAGAGTCATCAAGAGCTCCATCCTCCCTTGAAGAGTGAAGCATCCTTGACAAAGAAGAGCAAAGCCACTTCAAAGCGATAAATACTTTCTAACTCTTCTTTAGTTAATATTGTTTCATTTGCTCATTTAGGAGTTTGAATCTTTCTTTTTGTTTGTCGAACTATTTGTAAAGGTTCGTTGGTGAACCCGTAAAACCAACAAAGGTTTTTGGTGAACCCGGAAAACCAAAGTGTAAAGGTTCGTTGGTGAGCCCGCAAAACCAACAAAGGTTTTTGGTGAACCCGGAAAACCAAAGTGTATAGGTTCGTTGGTGAGCCCGTAAAACCAACAAAGGTTTTTGGATTGTGAGTCCGGAAAACAATCCAACTGTAATCCGCGAGATTATAGTGAATTCCCAAGGGGTCGCTTGGGGAGTGGACGTAGGTGCTAAGGAGAGCACCGAACCACTATATATTGTTGTGTTTGTGTTGTGCTTGTGTTTACATTTATTCTTGCATTATCTTCCATCTTTGTTCTAGTTTAACTCATTCAAATAATCTAAGAAAGCAACCACCGCACTTAATTAAGAAAGCTTTTAAAACACCAAAATTGAGAAGAAACCAATTCACCCCCCCTCTTGGATTGTCACCTTGGGCAACAGATAACAGCCTTTAATTCTTGTTGCTACCATGCTGTGATTCATCGAATCATGGGCTACTTGCGTTATTTTGTTTCTAGTTTACGGATATATGAATACTAACGTGACTAGACTCTAGTAGTTGTTGGTTAACGTTGGATAAAGGTCATTTGATATTGTGAAAGGCACAAGGTATTTTTTGAAGTTCACAAGGAAAAAAAGCAGCAGCCTAATAGTATAACCTGCTTATAATAAAAGATGACCCATTAGTCCACCCGCCATGGAAAAATAAAAAACATGCAACGCGCTCCGTGACTTTGAAAAAGGTTGTCATTTTCCACCTGAAAGAGAACAGGGTGGCCATTTCTCTCACGTAACCTCATTTTTCTTTCCTTGTTGAGCCGGTTTGGAAGGTCAAGAATCAAGATTCATGGCATGACTCGGACACCTACCTCGCTTGTCGTTGAAGCTAGGCCAAAGTAAACCGTCTTGCCGTAAGCCAGAAGGCAAAGGCCATGAAAGAGCTCAAAAACTTCGCTGCTCGGCTGGTGGATGGCGGCGACGACGGTCATCCCCTCCCGGCGGGCTAGCCTGGCTATCCTGTTCATGACGTGGTACGACGCAGCGCTGTCGAGCCCGCTGGTCGGCTCATCGAGGAAGAGGAGCTTAGGCCTGGTCAGAATCTCCAAGCAGATGCTGACCCTCCTCTTTTGGCCACCACTGATGCCCTTGGAAGCCCATCCCCCTATCCTTGTATCCATGGCACCTCCCAAGCCCATCTCTCGGGTAGTCTCCTCCGCCCTCTCTCTCTTCTCGGCCCTCGACATGGATTCCGGCAGCTGGAGCTGTGCCGAGAAGTACACAGCCTCTCTGACTGTGAGCGTCGTCATTAGTACATCGTCTTGCGTCACATAAGCCTGAGGGAAGATTTACTAACGAGATTTAGTAAACCAAAGAAAGGAAGAAGAGAAAAAAAGAACAGAATTGACGAAAACGCTTTCATACCGATGTCCCGAATGCAAGTTTCTGCTTTTGGCCGTTTATTAAGATTTCTCCCCTTTGGCCTACGTTTGATCCTAATCTTCCTGCATATCCATAAATTTTTAACATAATATCAGAACACAGCGAAAACTTCATGCGATAAATATACAGAGATAACGAGGCTTCATATTTATGTTACCTGCAAGCGTGTCAAGAAGTGTAGACTTGCCACAACCAGATGGTCCCATGATGGCCAAGACCTCACCAGGCCTTGCATAACCATTAAGCCCACGAAGGATTGGGACACGCCCGCCATTGCCATCGGATGCCGAGACACAGAGATCTTCCCAGGTGAGGAAGACACCAGGATTTGTGTGGTTGCTCTCGAGGCCTTCATGGCCAACCATGCCCCAGCTTGGTACCTTCTCTTTGAACGACGTCTTAAACACATCCACCTCCGGCAAGCTCTCGATGCCTCCCGGAGCATCGACGCCGGTCCTCAAGCCATGCATCTCTATGTCGTCTTCCTCGGCGACCCGAGGGCGGAGAGGCCTTGTTGGACTTGGGTTTGGAATCCATCTGGGCACAGAGGAGGGAGAAGCCATTGCAGTTTCGAGCTAAAGGAGAACGCAATAAATAGCCGTGGAGGCCCTGGAAATGTGCATAATTATTACCTGGCCGTGGACGAATTTTTCGAAGTCCGCCAACTAGGACAGGTGGTTTGATCACGGAAACGCATGGTTTGAAGTAAGCATTCGCCTTGCGATTGGACTATTGATTTATTTATCTATTTTCATTAAATGGCTATTAGACTGGTTGGATGCGGAAGGGTGATAGAAAGATACAAGATGCCACGAGAGCATACAAAACCAAACCGCGAACCAAACGAGTCCCTAGTGATGTTATTAGAGCATACCACCACCATTCCCACCTCACAACTCTCAAAAGATATAAGATGTTTTTTTTCTTTTTTTTTGGGTATATCGGCGCCTCACACACAACGAATATGGATGCAGCTTATAAAGTCAGAGAAAAAAAAAATACATAGAAGATGAGACCGGGACGTGGTTAACCCAAACAAAATCTCTAGAATGATATAAGATATAAGTTGCTTTGCGGCATAATGTTTGCACCTCAATGTATCGTGTATGGCGTTAATAGTATTTTGTTATATTCTAGAAATGAATGAGAGCTATCCATCTCCAAGATGGATGATGTGACAACAATCCATGATGATATGAGACTGCGGTACAAAATTCATGTCGAACTCCTCTTAAAATGTTAGAAAACTTATTTAATGAATAAATATATAGAGAAAAGTCTATTAATCTCTTTTCTTTCCTCTCTCTCTCTCTCTCTCTCTCTCTCTCTTCAACTTCTTTCTCATCTTTCATATGTCAGCATACATCCGATGATAATAAAATTTACCGTACGTCTAGTCATAACTCATTAGTTTAACTCTTCATCAACACCTCTCTTCTTCATCACCCTTCTTCTCTTCCAATCGAACCTCGTGACCTCAAATCTACTCAAACTCAAGATCTTAATTATCTTACTATTGATGGCCCCACCCCAACATCGACATTCTTATCTTATCAAAGATGATACCATGAGAAGTAGATTGAGCTCATCGCCACATACACTAAGAAAGTAGATAAAGTACTCAAACCAACAGCTAAGGTATTAAGGAGGCTCATATATGTATGACTATGTATTACCTTGATTTGAGGTGTGTATAAATAAAGTATAAGGTATGCATCAACAAATAAATATGTATCTATGAATATTAGATATTTATCATCATACCAAGAAATATTAGTTGGACATGTACTATATATTAGAAAAGTAACAATGTATAAACTGTATATATAACCTCAATTTTAGGTGTGTCCTAATAAAATATAAGACATGTATTAACAATATGGTATGTATCATTGAATTACTAGATTGTTGTTGGGTCGTCTATCGACCAACAATGATACCGAGGTCTTTTTTTCTTTGATGGAGCCCTAAGTATTATGCTTTTCCTTCCATCCGCTGCCCTAAATATTGATGAGAAAGAGAGGAGAGAGATCCCATTGCATCTCCTCCGCTGAGCAGGATCAGAATAAATTGTTCGAGTTAAATCTTGCTATAATCATCGCTTCCAAATGGGAAAGTGGGAGATTAGAAGGTATTTAATTTCACATAAATCATCTGGATAGGGTGGCAACGACAATGATGCCAGAAAAGGAGAAGGTGGAGTATTCAGATGGTGGGGTAAAAAATGAGATAAAGATCTGAGGGGAGAGTAGCGATGGTGAGGGAGGAGAGAAAGGTGATGAACATTGGTGCCCTTTTTCTTGCGCTAGCTCTCTCTTTGCTTGTTTTATTTTTTTTTTCCATCTCTCTCTCTCTCTTTGTTCAGTTTATGTTATAAGAATTTGCTAAATGATTTTTTCTTTATCTTGTATATGCTTTGGGATCTATGAGATGGGGTATGTGGATGCGCTCACACGTAATGCTGGCTAAATATTATTATTGTACCGCATCTTGATGACAAGTTGGCCAACCTTCAACGGCGGATGGTTCAAAGATTTATCATTTTTTTTGGAACGCGTTCACACAAAACCTGATATATCTTATTGTGTCTTAGAGGTTTCTTTAGAATGAGAGCTGAACTGAGACTTAACCAACCAAAATTCCACATTTGACAACCATGCTACGGTTGCTATTAAACAGTCTTTTATGAGGCCGGTCCCGGGTATTTATTGACGAAGAATGATGTTTTTTAAGAAGATAAGGAACGAACATTCCACTATGAGTTTGTAAAAGTTTGTAGAAGCCTTACATTATAACCTAAGTACGGCACGATTTTTCTAAGCATAAGCTTCCTAGACTATGTTAACATCGTTACCTAAAGCCAAACATTAAAAAATAAATAAAGTCAAACAAGATGGAATCTGTAACTAAAGAAAGACCACATATATACACTAGATGGCACCTAATTAGGTACTATATGTCGAAATTCTCACGGTAAGGTGAGCGTGAAAGGTCATCTCGTATTCTTGTTCTACACGAAGTGGTATATACGAGTTAGGTAAGATTAAATCAAGGTCTGAAGTAACGGTTGTTGTTGGGGGAAAAATGGACTGCCTTAAAATACATGAATGCATCGCCGGCACGTCATGACGAGTGCAACGGCAGCAACCTTCAGAGGCGCCCGACCCCAAGGCGCCCGACCTCAAAGGCGCCGGACCTCAAGGCATCCGACCTCAGAGCTCACAGCCTTGCAGCCTTGATCTCGTCTAAGCTGAGCCCGACCGACCTTCAGTCCGAGGAAGACCCGATCAAAGGGTGAAGCAGACCTCTCCACTCCATTAGGTACCAAGCTCCCCCCTCCTCATCCGGGATCAAATCCCGCGATCTCCGCCTGAGCAACTGTTAGTAATTAAATGCGCATGATTTCTACGGACCTCCAACTTACTTAAAATCTCAGGCTATCCACGGCAACTCGTTGACTCACTCCATCTCGTTCAGTCGCCCACGGTAACTCATTAATGCGCCACTCCATCTCGTTCAGTCGTCCACGGCAACTCATTAATGCACATGGTCTCATACGATCATGACGGTAGCCCATTAATTCTCCCAGTCACATCTCAGGTAACCCTGGAACTCCTCATATAAAAGGGGAATCTCTTCCTCTTAGTGGGGGGGATTCTGGCCTTTGACTTCTATTTACACAGTTTCTATCTCCTTCTCCAAATTAAGCTCCCCTCTGACTTAAGCATCGGAGGGCCGTCGCCGGAAACCCCGGCCACCGGCTTCTTGCAGGATCTCCGGAGGACGCCGCTCCGCCGACGCGCCGCCCGCCGGAGCTCCGCCTTCTCAGCCAGTGGTCGCCTCCGGGTCCAATTTTCAGCAATAGTTGCCGCTAGAGGAAGGGCCCGAGTTGTGACCATGAAGCTAAGAAGCAAAGGAGCCTCTAACGCCTCTCGGCGTCCTGCACTAAGTCCTGGACACTCGGTCCAGAACTCACCACCAAGACCTCCGGCGGATCTGGCCCTCCAAGTCCAGACAGAACAGTTCAACCTCCTGGTGCAGCAAGTTCAAGCCTTGACAGCAGCAGTCCAAGGCCTGCAACGTGTGGAGGCCCCTCTTATGCCGCCTCGACAGGTTCAGGTCCAGTCAGTGCTCCCTTCCGACGGACCGGTGCCCCAAGGCCGAAATCTTCATGGCTCCTCGAGGGCCAACAATGAAGAGCGGTGTTGCTACCAAGATTCGACCCGAGTGTCTCCCCGGAGAGAGCCGCTAGGGAAGAACCAGGATAAAAGGCCACAGTTTTCGGAGGTCGAATCAGCTTCGGGACAACCGGCGCCGGAGCAGACCACCGTGGCAATCCCCCAGGGTGGAAAGCTCGACAAGAAGGTCGAGAAGCTCGAGCGCCAGATTGAGGCGCTTCACAGCCAGAAGGTAAGGCGCGAGAGTGACTTTGAGTTCATTACCAAGTCGCCTTTCTTCCACCAGATTGAGGATGAACCGATCCCACCAAGGTTCAAAATACCCTAAGTGGAGCCCTACAATGGGACTACCGACCCTCTCGACCACTTGAAAAGCTACCGAGCCCTCATGGTACTGCAAGGGTCCTCGGAGGCCGTGCTCTGCAAGGCCTTCCCAGCGACTTTCAGAGGAATGGCTCGGCTTTGGTTCTTCGGACTGAAGCTGAGCAAGGTGTTCTCTTTCGAGCAACTCGGCAGGCAGTTCGCCATCAACTTTGCTGCCAGCCGACGCCAGCAGCGAACGTCGGACTACCTCCTTGACATCAAGCAAAATGAGGGAGAGTCCCTTAAAGACTACCTCGATCGCTTCACCGCCGTAACCTGGGAGATCCGCGAGCTCGATCAGTCGATTGCCATGTCAGCGCTAAAGACTGGAGCTCGATCCTACAGGTTCTTCTTCTCTGTTGAGAAGAATTTCTCCGCCGACTTCACCAAGATGTTGGCCTGAGCTCGAAAGTATGCGAAGGCCGAGGAGGCTATCGCCTCCAAGCGGGGCGCGGCCGAGCAGACCTCAAAGAAGCAGAAAAGGCGTCGTGAGGAGCGCGGCCACCCGAGGAGCCAGTTTCCCCGCCGAGAGAAGAACCTACCTCGGCTGAGGAGTCTACCTCGACAACGGGCGCAGCTTCGACCGAGATCCCCACCTCGACCGAGATCTCCACCTCAGCCACGAATGCCCCTGGGGAGGTACGAGAACTACACTCCCCTCAACGCACCCCGGGCAGAAATTCTCATGGAGATAGAGGGCCGAGACTACCTCCGACCTTCGCCCCCAATGCGAGAGTTAGGAACCCGGCGCCCCTCTGGAAAGTATTGTCGCTTCCACCAAGGCCACGGCCATGACATAGAGGAGTGCTTCTATCTCCGAGATGAGATCGAGGCGCTCATCTGCCGTGGGGTGCTCGACCGGTTCGTGCAGAACCAGTATATGGAAAGGAGGCCGGTAGAGAATGTTGTGCCCTCCGAGAATCCAAATGACAACAGGCCCATTGCTGGCACCATCAACACCATCGGAAGAGGCCCGGCCGAAGGGAGCTTGACTGGAGAACTGACTGGGAGAAGGACCCCTCCAAAGCGTCCACGCATCTCTGAAGCTATCTCATTCTCGGACGAGGACTTAAAAGGAGTTGAGACTCCTCATGACGACGCTGTGGTCATCTCCATGGTCATAAATAAATTTGATGTAAAGCATTTTCTGGTTGATAATGGAAGCTCAGCAAATGTTTTGTATTATGATGCCTTCCAAAAAATGGGGATGATAGAAGACCAACTCCGAAAAATGAATGCTCCGCTGGTTGGATTCACTGGAGACTCAGTCCCGATTGAAGGTGCGATTAGCTTACTTGTCACGGTCGGGCTCGCCCCTTGAGAGAGCACCGTAAGGACGGACTTTCTTGTGGTCTGCCTGCCTTCAGTTTATAATGTCATCCTTGGGCAACCAGGGCTCAATGCTCTCTGGGCCATAGTTTCAACATGCCACCTGCTCGTGCGGTTCCCTACTAAACAAGAAGTAGGCGAAGTTCGTGGGGACCATATGGCGGCCAAGCAATGCTACATGGCCACCCTCAAAGCAAAACAGCCGGCCAAAGAGCCAGGCCGAGCAGGACCATCAACCGAGGCGTCAACACAAGCCTCGGACCAGGCACTGCCCATTGAAACCCTGGAAGTGCGGGACGAGCCTCAGAGAGAACGAGTGGAACCTGGTAAGCTCCTCATCCAAATTTCCTTGAGAAGGGACTGCCCAGAGCTAACCGTGCAGATTGGCTCCTGCCTGAGCTCTCACGAGCGGGATCGCCTGATCGAGTTCCTTCAGTCCAACTCGGACGTCTTCGCCTGGACGCCTGCGGATATACCGGGGATAGATTCCGAGGTCATGGTTCACCGACTCCAGGTGAAGCCAACTTGCAAGCCCATAAGGTAGAAGAAGCAGAGCTCTGCGCTGGAACAACAGCGAGCAGCTGCCGAGGAGGTCGACAAACTCCTCGACGTCGGTTTCATCTGAGAGGTCTCCTACCCAGAGTGGCTCGCCATTGTAGTCCTCGTGAAGAAAGCTAATGAAAAATGGCGCATGTGCATGGACTATACCGACTTGAACAAGGTTTGCCCAAAGGACAGTTTTTCTCTTTCCAGGATCGACCAGCTCGTCGACTCCACCTCGGAATACCAGCTGCTGACCTTTATGGATGCCTTCTCGGGGTACAATCAAATTCGAATGGCGCCCGAGGATGAGGAAAAGATGGCCTTCATCACCGACAAGGGCCTCTACTGCTACAAAGTGATGCCATTCAGGCTGAAGAATACCGGAGTGACGTACCAGAGGCTGGTCAGCCAGGTCTTTAAAGATCAAATAAGCCGAAACATGGAAGTCTATGTAGACGACATGTTGGTGAAAAGCCGGACGGTGGAGCATCATATAACTGATCTTGATGAAGCATGTTCCACCCTCCGAAAGTACCAAATGAAGCTCAACCCCACCAAGTGCGCCTTCGGAGTCACCTCGGGCAAGTTCCTCGGTTTCATGGTAACCCAGCGCGGGATCGAAGAGAACCCCGAGAAGATTCGAGCACTGCGGGAAATGATGCCACTAAAAACAGTCAAGGAGGTACAACGGCTCACTGGGCGAGTCATGGCCCTAGAAAGATTTGTTTTCAGGTCGGCCGAGCGGTGCCTCCCATTCTTCAAGATCCTCAAACGGCCGAAGAACTTCCTATGGTCGGAGGAATGTCAGCAAGCCTTCAAAGAGCTCAGACGCCTTCTTGCCTCCCCTCCATTACTCATAAAGCCCCAGCAATACGAGCTCCTCTATTTATACCTGGCCATCTCCTCGGTGGCCGTAAGCTCGGTGCTGGTCCGAGAAGAAGACAAGCTTCAAAGACCTGTATATTATACCAGCCGGGTCCTGAGGGATGCCGACACCTGATATTCCAAGTTGGAGAAGACAATCTATGCACTGGTTATCTCGGCCCGAAGGCTCCGACCCTACTTCCAGGCCCACACTGTGGCCATATTGACCGACCAGCCTATGAAGCAAATTCTGCAACGGTCGGACCGTGCGGGGAGGATCGCTAAATGGGCGGTCGAACTCGAAAAATTTGACCTTGAATATCATTCGAGGTCGGCAGTCAAGGCTCAAGTGCTCGCTGACTTCATAGTGGAATGCACTCTGCCGGATGACCCCGAGCCCAAGCTCGCACCAACAGAGGAGACCCCAAGGCAACCATGGGTTTTGCATGTAGACGGCTCTTCGACCTCGGGGGGTAGCGGAGCAGGCCTCATCCTCACTAGCCCGAACGGGGTAGTCGCAGAGCAGGCTCTGTGCTTCGGGTTCTCCACCTCGAACAATGAGGCAGAGTATGAGGCACTCATCACCGGACTGAAGCTGGCAAAGGAGCTGAAAGTCGAGGACCTAAAGGTCTTCAGTGACTCCCAACTGGTCGTGAGTCAGATTTTGGAAGATTTCGAAGCGAGAAAGCCATCAATGCAGAAGTATCTCCAAAAGATGAGAGACATCACCTTCACATTGGGCTCCTTCGACATTCAGCACGTTCTCAGAGTGGAAAACACGAGGATGGATGAATTATCAAAGCTGGCGACTTTCCGCATGAGAGAGCTTCCAAAGACCACAACACTCGAGTATCTCCAAGTGCCCAGCACCGAGGAGCCCGAACTAGCTCTCTGCATCAAGACCAAGCCAAGCTGGATGGACGCGTTTGTCAGCTACTTGTAAAATGAAATCCTCCCTGATGATGAGCTCGAGGCCCGCCGACTCAAACGATAAGCTTTCCAATACATCTTATATGAAGACAAGCTTTACCGCAGGTCGTTCACCTCTCCTATTCTTAGATGCCTCCATCCATCAGAGGCGGACTATGCCATGCGAGAGGTCCATGAAGGGATCTGCAAAAATCACCTGGGGGTCGAGCCCTGGCCCACAAGATCCTGCGCCAAAGATATTATTGGCCCACACTTCAAAAGGACGCATTAAACTTCGTCCAAAGGTGCAATCGGTGTCGGCGGAATGCTAACATTTAGCGCCGACCCTCAGCCCCACTGACTTCGATCAGCGCCCCCGGCCGTTTGCCCAATGGGTGATCGACATTTTGAGACCATTTTCCCTAGCCACTAGGCAGAGAAAGTTTCTCATTGTCTCCATCAATTACTTCACCAAGTGGGTTGAAGCTAAACTGGTGGCTCGGATATCTGAGCCAAAGATACGAGACTTTGTTTGGAAGTCAATAATCTGCAGATTCGGGCTCCCTCGCATCCTCATATCCGACAACGGCCGTCAGTTCGACAATGCCCGTTTCAGGGAGTTCTGCTCCGAGCTCGGCATCGACCACCGCTTCACCTCGGTCGCCCATCCACAGACGAACGGAGAAACCGAGGTGACGAATCGTACCATTCTTCAAGGGTTCAAGGCCAGACTCGACCGATCCAAAGGACAATGGGTCGAAGATCTCTACAATGTTCTCCGGGCCTATAGAACTACATTTCGACTTCCTGCTGGCGAGACCCCCTTCAACCTGGCGTACGGAACAGAAGCTGTCATCCTCTTGAAAATCGAACTCCCCTCATTAAGGGTGGAAAATTATGATGCAGCCTCCAACTCGTCTCAGCTCAGGAGTAACTTAGACCTCGTTGAGGAGACAAGGGAAGCCGCCTGAGTCCGTATGGCGAGATACCAATGGAAAATGGCACAGTACTACAACTCCAGAGTAAAAGCCAAGCTTTTCAAGGTGGGAGACCTTGTCCTAAGGAAAGCTGAAGCTTCTCAGCCAACCGAGCAAGGAAAGCTTGCCCCAAACTGGGAGGGGCCATACCGAGTTGCTCGAGTCCAGCGGCCCGGAGCGTACAAACTGGAGTCTCTTGAAGGGACCCTCACCTCCGAAGCTGGAACTCCGAAAACCTTTGGATGTATTATCAATAGAGCCTCCAGTGGTCTTCGATGTTCGGGAACACAACTGATGCTTACCCCCCTTTTTATATTAATTTATTTGCGGCTCTCCCTTAATTATTCAATACTTCTCCTGATGTTGATCTACTTGTTAACTTTAGGATGCCCGGCCAAGTCCGGTTGCCCAACCAAGTTCGGATGCCCCCGCTAAGCTCGGCATGCTCCGCCACGGCGACTCCAAGTTCGGTCTCCAACTCCAAATTTGGTCTCCATCTTCAAGTTCGGTCTCCATCATCAAGCTCGGTCTCGATCTCCATCAAAAATCCCGACCAAGCTTAGGATGCCCCACTGAGTCGACAGTGAGCCCCAGCTTCCTCGACCTCGGAAAGCATCGCGGGGTCGACAGCGAGCCCAAGCTCCCTCGACCTCGGAAAGCGTCGCTGGGTCGATAGTGAGCCTCTCTTCCTTGACCTCGCGCACGATCCCCCGACTAAGATCGGAATGCCCCACTGAGTCGATAGCGAAATCCGGCTCCCTCGACCTCAGGATGCATCGCAGAGTCGACAGCGAGCCCCAGCTCCCTCGACCTTGTGCATGATCACCCGACTAAAGTCGGGATGCCCTGCTGAGTCGACAGTGAGCCCCGGCTCCCTCGACCTCGGAAAGCATCGTAGAGTCGATAGCGAGCCCCAGCTCCCTCGACCTCGTGCATGATCCTCCGACTAAGGTCGGGATGCTCCACTGAGTCGATAGCGAGCCCCAACTCCCTCGACCTCGGGATGCCCCACTGAGTCGACAGCGAGCCCCAGCTCCCTCGACCTCGGGATGCCCCGCCAAGTCGACCGTGACCCAAGTCTCCCTCGACCTCGTAACGACGTTTCCACGATATCTCCATGATATTTCGACGGCTTTCGACGCCTCCTGCGACAACACGCCCCGATCTGAGTGGGGGCACCTTGCCGAGTCAACCACAGGCCAAAGAAAGCTGCTGAAGTCAACCTCGGAGCAGAGTCGCTTAGTTCGACCCGAGACACTTGGCTCCAACTACACGAGAGGTATACCCTACTCGGCACATACATTTTTACACTTACTTGGTTATATTACAGAATGATCAATGGACAAAGTCCGCCTCCTGTGTATTTCTGACAAAGCCTCGACCAGGCTCGGGGTCCCCTGACCAAGGTCGGGATGCCCCACTAAGTCGGCCGTGAGCCCAAGCTCCTTCGGCCTCGCGTACGATCCTCTGACCTAGCTCGGAGGCCCGATCCCACTCGAACACCTCAACCTAGCTAGAGACAGCCTGCTATGACGACCTTGAGCTCTACCTGATGATGTCCCGGCTAAGCTCGGGGATACCTAGCCACCTTGATCATGAACTCCACTTCAAGTCTCGCCTAACGGCGCCTCAACCAAGCTCGAGATCAAAGAGCATGCAAGCTCCGATGACAACTCAGCCTCGGCCTGCACTGTTGTTAAGCCCGAGCTCAAAGACTTAATAAGACCCCTCCGAAAGCCGAGCCCAAGGACTTGGCGAAATTTCTCCATAAGACCCTTTCGAAAGCCGAGCCCAAGGACTTAGCTAAATTTTGCCAAAAAACGCTGGAACTACCTATGGAGGTGATAGTCAACTTTAAAAACCATGCAATAGCACGTATCTGGTAGGATAGTGATTACGGATATCGATCCACAGGGATTGGGACTTGGTTCCGTAGGGGATGTAATCCGAGATGCAGGGGATCCGGTCGTGGGATGAAGTAGATCATGAACGCTATCCGGAGGGAAGATATGGCTTAGTTCGGAAGAATGATACAGGAGCTAGAAGATAAGGATGATAGTTTCGAAGCAGGGGAGATGCATTTGGACGTTGGGAATTTCATGAGATCAAGCCGTGGACGATGGGATTCTATTCTCATCGGAAGAGTTCTGTCTTGAGGCAGGAAATAATGTGGATGAAACGAGCTGGGAGCAGGGGATTTTGTTTGGATGTTGGGATCTAGCGGAAGAAGAGTGAAGGCTTGAACTCTATTTTGTTAAGCTGGGAGGTGACGTGGAAGCTAGAATGTTGCCCACGGCTGAGAAGGAATGAGGCTTTGGAATCTGTGCAACTAAGATGGTATGCTTTGAGATCTGAGAGACAAATAATTGAAGGAATTTTATTGTTTTTTTTTGAAATTAAAATAGGAGAATTAGATTATGTGGAAAAAGAGTTGGAACGAGTGGAAAGAAGTTTAGGTGAACTTGTGAAGAGTCAGGAATTAATGGAAAGCACTGAGTTTTGGAGAAGAGTTCTTGGAGTCGACTCTGGAGGATGTAAAATTGTGAAATGATGCAGTGTCAGTTTAGGCTTTACCTAATTGAGCTCGACTCGACCTGCATGCATTAAGCTTAATCAATAATCAAAATTGAATTAAAATGCATTGATGAAGGTGAACATATTTTTTTAGTTGAATTTACAAAATATGTAAATTAAAATAATGATAAGTGCTATGAATAAGATATTAATTTATGCATTATTTAGCACTTATCACACCCCCCAATCTATATTTTGTTAGTCCTCGAGCAAAATAAAAAAAAACTAACTCACTTTCGCAGGAATCGCGATTGCATTTACCGTATGCAATAAGGCTTTAAACCCCTAGGTGGCCCTAGTGGATGAGTTTTGTCTCGTGAGGGTTTCCGGCTCAGACACCCACAAACTGTTGTCTAAAGAATTTATTTTATTATTTTATAAAATCTAATTTCAAATGCCTTAATGTCAAGAATTTCAAAAGCACACAAAGTTTTAGTTACTAAGTCAGCCTAAATTCTAGGTCAGTATGCAACTTAAGTTGAAGTCACTAAGTTTCTGTTAGGAAGTTGTAAGGCTAATTTACTTAGGTGCTCGGTGATATCTGGATCATACACAAGCTAAGGCTTTAGATTCTCCAAAATACTGCTAAAGCTAGTAATTTCCAAGAATTGGTCAGATAAGACCTATTCACTGATTCAAAATCATCCTATCTTGCAGGATTTCGAGAATTGTGGATGTTTACTTTAATACCTCATGGGCTTGATCTGTAATATTCCAGTGTACTCAAATTTTTACGATGACGGGTTTCACACTATCGTCTTTTTCAAGGTCAATATTATTTTCTCTTTCGCTGTTATTTATTTATTTATTTATTGTGTATTTATAAATAAATTATGCACTTTTACTCTTATAATGATTCCTCCGTGTAGCGAGCATTCAGTCAACACTCCCACACCAAATGGCATAAGGTGTTGGGCATCAAGACTCCCCTACGGACCTATGCTCGGGTTCCTCATACAAGCCCGCTGATCTTTGACAATAGGTAGCCCTTTTCGATGTACCTGACTAAATTCACTTTTTTTTTATAAATAAATATGGGATAATAGTGAATTAGATAGGAATGATTCATCAAGACTCAAGGTTGCTACTAGACGTAACAACATAATGTTGAACCTAACCCTTAGAAGTGCAGGCCATGTGTGTTGTGAAATTTCAAAGTAAAAATTATCTTACAACTCACTAAAAGAACTTTTAATGAAAAGAACTCAAGTTGTCTTACTTCTGACTAATCATTGGGCTTGTTAGATTTATATACTTTATGCATTTATCATTTCAGCACTAAGGCATAGAAATTAGGTTCGTTTTTTTTTAATATTCGAAAAACTTATTCACAAATCAAAAATTCGAAAAATTTCTTCAAAAATTCTAATCCTATACCCCCCAACCTAGATCAGACATTGTCCTCAATATTTTTATATATATATATATTTTTTATTATTATTTTTGTTATTTTTTTTGAATATTAAATTTTTATTTTTATTTTTTTATATTTTTTATTTTTTATTTTAATTTGGACGAAAATATGATGCATATGAAGGATAGAAGTATTGTACCTTAGTTGTATCAGTAATATGAGGACTCCTGTTAAGAAATTAATAAAAAAAATGCGACAAAAAAATATGCAAAAATAACCTATGAGAATTGGGTTGCCTCCCAATAAGCGCTAAGTTTAACGTCTTCAGCCAGACGCAGCGCATCGTTAATTATATCATATCGGGTTCATGCCAAGTTTTTCAAGAAAGAAAATTTGTGGAAAACTGATTGTCGGGCACAGAGTTGGCTGCTTCTATGGCCTTTTCTATAGCAATGTCAACATGGGTCAAGCATGTTTTTATAGGGTCATCTTCTAAAATATAGGGAAGAGCTTCTTCTACAAGATCATCCATTTTGTCTATTAGGAAGCACTCAACTTTCCTCGTGGGTTGGTCGGCCGTATTGAACACATTTAATTTTACCTTCATGTTTCCAAATGATATGTTCATTATCCCTGTTCTATAATTGATGCACGCATTGGCTGTTGCTAAAAAGGGGCGCCCAAGGATTACGGATATTTGTTTCTTAGGATTAGGCTCATGTTCCATATCAAGGACGATAAAATTTACTGAAAAATAGAATTTATCTACCTTGACAAGAACATCTTCAATTACCCCATGTGGTGTTTTTACAGATCGATCAGCCAATTGAAGGGATACCGAAGTTGGTTTTAACTCACCTAACCCAAGTTTCTCATAAACTGAGTAAGGTAAAAGGTTGACACTTGCTCCTAGATCTAAGAGTGCTCGATCAATGAAATTATTTCCTAAGACACAGGAGATGGTGGGAGCACCAGGATCTTTAAATTTTGGAGGGGTGTTGTTTTGGAGAATAGAACTCACTTGCTCAGTTAGCAGGACCTTTTTAGGCACATGTGTCCTAAATTTTTGCTTTTGGGTACAAAAGTCTTTGAGAAATTTGGCATAGGAGGAAACTTGTCTAATAGCATCAAGAAGCGGGGGGTTGATTTTGACTTGTTTGAAAACCTCCATCATCTCCTCTAGTGAAGTTTCCTTTTTGCCAAAGAGAGAGGGTGAATTAAGAGCTTCAGGAAATGGGACTTTTGGAATGTGAGTTTTGGCAGAAGGTGGAAGAGCTGAAGAAGAAGAAGGTTTTGGATTTTCATATGATATATTTTGCTCCTCTTCCTTACCTTTGTTATTGTTTCCCTCCCCAATTTTATTGTCTACTACACGTCCACTCCTTAGGGTAGTCAAAGCATTGGCTTGTTCATGATGAATTGTATTTAGTTGATTTTCTTGAGCTATGTATTGTTCCTTAGGATTACTCACTGGTTGGCTTGGAAGCTTTCCTTCCTCTCGCTTGTTCAGTGCATTAGCTAGTTGCCCCATTTGGGATTCTAGCTTGGCGATGGATTGCATGTGAGAGTGCACCAATTGTGTAATAGTTTCCAAACCTTGAAGGGCGGTCAACACTTTCTCCTCAAAGGCTGTGTTTCTTTGAGGTGGAGGAGGATTGTATTGAAATTGAGTCGAGGGACGGCAGGGATGAATATTTTGTGGGGTTTGAAAATTTTGAGGGTTTTGAAAATTTTGAGAGTAGGGTTGGGCAGTATTCGAAGCTTGCTGCTTCCAAGAAAAGTTTGGATGATTCTGCCATCCCGGGTTATATGTATTGAAAAATGGGTCATTACCCGGTCGGGACTGTAACTTCAACGCAGAAAATTTATAACAACCGGTTAGTTTTTTGGCTTGGGCAGCATTAACTTGTTCTTGCACAAATTCAGAAAATTGAGCTGCCGAAGGGCACTCGAAAATAGGGTGAGACGGGCTAGACCAAAGAGCACAAACTTGTGCTTGGGGAAAGTTTGGAAGCTGTTCTCTAGACATTAGCTGGTCCAATTTGCGGGACAGTGCATCTACTTTGTCGGATAGACCTATGGGCTGGCTAACTTCATATATGGTCCCTTTTCTTTGAGAACTCGGAGGTGGTTGATGAGCGAAGGAGGTATGGTGGAGAGAATTTTCATTAAGGTTTTCAAACATCTGCCAGGCCTCATGCTCACTCTTAAGCATGAAAGTTTCCCCACACGAAGCATCAACCATCTGACGGTTTCGTTCAGATAATCCATCATAAAAGCATTGCACTAATTGCCATTTGGGTATTTGATGGTGCGGGCATTTTCGGAGTAAATTTCTAAATTTTTTTCAAGTTTCATGAAATTCTTCTCCGTCAAATTGGGAGAAGCTCGTGATAGCACGCCTAAATTGGTTCGTTCTTCCTATGAAAAAATATTTTTTCAGAAATTCATGTTGCATTTGGGCCCATGAAAGAATAGAATTGGCTTCTAATGAATGGAGCCACTGCTTAGCTCTATCCTTAAGGGAGAAAGAAAACAGTCTAAGTTTCAGAGCATCATCAGTGAAGTTCTGAATTTTGACAGTAGTGCAGATCTCAAGGAACTCATCTAAATGTTTGTATGGGTCTTCATTGTTAAGTCCATAGAAAGAGGGAAGCATTTGGATGACACTAGACTTAATTTCAAACTGCACAGCAGCAGTGGTATCAGGTAGTCGAATACAAGAAGGAGAGGTGTAAATAGAAGGAGTGAAGTACTCCTTTAACAACTTGGGTTGTTCTTCAGCCATCTCGACAGGTGGGGCAGATCCTATGGTTCTATAGGTACGGATTTTGGCTCGAAGGGCCCTAATAGAACGCTTTATTTCAGAATCAAAAGGTACTAATTCAGGAGATCTGGAACAACATCCTAGCATATACTAATACTTTTCTGATTAGTCAAGTACAGTCAAGCATGCACTAAAAGGAAAACACATCAAGTCCTTGTGTTTACCCTAAAATCACTAGACAGCTCCTAACTAGTTTGAAGAGGGCACCTAAGCCTCCAATCCGGTCTAATGACTAAGTTGACCAGGTAAGCTCCCAGATAAGTGGGGGGGTCACGATGCGTTCGCAAAGGTTCCACTTAAAAACCACTTGCCTCGAACAGATGAACTGTCTTCCTTGGGACAAAGCTTGCCTAGACATCAACTGAGCCACAGAGCGAAATTGGTGCAACTTTCGGTGATCTTCATCCTATTGAGCTCGAATGTCCCTAGGAGCCAACGTCTAATTGATTTTAATTAAAGTGATGGCTATGTGTAAATTGGTTCACCTAATTTGGGCAAGAATCTGGTGATGAAATTTAGTTCTTATCTTGTTGGGGTGATTGCCCTTACTATGTGCGGATTAATTGGTGTATGTGTATCAAGCATGCATTCACACTTTTGCTGAAATTAAAATCAAACAATCACCACAAAATTTTAGGCTACTTGGGAATCAATTTAAATAAGAAAGGTTTAGATGTTACCAAAGGAAATTTTTCCAGCAATTTTTTAAAGCAAACCTTTACAGCATTCCTTTTTCAGTAGTTTTCTTTTTGATCGTCCCAAATTTCCTCTTTGATTCCTGATCGAATAATACCAACAGAAAAATCAAAAATTAGTAAGAGAGAAAAAAAAGGATAAGTAAAGTAACAAAAATAGAAAATATTTTTATTTTATTTTAGATATATATATGTATATATATATATATTTTTTAAAGAGTTTTTCTTTAAAAGAAAAAAATAAAAAAATAAAAAGAAAAACAACTATACTAGCAATCCCCGGCAACGACGCCAAAAATTGATAGTCAACTTTAAAGACCACGCAATAGCACGTATCTAGTAGGATAGTGATTATGGGTATCAATCCACAGGGATTGGGACTTGGTTCCGTAGGGGATGTAATCTGAGATGCAGGGGATCCGGTCGTGGGATGAAGTAGATCATGAAAGCTATCCGGAGGGAAGATATGGCTTGGTTCGGAAGAAAGATACGGGAGCTAGAAGATAAGGATGATAGTTTCGAAGCAGGGGAGATGCATTTGGACGTTGGGAATTTCATGAGATCAAGCCGTGGACGATGGGATTCTATTCTCATCGGAAGAGGAGTTCTGTCTTGAGGCAGGGAATAAAGTGGATGAAACGAGCTGGGAGCAGGGGATTTTGTTTGGATGCTGGGATCTAGCGGAAGAAGAGTGAAGGCTTGAACTCTGTTTTGTTAAGCTGGGAGGTGACGTGGAAGCTAGAATGTTGCCCACGGCTGAGAAGGAATGAGGCTTTGGGATCTGTGCAACTAAGATGGTATGCTTTGAGATCTAAGAGACAAATAATTGAAGAAATTTTATTATTTTTTTTTGAAATTAAAATAGGAGAATTGGATTATGTGGAAAAAGAGTTGGAACGAGTGGAAAGAAATTTAGGTGAACTTGTGAAGAGTCAGGAATTAATGGGAAGCACTGAGTTTTGGAGAAGAGTTCTTGGAGTCGACTCTGGAGGATGTAAAATTGTGAAATGATGCAGTGTCAATTTAGGCTTTACCTAATTGGGCTCGACTCGACCTGCATGCATTAAGCTTAATCAATAATCAAAATTGAATTAAAATGCATTGATGAAGGTGAACATATTTTTTTAGTTGAATTTACAAAATATGTGAATTAAAATAATGATAAGTGCTATGAATAAGATATTAATTTATGCATTATTTAGCACTTATCAGGAGGCGAACGATGCATGGAATTCAATTCATACAGCCGAAGACAAGAGTTCATTGATTACGCAAGCAGAAGCCACCTCAAAGTGAAGATAAGGAAAGTATGTATTTCATTGATAAGAAGCCCTAAGGCCAACTACAAGACTCGACAAAGAGGCCGACCCTCCAGGCCGTACAATGGCCGTAACGGCCGACCTCATTTATGAAAAGAAAAAGAAAAGAGGGAAGCTAAGGCCTAGGGCATCTCAGGGGCTGCAGCGGCTTCGGCGTCGGCCTCAAGGTTGTCCACGACGATCACGCTGGGATCATCAGCAGGAGCTGCCCCAAGGTCCTCCGCCGCCCCGTCTCCACGAGCATCTGCAGCAACCTCGAGCGGGGCTTCGCCAGTGGCTTCAAAAGTGCCTTCGGCAGCTTCTCCAGGAAAAGCCTCCTGAGTAGCCTGCTTGCCCACCTCAGTCACGGCCTCGAAGGTTTCCCGCTCAGCCTCAAGGTTCGCAGGCGCGCCGCTGATCGCGCAGCCGTCCTCCAGACTCCCGGGCTCGCTTTCACCCTCGGCGATCCCCATATTGGGCTGAAGACCGCTGAGGTTGAACTGAGGGCAGATCTGCCGCATCTGCCTCCAGAAGTCCTCAAAATCGCGGATGAGCCCGTCCACGGCCTCCTCCTCCATCAAGTCACGGAACTCTTCCGACTCCCGGAAGAGTTGCACCGCATTTTGGGCTTGCTCCAGTGCCCTTTTTTCTCGAGCCTCAAGTTTCTTGATCTTCAGGCGGAAGAGCCCCACCTCGTGCTGATGGCCGGAGATCGCGGAGCGGGCTTCGACGAGACGCGCCTCGGAGGCGTGAAGCTCCGACGTCACCAAAGCGTGCGAGGCCTTCTCTTCCTCGAGCTGCTCAACCGACGATTGCCGCTCGGCCTCGGCGGCCTCCATCCTCGTAAAGGCCTCCCCCCGCAAGGCCTCGGCTTCGCCAAGCCTTCTCTCGGCCTCGTCCTACGCCCTTTGGCTCCTCCGAGCAATATCCAGACAATCGGCCACCACGGAGACCAACATGTTGACCTCATGAAGATGCTGTAGAGGAGAAAAAAAGGAGTAAGTAGAGGTGAAGGGTTTGAAAAAATATGAAAGTTAAGGCAAGAAGCTAACTTACCCGAATGGCGGAGCAGTAGGTTTGGTCGATAAGGCTGCCAAAATCTGCAGCCTCGAACTTGGCTCGGTCGGCCGGAAGCAGCGCAACACGGAATACCTGGCGCGCGATTTGGCCATCATGGAGGGCCGAGTCGCCCTCGTAGACCACCCACTCCGGGTAGAGGGTCCTCCTCTCCTGGCGGGCCTCGGCCCTCGAAGAGCTCGGAAGGTTGGGTCTCGCCGAGCTCTGCAGAGATGGGCTCGGGACCCCGAGACCGCTGCCCAGCTCGGGGCCCAAGCATCGTAAGCGGATGACCTGGCGACTTGGTCGCTGGGAAATAGGGGCTGGGCAAGCAGGAGTCGCGGGATTCCTCGCAGAGCTCGAGCCCGCGCGCTCGGTGGAAGGAACCTCCTTTCGAATGAAGTCGGATGTCCTCGCCTCAGGGCCCCTCACCTCGGTGGGAGAAGCAGTCGAGGCTGACCTAGCCTTCTTCCCGGGCTCGGGTCGAGCCCCGCCGGCCTCGACTGCCCTCTTCTTGTATCGGGCAAGAAGAGCTGCATTACTGGGCACCATCCTAACAATTTTTGAAAAGCAAAAAAGGCCCAAGCATCAGGTCCCACCAAAGAGTGATGATATATATATATATAAAAGAAGAAGAAAACAAGAAAGACGAAAGACGACAAAACAGAGGAGCAGTGCAACCGCTCTTATCCTGGGGAAGCGCCGACCTCAGGCTGATATTCACCAAAGCCTCCTCGCTCAGGAGGTCATTCAGAAGAATATTCTCCTCGAGGCCGTAAAGAGCATCGAGAGTCTTCTGCTCACTCTCTAAAAGTTTGGGGGACTTGTTGACGGCCTTGAGTCGGGGTTGCCCCCACCTCGGGTCGAATCCCCACGAGCGCTCGGAGGAGAGAAAGAAAAATTTCTCCTTCCACCCACTAATGGAGGAAGGAGCATCTCAGAAGAATGGCCTACCGCCCCGAAGGGCGAGGTAGAGCCATTCTCCGTCTGCCGGATTGGACTTCAACATAAAGCACCGGCGAAAGACGTTCACCGAGGTCGGTATCCCATGCGTGAGGCAAAGGGATAAGAAACCGATAATGGTTCTCCACGAGTTTGGAGCGAGCTGCGCTGGGACGAGTTGATACGTCGCCTGGAGCTCGTTCACAAATCTGTGCAGGAGGAATCGCAGGCCAACCTAGAGCGTCTCTACGTACACCCCGATCCGACCTGGTGGAGGTCTCATCACCCGGTCTTCCGACCCCGCGGGCTCAAGGCGAAACCCGCACTGAGAAAAAAGTCGGGCACGAATCAACTCCAACTCCTCCTTGGTCAAGCTAGACCCGACTCCGTCGGGACCATGACCCACCTCCGATGCAACCTCCCTCCTATGAGGTAGGTCCCTATCGAAGAATGAGGCATTGCCTGGCATTGCTGAGAATAGGGGGAGACCAAAAAGGAGGAAGGCAAAAAGGAAGAAAAGGGGAGACAAAGACCCTCCGAGCAAACGAGAGAGAAAAGACCTACTGTGGGCCTCACCGGAAACGCCGCTGACCAAAGATGAAGAACAAAGATGACCACCGAAAATCGCCTTGAAGCACTACCGGAAGATCTAAGCAACAATCGGAAGACAAAAGGAGAAGAAAATGGAAGAGGAAAGCAACAGCTGTGGCGACCAAATGAGAACTTTTAGGGCCAAGTCAGGGGTTTATATAGACCCCTCCGACGACCCTGATCGACAGAGCCATATCTCTCCTTCCGTCTAGATCGCGCCACGTGTCAGCCCCGAAAACCGAAGCGGCGTATCAACTTGGATCGATGCTTTAAAAGCAGAATCGAGGCGGCGTCCCGTCGGATCTCGGAACCTCATCATAAACCCGCGGCTCAATACCGCCTCGAAAAGCAAAAAGGCGTCGCCTCGTGCTCTCATTAAAGACGCCCCAAAATGCACGGAACGACGGAACAATTTAAAGCTACATGGTCCCACCGGCATAAAGACAATTACTTCCTTCGCTCAAACTCATAAGCGGCTCAAACTCGAAAGTCGGGAGGTATTGTTGGAAGAAAAATGGACTGCCCCAAAACACGTGGATGCATCGCCGGCACGTGATGACGAGTGCAATGGCAGCAACCTTTAGAGGCGCCCGATCTCAAGGTGCCCGACCCCAAGGCGCCCGACCTCAAAGGTGTCCGACCTCAAGACGCCCGACCTCAGAGCTCACGGCCTTGCACCCTTAATCTCGGCTAAGCTGAGCCCGACCGACCTTAAGTCTGAGGAAGACCCGATCAAAGGGTGAAGCAGACCTCTCCACTCTACCAGGAACCAAGCTCCCCCCTCCTCATCCAGGATCTAATCCCGCGATCTTCGCTTGAGCAACTGTCAGCAATTAAATGTGCACGATCTCCATGGACCTCCAACTTACTCAAAATCTCAGGCCATCCACGACAAGTCGTTGACTCACTCCATCTCGTTCAGTCGCCCACGGCAACTCACTAATGCGCCACTCCATCTCGTTCAGTCGCCCACGACAACTCATTAATGCGCCACTCCATCTCGTTCAATCGCCCACGGCAACTCATTAATATGCATGGTCTCGCACGATCATGACGGTAGCCCATTAATTCATCCAGTCACATCTCAGGTAACCCTGGAACTCCTCCTATAAAAAGGGAACCTCTTCCTCTTAGCGGGGGGATTCTGGCCTTTGACTTCTATTTACACAGTTTCTATTTCTTTCTCCAAATTAAGCTCCCCTCTGACTTAAGCATTGCAGGGCCGGCGACGGAAACCCCGGCCACCGGCTTCTTGCAAGATCCCCAGAGGACGCTGCTCCGCCGACGCGCCGCCCGTCGGAGCTCCGCCTTCTCAGCCAATGGTCGCCCCCCGGGTCTAATTTTCAGCAACAATTGTCATGATATAACTAATAAAAGACTGAAAGAGCATGCTTCTGTTATTTAGAAAATATTTATGTTTTTCAAGTAGGGAAGTAAATGGATCAGGAAGAAACAAAAGATATCTTAAACTTTCATCAGATCCAACATGAAGACTTAGTTTGAATATTATAAAATTTGATCCATAGATCAGTTCATGAAACTCCAGCCTCAAGATGTGTTTGAAAACTAGGGATGGCATTGGGTCGAGAATAAGTCAAGTAGGCCATTACCCCTACACACCTCATATTTGCCTCAGAGCAGGGCGGGTAGAGTTAGATGGGGCAATTTTAAAGGATAGGGTCAGGTAAAGCTACAAAAGTTTTTTTTTTTTGGCACACAAATCAATTTTTTTTTTCTCTAGGAGAGGATTTGTGAAGATTTATATGTATTCACATCGTATTCAAGATGGATTTTTCTATTATGTGTACCCACCTCACATCTGGTGCAGGTCGAGTAAAACTTGCTCGATTAGGGCCAGGTAAGGCCAGATACCCAATGGGAAGGAGTAAATTGCCATTTCTATTAAAAATGGGAGGCAACTAACAAATATTGAGTGGATATTTTATGTATACAATTGCAAGTCGGTTGGATTTGGACATTATCCATATAGTAGGAACATTCAAATACAAAGTTCATTGAAAATCAAGTTAATGGCTCTTCTTGGAAGTTGGAAGTATATACTAGAATTATGTGACCTTATAGATTGTATTCTCAAGTATTTATTGTATTTTTTTTTAATTTTATTGTGCAATTCAATTATTAGATGGTCATGCTAGTGAGCGCAGTTCAATTTAAATTGTCAGGCCATTGATATTAGAAAGCAGCGAGAATTGGCATACACGGACCTCATGATTTAAATTTTGCTCACATGAAATTTTTGATTATATCACATCATTGATAGTTAGAATATATGTTGAGCATGACTATCATCTTTTAAAAATGTGGCTTTGGAGGCTCTTGAGCAGGGTTAGGTCTTTTGAGCTTTCAATGTGGAGAAAAGAGTATGCCTCTATTATTTGGAACATATATGTTTCGAATAGCTATGTAAATAACCACTGAGGTGGTAGCCCAGTGGGAGCGTGGCCTTACTTCCAACCAAGTGGTTCCGAGTTCGAAACGCACTCGGACACGGGTTCTGGAAGGGTGTATCGCTCTATTGGTAGCCTCGGTGGTGCCAGGTATGACGTACTCACACGTGACATTCGTGCCGGTGCTCAGATGGGTAACCAAGCCGGGTCCACGGGTGGGGAGGGTATGAGTAAAACCGGCTGGGGTGCCCAACACACGGTCATTTCTGCCCGCATCGAACATTCTCCTGGCGGGGTGGGGGCCCAGTGGGGGCTGCTACGCAGAGGTGGGCTTGTCCCTTCCTCCCCCCCTTCCCCTTTTGTTTCAGCAAAAAAGTTATGTAAATAGACCAGGTCTAAACTGAATATATCTAAAATTCTCATTGGAGTTGACTTGATGACTTAGTCCAAACAATATAGAATCTGGTAATTAGGCAATACATTTACATTTCTATATGCAAGATGCATTCAAAAGATTGAGATGATGATAGAGAAGGGATAATTATTGAGAGGATGTTTCTTTAGGGTCCCAAGTTGGTCAGATTTGAAGTGTTTTCATCTAGGATGCACTCAAATGATAAGATCTTTGAGATCAAGTCCACAAATCCCCTTGGAAGTTGGAAATGTTACAATTCCGTGATCTTATAGATTGCTTGTCAAAATAACTACTAATTATTTTATTGTCAATCATGATGGTTGTACCAGTGAGAGTGGACTTGGTTTGAAATGTCTGCCCAATAGTTTCAAAAAGTAGCTCTTGATTTAATTTGTACTTAATTGAGGCCTTTTGACTATATTGCATGATGGATAGAACATATATTACATCTTGGCAATTAGCATACGGTCAATTAGAGAAAGAAGAAGAGACCTTGGACTGGGTTTTTGATAGACTAGTAACCATGTATCACCGACGGAACACTTAATTTTTTGACTGAGTTAAAGAATAGGGGGAATTGCGTGAGTTTTGACTCTTCTCTTCGTCCATTCCTACCACTATGCTCTTGCTCTCGCTCTTTCTCTCCTTCCCATTGGAAGGATTGGCTGGTCGAAGATGGACTGGCTAGGCTATTCAGAGAGGATCTGAGATCGTGTTTCTTCATATCAAATATTAAACACTGCAAAAAATCCAGATATAAATATATATTTTCAATGCTCAGCAGCTCCAAGGTTAATCCTTGATTTGATTGTTTTTGATTCATCCAACCTTAGAGGAGAGTTAATAGTCCATTAGTTTTCTGTCAAAGAATGCTGACACTTTCCTAGAAACTTCATTCAAGTTGCCATGTCTTTAATTCTCCCGGTAATTAAGTTAGAATATCCAAACTTGAGGTTCCCTAGATTACAAGACATTAAAGAACTTTCTTCCTTTCTATGTTTCTAATACGTCAATAAATCAACATCAAAGCATCAGAGATAATACTAGAGCCATTTTCAGAACCAAGCTTTCGATTCTTCCGAGCCTCCATTTGGACTTTCTCATAGGTTCATCACAAATTAATATGCTTTCTCCCAAAAAATATGCGTCGGTTGCTAACCTGACAACCAGTTAAAACTACGAGCCTTTGACCTGACATTAGATCTTTGTACTTAGTACAAATCTAACCAACGAAAAAACAGGTAATGGTAAAGAGTATAATTTGACTCGCTGGTTAGATGCTCCCAGACTGATGATTAGATAGTAATTAATAAGACCTTAGGCATAGTACTCTCTTCTTGGAGTAATGCGAGGGGTTACCCATTCAATAACAGAAAAAGGTTCCTTCATCCATGGGGTAATGAGGGAACGAGAGGAAGGGTTCATTGAGTCCTTCCTAGCTGTGCCAACATCATAAGACGCCAAGTGATATTTTATGTGAGACAGGTGGCCGGCCCATGGCGTTTTTCCTCAACTGGTACAATCTATTAGGTTATCATGGAGTTCATGGTAAGAGGTTTCACCATTACCTGATCATGACTGCTCTCTGCTAGATTCGGTTGGATTAAATATATGATTGACATCGCCTCGTTAACTACAAGACAAGTTATAATATATAAATGAGACGTGTACAAACATGAAATAGGACTCGGTCTACTCTAACACGTAGTCATAGTCCTTTAGTCCTCCAAAAGGATTAGAACAAAGACCACGCATATTACGTGTGGCAGATTTTGCGACCAGCGAGAATAATACGAGAATAATACGTATTATATTTGCTGGTAATTGAGACTGACTGTTCTTAGTATTAACCTTTTTAGACTTGTACAATTGAAGTCCTATTACGGCATCCTCATGGATAGAAACTAACACTATTGACCCTATTGAACAAAAATCATATCGGGCATGTGCTAGAGAAGAAAATATAAGGTGGGCTTCTTATTTTGCTTTAGTGCCTTTCTTTTTTTAAGATCTAACAGAGCCGTCAGTCCCGTGATTTTAAAAAAAAAAAAAGAAAGAAAATCGCGCACATCATCCTCTTTTTTCTCATCAAATCTCTCCATCCATTCTATTCCTCATCAAATCATCTCTTCCGCCTATGAGATCTTCCTTCCCTTTTTCGAATCCCTTTCTCCTCTTTCGAATCCTTCTCTTTTCTTCTAAGATCTTTACACCTAAGAGGTAATGAAATTTAAGTAATGGTATGTATATAATTTTTTATGTTCAATAAAGTTAGAAAATTGAGTATTGTGTACTGATACCGTTGACGCAATGTTCTAGAAACTACATATCAATTTACTTAGAGATGTGTATTGGGTTACTAGATTACTAATTTGTTTGGTATGTATCACTTGATCATGTAGTGTATACTAATAAAAGCATATTTTGAAAAATATGTATGATTTATTTGGAGGTGCATATTGGATCACTACTGGGTATGTATCAAAGAAGCTTAAAGTATGCATTAGAAAGTTGACGAGTATTTAATTATCATCTGGCCTTGCAGTATGTACTGATGAACATGATGTTTTAGAAACTGTATCAATTTATTTAGAGGTATGTATTGAGTTGCTAGATGATTAATTTCTAAGTATGTATCACTTGGCCATGTACTATATACTGGTGAACACTATGATCTGGAAACTGTATTTTGGTTTACCTAGAAGCGTGTGTTGGCTTACTAGATGACTAATTTGCTTGGTGTGTATCAGAATAAAAAGTCTGAAGTGGCAATGTTGACACAACACCCTTCTTTCTAAAATGCTCATTTCGTCCAATAAAGTGACAACAATACAAGCTGAACCACATCAGAATTTCCATAATTGTCTCTTGTTTTGGCCTGTATCAAAACTTTTGAGCCAAGCCACCCTGCATAGGTGCTCACTAAGATCACAAATGGCAATATCTAAGGTCTCAATGTAAGTGCTAGCTAAGGTCACAGTCCACAATATCTAAGGTCTCATAAAAGTTGTAGAACAAGAGCCAGCTTCCAATCTTCCCTCTCAATATCAATATTGAACTGCATGCTAGCTCCAAGACGAGCTCCTCTCACTTTGCATGCAACCCCACACTTCCCAAGAATCCTCACAGGATCCCGTTCGTTCATGGAAGAATGTAGAGCCCCTTGTTTCAGTGGGCCTGGTCCAGCATGTTGGGCTTGGGCTGGCCGTTTGGGCCATGCACCCGGCACTAGAGCTAGGGGAGGAAGACTCCTGATGGGAGCCTCCTTCCTCCTCGAGTCCAACAAGAACCAAACTTCGAAGGCATCCTGCACTCCGGTAGTGCCTGGATTTGAGCCTATAAAAAGGCCATTCTTCTTCCCTCTTAGCATAACTTGTCCTACTTGATCAATTGCTAGTTTTGAGATAATTTTTGAGGTAGTTGCCATAAAGGATCTCAGAGATTTCGCCGTCAATTTGGCTGGAAGATCTCGCCGGAGGTGAGTCGTGGTGGTTGGTTTTTCTCTCCTTCTTCTGGTTGTTAGGCCAGTGTCTTTTCTTCGAAATTCGACCAGCGAATCGCCGAAATAATAATGAATAGGATCTCCCCTATTTCATGTTACTCCTTCCATTTTGTTGGTTGTTGTCGGGCGTGCCACGCCGCCGTGGATCATCAGCCGCTGGGGGAGGGGTCGCCGACCATGAGTGGCTGTTGCCGCTGAGCACCTGTTCAGAAAGGAGAGGGGGGGAAGGAGAGAGGGCCTCACGGCTCTCTTCTTCTTTCCTTATTTCCTCTCTCCTCTCCCTCTTGATTTCTTTCTCTTTATCACTCTTTCTCTCTCTACTCATTCTCTCTCTACATATTTTAGTCGACCAGTGTTGTGACCTGGAGTTTTGAGTTGGTATTGGTCTCGGGTCGGCGTTATGCAGCCATAAGAAGGGTTCCGAGTCAGTGTTATGCGACCGTACGGGGGGTTCCGAGTTTTTGGGTTGACTTCTCTCTACTTATCTCTCTCTTCTCTCTATTATTTCTCTCTCTACCTAGATTATTTCTCTCTACTTTCTCTCTAGTTGACTCAGATAGGTGGTAAAAGGGACTCGGGGGACTTGGTGAAAGACCCTTGGTGGACGCTGGTAGGCAGTCCAGGTTACTAGTCCACTATTTTATTCTTTTTTAATAATTGAGTTTAATTCCGTAGGAGGAGAGTGATCTGCGCAAGAAGATTCTAATTAGGGTACTCTGCACCCCAGCAGGAGGATCCCAAATATTATTATTGTGGACTTGGGTTGACCCAGTAGAGGGTCCTGGAACAGTGTCACTATGACCGCCCGTCATGCTAGCCTTACCCCAACCATTGCCAAGTATTATTGGAATCTATCATCATGAATCCCTATTGTATTATTTGTACCATGGTCTGATTCTTGTTTCATGATTTGACTAGTTGGACTGGCTAGAGTGGATCGACCCAAATTGTTGGACACTATTACCTAGTCGACCTTGTCCGTCCTACACATGACTGTTGTCAGCCACTATTGGTCCCATAACTAATAACCTCTGATCTATTACCTTGATTAGATATATGTTTCTTGATCAGAAGGATTGAGTTAAGCTGTATTGACTGATTCAAACAATTAGGTATTGTTATCTAGTTGGACTCGTATATCTTCCAATATGAATCTTTTTTCATGGTCGACCCTGATTGTGTATGGTGCTATAGTCATTCAGGAAGAAAGAAGCCCAACGAGATGTTGTACTCTAACTTGATCCGAGAAAATTTTGGTTAAAATGATTCAGAGGGTAGTCCTAGATTACTACGTGATGGTGGACCCTTTAGCGAATCAGTAGAGGGTTCTGGATTGTTGAATGCCTCGGATAATTTTTGATGTTGACTTGGTTCTGTAGGAGAGCAATTTTTTGGACAAGAGGACATTGAGCAGGGTTCGCACACCCTGGTTCGTAGATCGCTGTGTGGGTAGGTGATTAGTCTGTCTGATTGTCAGCAAAGAGGTAAGAATCCTTGTACACCGACCTACATATATAAATATTTTTGTACCTATATATATATCATGTACTAATGATCGAGATAAGTAAGAAGTAAGAATAGTCTTATGATGGTTTCTATATTAAATTATATTTTGATCAAGTATACTTATGATTGATGGTATGATGGATGCATATATGATTATAACTTATACTTGCATAATCAGACTAATGGATGTGGTGCTCTTAACTAACATGTTATATTGATTGCCTCGTCACGGCCTGGAAACGTGACCATAATTAGTCTAAAACTGGAAATAAAAAGAAATTGATGTTAGATGTGAACTTGATTAAATGAACAAGGACTTTGGGCTTATCTTATTATCATTGGTTGCCCTGTCACATGCTAAAAATATGATACTATCGATTGCCCCATAACAGGCTGGAAATATGATACTATCGATTGTCCTATTGCAGGATGAAAATATGATACTATTGGTTACCCCATCATAGGTTGGAAATGTGAAACTATTGGCTACCCCATCACAGGCTGAAAATGTGAAACTACTGGTTGGCCCGTTAGAGGCCGGAAATGTAGAAATGTGATACTATTTGGTGCCCCGTCATTGGCCGAAAATGTGAAACTACTGGTTGTCCCATCACATGCTAGAAATGTGATACTCTTGGTTGCTCCGTCATAGGCCGAAAATATGAAGCTACTGGTTGCCCCTTCATAGGCCGAAAATGTGAAACTACTAGTTGCCCCATTACAAGCTGAAAACATGACTGAGATTTAACCCAAAGTCGAAAAGATAATTAATTCGAATCAAGTTTAAAAGGATTGGAATGAAAAGCATTGAAAATACTATTAAAAATTTATGAGATATCATCCAATATATCACTCTTGAGTGGCTGGATTTCTATTGATATTTGATGTACATATTTATTCTGATTATTCGAGTATTATTGATAGCTGGTTTGTATTATTATTGTGTTGGTGTGGATGTGTGGGGATTTATACTGGGCTGCAAAGCTCACGACCCCTTTCTCTTTCTCTTTTTCAAAGTTGCAGGTTACATAGTATATGGCGATGGTTAAGATCACAAGTGGAGGGGATGATTAGATAGAGAATGATTAATACTGGTTGGATAATCAAATCTTGTAATTGGACCAACTTTGTTGTTTCGTATGAATTGAGATCATTATTGATTACGGATAATGATATTATACCAAATTTTTAGGCTTTGCATATTCTTTAGGACTTTGCCTTAGAAAGTACGCAACTGTGTCGCGTACCGGACCCGAATGTTGGTTTCGGGGCGTGACATCTAATAATACGTCAATTATCAACATCAAAGCATCAGACAAAATGCTAGAGCCATTTTTAGGGCCAATATTTCGATTTTTCTAAGCCTCCATTTGAACTCTCATAGGTTCATCACAAATATGCTTCCTCCCAAAAAATATGCATCGGTTGCTAACCTGACAACCAGTCAAAACTAAGAGCATTTGACCTGCCATTAGATCTTCGTACTTAGTACATATCTAACCAACTAAAAAAACAAGTAATGTTAAAGAGTATTTGACTCGCTGGTTAGATGCTCCCAGACTAATGATTAGATAGTAATTAATAAGGCCTTAGGCATAATACTCTCTTCCTGGGGTATGCAAGGGGTTACCCATTCAATAACAGAAAAAGGTTCCTTCATCCATGGGTAATGAGGGAACGAGACCAAGGGACCAGCGCACAATACATGGGGTTCGTTGAGTCATTCTTAGCTGTGCCAACATCATAAGACGCCAAGTGATAGTTTATGTGAGACAGGTGGCCCATGGCGTTTTTCCTCAACTGGTACAATCTATTAGGTTATCATGGACTTCATGGTAAGAGGTTTCACCATTACCTGATCATGACTGCTGATCTCTCCTAGATTCTGTTGGATTAAATATATGATTGACATCGCCTCATTAACTACAAGACAAGTTATAAAGATATAAATGAGACGTGTACAAACATGAAATAGGACTCAGTCTATTCTAATACCTAGTCCTAGTACTTTAGTCCTCCTAATGGATTAGAACAAAGGCCACGCATATCACCGTGTGGTAGATTTTGCGACCAGAGAGAATAATCCATATTATATTTGCTGGTAGATGAGATTATTGACCCAATTCAATAAAGTTAGAAAATTGCGTATTGTGTATTGGTACCGATGATGTAATACTCTGGAAACTACATATCGATATACTTACATATATGTATTGGATTGTTAGATTACTAATTTATTTGGTGTGTATCACTGGCAATGTGGTGTATACCGATATAAAAAATATTCTGAAAAATATATATCGATTTATCTGGAGATGTATACTGGATCACTATTGAGTGTGTATCAAAGAAGCTTGCAGTATATATTAGAAAGTTGATGAGTATGTATCATCTGGCCTTGTAGTATATATGATATTTTAGAAACTATGTATCAATTTGTTTAGAGGTATATATTGAGTTGTTAGATAACTAATTTGCTAAGTATGTATCACTTGGCCATGTAGTGTATATTTGGTAAACACTATATTCTAAAAACTGTGTTTTGGTTTTTACCTAGAGGTGTGTGTTGGCTTGCTAGATAACTAATTTGTTTAGTGTGTATCATCTGGCCATGTAATATATATCAATAAAAACTATATTTTGGAAACAAGAAAGAAAGAGGATGCCGTTTATGTGAGATTTCCTTTCTTTTTCTGATTTTTTTAACCACAGGACTGACAAATTTTGTTTGTAGGAGGAGTCCCTAATTTTTGGGTTCCTTCTTTAAAATACACACTGGGAAAAACATGGTAGAATAGAAAATCTACTCCATATTTTCTTCTTTTGATGCCCGCCCCATTAAATTGTGTTCAACGGAAAGAGGCGAAAAGAGAGTAGGTGACTACAACAGTCAGACCTCTAGCAAATCTGAGTTTCGAATTATATTAACCAATTGACCTCAAAAGATTAAATTGATAAAGAAAAAGATCAACAATATACATTAGACTTAATAGTGAGCAAAATTTAGTTTAAAGCAACAATGCAATAGGCTATTATACATTAGCTTCTCTATTCCAGCAACTTTGACTCCATGCTGGAATCTAGATCCCCCCTCTCTCCTGCATTTTTTTTTTGTTATCTAGACTAGAGTACGGCGCCATATGTGATGCATGAAGCTTGAGAAGTATGGACAATGGATTGTAGTGGAAAACATGGATACATGTAGCTAGGGAAGTAGGCAATGTTGTATGCTTTGGAATCATGGAGATGCTGACATTGAACTCTCGATCTTATATATTAATATGGACGATCTCTTCTTGCAGCATTAGTTTATTTGAATCGCCCCGGTCGAATTCTAACATTTACTCAAATAGCCAAGGTACAAAGAAAACAAATAAATAAGGATTAAATGGAACTACATCTATCAACTCTCTATCTACGACATCAGAACACTCCATCAAACACAAACAATTGTTAGCTCAATTGGTTAGCACTTCTCCTTTACCTACTTATCCTTGAGGAGGTCTACGTCAAAATCCTGGATATTACTCGAAAAACAATGATCAATCAGATGGTCCCACTTTTAAATAAAACATCAGAATTACATGGACCAAATACATTGATTATACCTAGTAAAATGAAGAAAAAAGAGAAAAAAAATCTTTTTATCAAATTACATCAGCTAGAAGTGTTGAGGGCGGCCCTATGACGTGTTTGGGTCGCCTGTTTAGACCAGCCCTAACCATGGGCTTCACCTTTTCACTAGCCTTCACAATGACCAAAAACAAGACCCTATATAGAATAACCATACCAAACAGTATGGCAAGATCAACCCACTTAGAGTAGCCCACCTCCATCCGCCAAAAATCCCTCACAATTTCCTCCCCAGTAATAGTGGCTGCACCCCCAGCTTGGATGTTGGGAAAGGAAAGTCCAATGAACTCATTCTTGTAGTAAGCTTGGTTGGCATACTTATGGAAGGTTATGTGGTACATTGGGTATCGCCACACTGGCTTCGGAAGATCATTCGGCAATCGGAAAAAGCTGGCCGATAGTATCATCGTTGCTTGAATTCCGGCACCGGTGATGATGCCCATAAGGTAATTGGGCACAATGCTAGCGACGATCACCATCATGCCCTCAACAAGCAACATCGATGCATACAACACCATAGCAAAGAAAATGAAGTGATCAACTCTGCTTTGGAGGCCAATAAGGTAGTAAGCCATGGCTGCCGGGATTACAGAGACGAGCTATATATGGTGCGGAAGAAAGCATGTTACTTATCATGAATGCAGTGACACCATAATGCCCATTTAGTCTCTCTCTTTGAAAGATCTTTGGATCAAAAAAAAAAGTTGACATGTTAGTGACAACTTCATAACACATTTATGAAATAATCTATGAACAATTAAAAAATTATTTTACAACCATGAACTCCTTTGATTACCAGTGACTAGAGTTTTCACGTAGCTGAAATTACATGTCATAGTAATTGCATTTATGGCAGCTGTTTTATGTGATTACTTGGTTGTATGTAATGTTTGGCTGGCCATTACTCGCAAAAAGAACACCTTTATGATTAGCCCAAAAATTGTCGTTGTAGCCTCCATCTTGCAAAACTTGTCCAATGGCCAATTTCTATAGGATAAATTACTGTAATTAAGTAGGTTTTGGTAAATCCAATTACAAAATATTTGTCAAGCTACAAACCAAACACATGAAGTTGCTCGCTTAGAACAACCAATGTGATGGCTTGCCAAATTACATATATCCAGAACAGGTCTACATGAAAGAGTTTTGTTGAAATTGATATGTAAAATACTGATCGAGTGGAACTTGTAGAATTGAAGCTGGGATTCTAAATGCCATATTGGTGTTTTAGTTTGAATACATACTTCTATCGATCTGTGAAACATGCTGATCGTGGCGAGAGCAGAAGCAATATTACAGGAGCTTATATTACCAAGCATAGTTTGAATTCATGGATAAATAGGACTTCTGAAATTTGCAAATAATGAACATTAAGAATGCCACTAACCTTCATCTCTTCTGTAAAGCAAGGAAAACCACCAATTGCCATAAAAGTTAGGAATGATAATACGAACAGAAGCACCGAACCCCAAGCCTGGGAAGTTTAAATCTACACATCAGTTCCTTGGTTACACTTTTTTCCAATAAAGATCACTGAACTATCAACAAATACCATGTTGTTCTAAATTCAATATTGAAATATATCTGGTTCAAGGTTGAGTATTAAATCGACCTTTCTGGCTTTATTTTCTGCGCCTAAAGTTGAATTACGACACATTCATCAATTACCATTGCCTTCTTCTATGCCATTTGGATTTTTTACATGTCTATGGCTGTATGGGCTTATATGATGAATAAACCGGATTTCTCTTATATAACTGCGGATCTCTAGTATTACCATAGGCACCTCTTAGGCTCAAATTGTCTTTGGCCTTAACTCGGACCAAGTGATGGCAGGTTGGGAGCCAGTCATAAAACATGGTCGTTACTTGAAGGTCTACAGTTTGACCATTTAGCTACTCCATAAAATTGAAATTAGGGTAGCCTGTTAAGGCTCTTGAAAAAAATATCCTAGAAAACAAAGGTTGTAACAAGTATCCTTCAGAGTTAGGCATTTCACCTGAATTGATCCATAGCTATGTCCAATGTCATAAAACATGGTGCCAATGCATAGACACAATATAGCATAAATTACGAGTCGCAGCCAGTAGTATCCTAGATCTCTGTACATGTTTTTAAATGATTTTTTGGTGAGGACAATGCACTGAGTAGTGAAACTAGCTTGACTTCCCTTCTTCACGGCATCTCCTTCCTGCAAAAGGAAACCTCTTTGTGATAATTGATCTTGTGATTAAATCTTTGCATTCCCTTCTGCAGCAGTAATGCTATGAATAATAGAATCATGGTCAAGGAAGATTCATGTAATTGACATACCAATCTGCGCATCTCAGCTACTCGCCTCTCAACTTCTTGGTGGATATTGGATAGCTTGTATGATCTTATGAGGATATCAATGGTTTCAGCAGTGGTTTTTGATTGGCTACTACAGCCTTTTACAATCTCCTAATTGGGAGAGAAGAAAAAAAACCTTAAGCACTTTTCTTTTGTATATTCAAGTTTGTTCAAGAACTTGATACAGAAGTGCACAAGGAACTGTCTAACCTCATCAAAGTCTTTGTTGATAGTTCTGAGGAAGTGATCAGAGGGGTTTCTCATGGATGGGCATGGAAATCCATTTTGACCAAAAAGCTGCAAGAGAAAATAGAATACTGAATCATTAGAAGTCAAAGGTTTGATTGCACTTCCAACATTTTCTAACCTTTATTCATTCAGTGTCATATCTTTAGGAGAATGCAAGTTTTCAATTAGACTAAATTTTTCAAAAGCAAGTTTTCAATTTTTAAAGTATATAAAGAAGACGCAGAAATTCCTCATGTAGGGTGCATATGAAATAGATTCAGCAGACATGCGACAATGTCATGGAAGAAAAGGTAAACTCAAATTGACTATTTGATCATTAATGACATAAATTTTTCCTAAATTTGAAATTAATTACACCTGCCTGTCGTATGATTACTATATAAGATCTTGATCTTGTCTGTTTTAATGGTCCATAGATGGTTGGTTATAATAACAGTTACTGGTTCAGATCAAAAAAGTGGATAGTTCTTAGATTAACAGCCTGCTTCCAAAAATGAGCTTGAAAAATAACTGACAAAATATAAAAGCTTGAAGTATTGAATAATTTTTATTATGAAAACAGAATAATTTGAAATTTGAATCACTCTTTGATAGAGACATGGCAATGAACTACCCAGTAGTTATATATTCTATGATATCAATAGAGGATAGATAGATAGATAGATTAAAGTCGAGATATTGATCAATTAGAACAATTTGTGCTTTTATTCCAAAAAAAAAAGTTATGGCCATTATGAAACTCATGATCACCTCATTAGTTAAAGAAGCAGGTCCAAAATAAACTGTTTTGCCAGAAGATAAAAGGCACAAGTTATCAAAAAGCTCAAAAACTTCACTGCTAGGCTGATGGATCGAAGCGATAATAATCCTTCCATGATGTCGAGATAGGTCGATGATGCAATTCACAACGTGATATGATGCAGCACTGTCTAGTCCACTTGTGGGTTCATCCAAGAAGAGAAGCTTTGGCCGTGTTAAAATCTCTATGCAAATGCTAACCCTCCTCTTCTGGCCACCACTTATTCCATTAGATGCCTGCCCTCCAATCCTTGTGTCCGTAGCATCTTAAAAGCCCATCTCCCTTATAGTCGTCTCTGCTCTCTCCTTCTCAGATTTAGACATGGAGTCTGGCAGTTGGAGCTGTGCAGAATAGTATACAGCTTCTCTCACCGTCAAAGTTGTCCTGAGAATGTCATCTTGGGTCACATAAGCCTATATTAATGAGGAAAAGATCGTTTTATAAGTATGCATATCAATATTAGTTTGTTAGCATCACAAGCTTGGATGAGTATTACAAGTTTTTCACAAATGCAAGGGCTACGATATCCAAGCTTTGAACCGAACTGGGCCCGGTCCACTTGACCGGCCCAGCCACCAGTTCCGGCCTCACGTGCGTTGCACGTGAGGGCACACGGTGAGGAGGTGGAGGGGATCCATCCCGAAGAAGCCCGGATCCCCTGTTTTAGGGCATTCTCCTCCTCCCCTTTGAAACCACTCGAGGTAGAGCCGCCATGCCCGAGTTCTTCCTCCTCGGGCTGCCGGCGGAGAGAGAGAGAGAGAAAGAGAGAGAGAGGGCTTTGGGTCTTCTTCAGTACGAGGGGTCTTCTTCTTCCTTACCGCCGGAGAGGAAGAAAGCTGCCGGACTTTCGTCGGGGCTGAGGTAAGGCCTTCTCCTCCTCTCTTGGTGATTAGCCATGATGTGTTGAGGTTTTGGAACCGGCCAATCGCCGGAAACTTGGGTCCAAAAAAATCGGTCGGCCGAGTGCTCCGCCGCTGGCCTTGTTCGCCGCCGCCGCCCGCCGCCGGGAGTGGCCGGGCTTGCTCCGCCACCTCCTGCCGCTGTCAGAGCCGGCCACCATGGCCGCCCTTGGGCTCGACCGAGAGGGAAGAAGAAGGGGGCAGGGGGGTCACGGATCCCCTATTTCGCTGAAGGGGAAGGAAGAAAGAAGTCGGGAGAAGTTTCTGGAGAAGAAGAGAAGAAAAGAAAAAGAAAAGGAAAGGAAAGAAAAGAAAAAAAAAAGAAAAAGAAGAAAAAAGAACAAGAAAAGAAGGAAAAAAGAAAAAGAAAAGAAGAAGGAAAAAGAAAAAAATGAATAAAGAGAGGGGGTGGTTTATGGGTATGAACCCGAACTCGGGGTGCTAGGCACTTCTGTAGGATCAGCCATGGAAGAATATTAAATTTAAGTTTTTGTATACATATATTGTGATGAATTTTAAAAGAAGAATATGATTTTTGGATATTAGGTTCTATGAGGGATTTACGGAATTAATTAGATTTATTGTGAATCGAATTCGCAAGATAAGTGATGTAACCTCTTTACTAGATTTATCGGCAAACTAAATATCTGTTTTACAAATCGAATTATTCGTGATTTCGAATTTGATGCATGGATTATATGTATATTTTTAGAATATTGTATGGTTCTGATTGAACGTATTTGCTTCATATTTGAATTGTATTTAATTGCTTTGACATTGTACTTTTCGGCTTGGAACACTGAACATAATGTAAGAAAAGATAATGACTTGAAATAGATTCCGACTTGTAGTCGGGCTATATTGAGGACCCTGCCAATGGAGGCTAATACATTGGTACCGCAAGAAGAATAGTCGGTGATATGACCCTGCCACAGGAAACATATGGCTATAGTTCCTGGCTGTTGAGTTGAATCTGATAAATTGAAAGAAATTAAGATATGAACGATATTTGATTTTGACACTGCATGTTTTCATGACTGAAATATGAAATAGAAAACTAATTGAACTTCGACCTGGCTTTGTTGAGGACCCCGCCAATGAGGGCAGATACGTTGGCAATTGACTATCTTGAAGGACTCACCGCAAGAAGATTAGTCAGTGTTGATGACCCTGCCACAGAAAACATGTGGTCATAGTCCAGGATCGACAAGATGAATTGAATATATGAAAGAATCTCGAAACCGTGAAAAGAATCTTAATAATTTAAGAAATATTTGACTTGTACCTTGGAACTGCATATATATTTATTTTCTACATATTATTGCTTGATTTATCTAGCTAGAGTGTTCATTACTTATTAGGCTGTTTAGCTCATTATACAATTTCTTGTTATTTTACAGATTCCGCAAACTAGTCTATTGGGGATTCCAAAATGGGAGAGCGACTAGAAGGATTGTGGCACAAGTTATCTTAGATTTGGGTTATTTAAATGGATTTTTTGCATGGATACCCTTCTAAATATCGAATTTTGCGTGAATACCCTTTCAAAATTGATATTTGCATGTATACCCTTGTAAAACTCTGTTATTGTACAAATACCCCTAACAGAATAGTTATTCTAACGGCGTTAAAAAAGTTATATTTATATTAATTAAAAATAAAATAAAAATTTAAAATGATGTTATTATCCTCCCTCTCCCCCTCCCCCCGGTGCCCGACTTCAGCACACCCGTGCCCGGCCTCCCCTCCCCTCCCCTCCCCCCCCGTGCCCGACTTCTCCCCCCCACCCCCCGAGTATCGGGATCCCGATCGCGGGCGTTCCACACAGCTTTTCTTGTGCCAGAAGAAGAAGAAGAAGACAGGAGCTCCACACAGCTGTGCT
The DNA here is from genome assembly GCF_051530095.1 of Phoenix dactylifera. Classification (NCBI taxonomy): domain Eukaryota; kingdom Viridiplantae; phylum Streptophyta; class Magnoliopsida; order Arecales; family Arecaceae; genus Phoenix; species Phoenix dactylifera. The sequence continues at coordinate 26,391,770 of NC_143196.1, read as the reverse complement.
CTGCTTCAGAATCTCTTGGGCCCAGAAGAGAGAGAGAGAGAGAGAGAGAGAGAGAGAGAGAGAGAGGACTGCTGGTTTGAGTTGGAAAGAAGGTGGCTTGTCTAAGGACCAGAAATAATGCTAAGTAGGTGGCTTTAACAGCACTGAGTTGGTGGTAATGGAAACAGGAAAAGAGAAACAAAATCAGGATAAAGGCTTCACAAAGCCACCTAAAATCCAGCAAAACTCAGAGAAATGAGTTTGCTTTGTGATAACAAGTAAGAGAGTCTCTTCTTTTTTGTGTGTGTAGGTGGTGGTACTATTCGTCGTTTTTAAGTGAATTTATGGCGGGTTTTCAAGGCAGACAGGAAGGAGATATGGGTTTCTTAGGAGCTTGTTAGCTTGCTCCCATGGCCTTATTATTCTCTAAAGGGATGGGAAATGCCAGCCAATGAGGAGGAAAAGCCCTAAGGGGAGTAGAGTTCAAGTGTGGAAGGATAGCAACAAGCATAGGTTCACAGAATCCAAAGGAACCTCGGCCCGTCAGGATTCTCTCTCGATCTATTACACTGTTGATACCTCTGGTGTCTCGGTAGCTGGCTCCGGGTTAGGGAACTCGGCACGTAAAAATTCAAGAGCACTCCATCGCTGCTGCTGCCGCAACTGCCCCTGCTGTTCCTCCGCTTCTCTCTCCTTAACAGCTGATGACGCTCGGTTGGTTTCTCCTCCTGGGGAAGTCTTCTTCTCCTCTGCAGCTGAGTGCCGGCAGCCGATCCTTTCTCGACGAGGTTGGTGAGCGAGAGCTCGTACTCCGACTCTAGGAAGTCTCGCAGGAACCTGAGGAGCTCTTCTCGACCCTTGGCTATCTCCCGCGCCCTCGCTGATAGAGGAGCCACCCCAAAGCCCTCCATCTTTCTCCCTGGGAACCAGAGAGCCGCTGGGCTTGCAGCTGTGGGAGGGTAAGGCACCCGCGAGGGAGGGGGGGTGGTGTGTGCTGAAGCCGGGCACCGGGGGGAGGGGGAGGAAGGGTGGGAGGGAAGAGTAAGAATAATATGGTCATTTTAAATTTTTATTTTATTTTTAATTTATATAAATATAATTTTTTTAACGCCGTTAAAATAACTGTTCTATTAGGGATATTTGTACAATAACAGAGTTTTACGAGGATATACATGCAAATATCAATTTTGAAAGGGTATTCACGCAAAATTCGATATTTAGAACGGTATCCATGCAAAAAACCCTATTTAAATTGATCTGTTATTTTGGACATTTATTATGATTGCTGGACATTGCAAGATTTTGTTATTTTAAAAACTAGGTTTCTGCATGTTGGTAAATTATTGTTCCGCTACGTATCTAGAACTGTGAGACCTTATGACTTGAGTTAGTCGATGGAATAAGATTACATTTATTCAGTTAAATTATTTTCGATTTATATAATTGAGATGTTTGGTTAAGATGCCTTGCATGCTCGTAGGGAGAGTTTCCTACGGGTGTGCGGCGGTTGGCGCGGACCCCCGGCTCGCAATCTCGGACTGGGGGCGTGACAACTTTTATGGTATCAGAGCATAAGTGGATAAAATCTAAGACAGAATCTGACATAGGATGAGTGTAGGTGGGTAAACACTAAAGGCATTGGACGTGAATCTATGCCAATTGCATTGTCAGCTACTTTCAAGATTTTCTATTAAGCCTTGTAATTGATTATGTATGAGAAGGTTACTAGGAAATTATGATTGAATTTACTTATGAGGTTTGATACATTATGGAAGGTTGGGCAATCTATGAATCAAGTTATAATTAGTTAGATTTGGATCTAAATTAAGTGCAAAAGGATTGGCCATGGAATATTATCATGCATTGTGATTATTTATTATTTAAGTGAACTTGTAAACTCAAAAATTGATATGGAGGTATACTATGATATTGCTTAATTTTGAAGATAATTTTTTTAAAGGCAAATTAAGATCCATTTATATGAAGTTGTTTAAGATTTGGGCTATGAAACCTTTTACAGTGCTTGATTGGAATATTCATTGAGGTTTGAACCTATATGTGGATTAGGAATGAAACTAGCATGTAGAAGAAAAATGTGCAGGGTGATATTGCAAATAGGTCTATTTTCTTATTGAAGAATTGATTTATTGGAAATTGTAAAGTATTTATCTTGGAATAATCATTAATAATTTTAATTGTCATATTTGGATCCAAATAACAGATCTTTATCGGATACTACGTGATGTATATGAAACTTCAATTCAAAGTTTGGATTTATAAGTTGAACTAGAATTTTTGTCAATATTGTTGTGGTTGCTGATAAAATCTAGATTTGCCTGAAGAATTTGAATTTTAGAGGCTTACATGGTTATGATGGAAGATTTTTGATAAATATCAAAGATCTCGATGAAGAAAACTCTTGGAGAGATGACCGAGTTGATTTTACTTATATCTATTGATTTAAGGTGTTCTATCTTGGTGGAGCGTTGAAAAAAATTCTTTTGGTTGTTTTTACTTGTAAGAGTTTGACCTGAAATCGTCTAGTTGAGTTGATAAATAATAATAATAATAATAAGATTCAATTTATTTTGAATTATAGTAACTAGCCTATATGGTGTTTTTGAACGTATCAATTGACTCGAGGATCAGTCTAGATGGATGTACTCGGAGGAAGTAAGAGGACGAAATCAAAAGTTCTTTTTGGGCTTTACTTGGAAATTAAAATTTTGGATCTCCTTAGTTCAAAATACAAAGTAGTATTTTGATTAAAAAAGTTATTAGTGAATTCAAAAAAAAAAAAAATTGATGGTTTGAATCAGAGTGCGCAGTGAAAGCGTAGTGGTCTGAACTATTTTTCTAAGTTGGTCAGAAGTATTATCCCTTTAATTCGGCAAGTTTTAATAACAAAAGACTTGATTTGATTTTGAATTTTTGGATGTCGCTGCACTATCATAGGTTCTCTAATTTTATGTCATGCTAAGGAAATGATTAACATCTTGAGACTAGAATTAATAGATCATCGATTTTGATTTTGGATCTGGAATATTTTGGTGTAGACCTATTTCCTCCTAAATCTGAAGCTTGTACTTCTTCAATTAATATCAACCCTCTATTTGAAAGAACTTGAGGTTGTCAACTGACTTTGATGAATATTCCACTAGGGGTGGATTAGAGTTGTTTATGATCTAATCTTGTGATAGATCGGTTAATCAAGAGCAATTGATATTTTGACAAAGAAACTTGATGTTCTTATTCAAAATTAAGACGTTGATTTTTATTGATGAGAGAGAGAAGTTTGATTTACATCATCCACAAAAAGAACCAAATTTGGAGGTATTGGACCTTTCTTATGATAAGATGAAGTTGTATTGATAAGTAGAATTACTGGAAGACTTAAGTTAATCTTCTAGCAGTGAAAAATGTTGTTGATTCTATGAATAATCTAGAGGTAGCTATGTAATTTTCACCCATGGGTTTTCTATTGTTGATAGTGCTTGGGAGAATCTTGGGCATCCTAAATGTAGCATTAACGAATTGGTGGTTACTTGATTGGACTTAGATCTAGAATACTTTAACATGGATCTCCTATTAATCTATCTATTTGAAAGGGCTTGAGGTTTTTCTAAGACAAAGGTTCATCATTATTTCATGGAAAAAAAAATGAGGAGCATTTGATGCTAAAGCTTTCTCCTACTTACATTTAACCGATTAAATTTCTATGTAGAATTAATCAAGAGCAATTAATTTATTCGGAAAAAGAATTATGGCATTTTAATCCAAGGATGGAAGGTTAGTCTTAATTCGAAAGAGATCAAAAAAAAAAAAAACTTGCTATGAATCATATATGGAAAGGATTAAGTTTTGAGATGCCATGATTTTGCCAAAATCTTGTGAGCTTACATTTCGAGATGAGGATTGTTTAGGAGCTCGGGAATGATATGATGTTTCCATATTTTCATAATTTGAAACTTTAAGTGAGTTAATTTCGAGGACAAAATTATTTTAAGGGAGGAAGAATGTGAGACCCAAGCTTTGAACCGAACTGGGCCCGATCCACTTGACCGGCCCAGCCACCAGTTCTGGCCTCACGTGCGTTGCACGTGAGGGCATACGGTGAGGAGGTGGAGGGGATCCATCCCGAAGAAGCCGGGATCCCCAGTTTTAGGGCATTCTCCTCCCCTTTGAGACCACTCGAGGTAGAGCCGCCATGCCTGAGTTCTTCCTCCTCGGGCTGCCGGCAGAGAGAGAGAGAGAGCGAAAGAGAGAGGGAGATAGAGGGCTTTGGGTCTTCTTCGGTACAAGGGGTCTTCTTCTTCCTTACCGCCGGAGAGGAAGAAAGCTGCCGGACTTTCGTCGGGGCTGAGGTAAGGCCTTCTCCTCTCTTGGTGATTAGCCATGATGTGTTGAGGTTTTGGAACCGGCCAATCGCCGGAACTTGGGTCCAAAAAATCAGTCGGCCGAGTGCTCCGCCGCTAGCCTTGTTCGCCGCCGCCCGCCGCCGGGAGTGGCCGGGCTTATTCCGCCACCTCCTGCCGCTGTCAGAGCCGGCCACCACGGCCGCCTTTGGGCTCGACCGAGAGGGAAGAAGAAGGGGGCGGGGGGGTCACGGATCCCCTGTTTCGCCGAAGGGGAAGGAAGAAAGAAATCGGGAGAAGTTTCTAGAGAAGAAGAGAAGAAAGGAAAAAGGAAAGGAAAGGAAAGAAAAGAAAAAGAAAAAGAAGGAAAAAGAAAAAGAAAAGAAAGAAAAAAAAAGAAAAGAAGGAAAAATAAAAAAAAATGAATAAAGAGAGGGGGTGGTTTATGGGTATGAACCCGAACTCGGGGTGCTAGGCACTTCTGTAGGATCAGCCATGGGAGAATATTAAAATTTAAGTTTTTGTATACATATATTGTGATGAATTTTAAAAGAAGAATATGATTTTTGGATATTAGGTTCTGCGAGGGATTTACGGAATTAATTGGATTTATTGTGGATCGCGTTCACAAGGTAAGTGATGTAACATCTTTACTAGATTTATCGGAAAACTAAATATCTGTTTTACGAATCGAATTATTCGTGATTTCGAATTTGATGCATGGATTATATGTATATTTTTTGAATATTGTATGGCTCTGATTGAACGTATTTGCTTCAGATTTGAATTGTATTTAATTGCTCTGGCATTGTACTTTTCGGCTTGGAACACTGAACATAATGTAAGAAAAGATAATGACTTGAAATAGATTCAGACTTGCAGTCGGGCTATATTGAGGACCCTGCCAATGGGGGCTAATACATTGGTACCGCAAGAAGAATAGTCGATGATATGACCCTGCCACAGGAAACATGTGGCCATAGTTCCTGGCTGTTGAGTTGAATCTGATAAATTGAAAGAAATTAAGATATGAACGATATTTGGTTTTGACACTGCATGTTTTCATGACTGAAATATGAAATAGAGAACTAATTGAATTTCGACCTGGCTATGTTGAGGACCCCGCCAATGGGGGCAGATACGTTAGCAATTGACTGTCCTGAAGGACTTACCGCAAGAAGATTAGTCGGTGTTGATGACCCTGCCACAGGGAACATGTGGTCATAGTTCAGGATCGACGAGATGAATTAAATATGTGAAAGAATCTCGAAACCGTGAAAAGAATCTAAAGAATTTAAGAAATATTTGACTTGTACCTTGGAACTGCATATATATTTATTTTCTACATATTATTGCTTGATTTATCTAGTTAGAGTGTTCATTACTTACTGGCCTGTTTAGCTCATTATATAATTTATTGTTGTTTTACAGATTCCAAGAACTAGCCTATTGGGGGTTCCAAAATGGGAGAGCGACTAGAAGGATTGTGGCACAAGTTATCTTAAATTAGGGTTATTTAAGTTGATCTGTTATTTTGGACATTTATTATGATTGCTGGACATTGCAAGGTTTTGTTATTTTAAGAACTAGATTTCTGCATGTTGGTAAATTATTGTTCCGCTGCGTATCTAGAACTATGAGACCTTATGACTTAAGTTAATCGATAGAATAAGTTACATTTATTCAGTTAAATTATTTTAGATTTATATAATTGAGATGTTTGGTTAAGATGCCTTGCATGCTCGTAGGGAGAGTTTCCTACGGGTGTGCGGCGGTTGGCGCGGACCCCAACCCGAGATTACACCCGGCTCGCAATCTCGGGCCGGGGGCGTGACACTTTGCGTCCCTTCTATCTGGAGAATTAACAACTCTCTCGATCACTAAGCACTTAGCTCGAATGGTAATTCCAACTGGTTAGCAGGTCCCGTGAGAGGAAATTATTACAACCTTTTGGATTAATTCTTTATCTCCTTAGCTTGCTCTTGTTCAGATTTTTTCATGTTTTGGTGAAATGTACCTTTCTTGGATGTTGGGTTTAACTCCACCTCAGAGAGGGAGAGAGCGCTACAAATAAAATGCAAAAGCTATACTCTTTCCTTGCACTGAAAGCCACTTGTTGGATCCTTCTTGCCATGCGCATCAAGTACATACGTAATGTTTTTTGTTTTTTTAATGATAAAATGAGAGTTTTATTTCAAGCCATGCTGAATGCACATGGCTTGGTATTAGTTTGAAACAAGACTAAGCTATTGTTGGCCACACTTTCCTCACTTGCATCAAATGCAACAAACTATACCAAACTATGTTGCACCGTGTGAATTTGATGCTTGTTGAACAAAAGCCATTTATCTTGTTCTTTATGTGGAATATTTTGCACGAAGTCAAGCCTCTATTTTGTTGCTATGTACAAACGTTAATCTCTTATGCAAACTATAAGCCTCTATTTTGCCGCTACGTGTCATGCTCCAAACTTGTCATCTGCGCATGGGCGGCTCAATGTATTTCAGAGTCTAAGGCGAACTCACTATTTTTTTTTATAAAAAATGATGAAAAAGAAAATACGATAGCAATGCAGCAGCAAAATAGATTTTGATACATATTAAGATTTAAAGGTCACTGGCAATGCATATCAATAAAGCAGATACCCAACAGCAAGCTAGTTTTGATTATTAATTGTATTTGAAAGTATAAGAAAATCCCTTATCCCTGATTTTATACAAAATGAAATATATACATCAAATAACTCTTTAAGGGTCGGGTCGGCCCTGACTGATATGAATTCTGTCCAAAAACCCAATATAGACCAGAATGAAGCATGCAAAGACAACTCTCAAGCCACCAAGGTGGTAGCTTAGTGGAACTCGGCATTGTTTTCTAACCGCATGGTTCCAAGTTCGAATCGCCCTGCGCGTCGATTAAAATGTGGTGACACTGCTTGGACATGAGGTCTATGAGCGTTTATTGGTCCAATGGAAGCTTTGGTGGTGCTAGGTATGACGTACTCACCCTTGGGTGCGAAGGGTATGAGTAAAACTTATCTGCCTATATTGAACATTTTCCTGGCGGGGTGGGGGCCTAGTGGGGGCTGCTATGCGGAGGTGGGCTTGTCCCTTCCTTCTCCCCTACCTCTTTCTTTTAACACCCAAAAAAAAAAAAACCGACACTCTCAAGGGGAAAGTACACAACCCACTCGCACGAAAACCATCAAATTAATAAAGCTGATGTTCACAGCAAAAAAATAGAAGATACAGAAAACTAACAGGATGGAGCAAAACTAGAGAGAAGCACATAAAAATATGAAAGAGCAGAGAAAGATTAGAAGCGATGACTCACTAATATCCATCCCTAAGCCCACCAAACTTCTCCTGTCCTGCAGTATCCCAGCAGTCGAACTGGACCTTTCCACAGTTGGTGTGCAAATCCAAGAAATGGACTTCGACACCAATGGTAGCTGCCAAAGAAGCCAAGAACTCGATCATTTTTTTAAATAAAAGGAAAGTAATCAATATTAAAAAAAGAGAACATATATTTCTGGGTATGTCAGACACCTACATTCATATTTCTTCTCAAATTCCCCCATGAGATGTCTCTTGACGAAGGTAGTCTTCCCTGCAGCAGATCACAAAACTTTTTAAAAATCAGTTCTCTTTCGTCCGATCAATCAACCAAAAAATATGGATCAAGAAAGAGCCAAAAGAAAGAACTTAATCGCCTAAAACTATGGATCAGTGTAGGAAGAGGAAAGAAAATTATAAAAAACAAAAAAAGGAAAGAAATAAAGAGAAAAAGAAAGAGTAAAGAAATAAAGAAAGGGTCACCTGTCCCGCCGTCCCCAACGATCACGAGCTTGAAGCTAGGGTAATCCACCGTCTGTTGGTTCCGAAGCACCCACAACACACACGAAGGAAATGAAAACAGATGAAGAACAAGAAGAAGAGAGCAGATATCGGTAGCAAAAACCCCAAGAAATCCATGGGATCAGAGATGGCACGCACGCAACATAGGAATTAAATCCCTCAAAGTAACAGTCAAAATGAGAGAGAAATAAATCCCTAAAACCTAGAAAAAGAACGAATGATGCAAAAGAGAAGAAAGCGGAAGAGATAATAGAAGAAAAATACCATCTTTCCTCGACGGATTCCAAAGAGGGTGGATGGGGGGTTCCTCCTCTCTCGGCGTCGCCAGTTCGGCGCTGGGAAAAGAGATTTGGAGCGAGCTGCCGGAGTTGAAAGGGTAGTGCCAAGGGTTCAGGGGTAGTCTGCCGCCGGCTGAGCGAGAATGCCGAGAAGAGCAGCAATGGGGAAGATGGGGTCACGGGAAGTGCCTGTTTGCCGCTTTCGGAACAGCTGCTGCCTGCGAAGGAAGAACAGTGCTACAGTGATGGGATTTGGGACCAAGGCGGCAAGGACAAGGAGTAGCCGAATATGACCAATAGCCAGAGGTTATACCAGCTTCACACGCAGGTGGATTTTTTTTTTATATATTTATTTATTTATTTTAGTAAAAACGGCAATTTATATAGCTCTAATATGAGCACATTCTGCCAAATCAAAAAAAAATAGAAAGTACAAAGGGAGAGGGAGCTCTACTGTGGACGTCGATAGGAACTTTTCGGAATGCCATGCAACATAGGAGGCGACCCAATCTGCTGCCCTGTTCGTCTCCCGAAATACATGTGATGCCTGGTACTCATCCAGCTCCGTAATCAACCTGCGAGTCTCACAAATAAGTGGATGACCATCTCCATACCTGTCCGCACCCTGTATCCAATCAATCACTATAGATGAGTTCTCGATGTGCACCCGCTCGGCACCGAGCATCCGCCTCGCATATGATATACCCTCCTAGGCTGCCCGAAGCTCTATCCCAACTACGGTGAGTCCTGGCGTGCGGCGACCTCCTGCTACGACCAATTTACCGTAGTGGTCTCTGATCATAAATTCAACACCTCCGGACCTCCCATCCACCGCCACGCTGCTGTCAAAGTTCTTTCGACTGTTCCTAGGGACCTGGCTGCGATGGGATTGGGACTTCTCTCCCATGTCTTGTCATCTTGAAAGCTGAAGCAATTTCCCATAGGCCACAGGCCACAGCGAAGTAGCGAAGCTGCAAAGGAAGTAACCCATAGTGGCGTAGCCTTTATTGTAGCTCTACAGATTGTGGTGGGCCTTTTTTTGGGCCGGGGTTGTTGCCCAAGGTGACAAGCCAAGAGGAGGGGGGTGAATTGGTTTTTCTAAATTTTTCAATCCCTTAATTAAATCAATTGATGAGTGAGTGGTTTAGTTAATATAAATTGAGTGTGTGTGGTGAAGTTAGAACAATACACAATACAAACACACAAGAAGTATAGTGGTTCGGTGCTCTCCTAAGCACCTACGTCCACTCTCCAAGCGTTCCCTTGGAAATTCACTATAATCCCGCGGATTACAGTTGGATTGTTTTCCATGTTCACAATCCAAAAACCTTTACACTTTGGTTTTTCGGGATCACCAAAAATCTATGTTGGTTTTGCGGGCTCACCAACAACCTACACCGTTGGTTTTACGGGCTCACCAATAAACCTTACAAAGTAATTAAGAAGAAAGTTTGAAACTTCTAAAAGAGCAAATATAACAATTTTACACTAATAGAAGAGCTGAGAAAATAGTTATCGCTTTGAGGATGCTCTTCTCTTCTTTGCCAAGGTTACTTCACTTCACAATGGTTTGGTGGAGCTGTTGAATGCACACTCAGATTACTCAACCACCTCCTTTTTGAGACTTAAATGGAGAACCTTGACGAAGGATGCTAGGGCTTGCTTTTACTTGAATGAACTATTGATTTTTTGACCAAAGATACTTCCTCTGATGAATAGTATCACTTTAAATACTTTCCCACCTCTATTGGTCACTCCCCATTGGTTAGATTTGAAAAACTAGCCATTACTAGCCGTTGGGAGGTCAAAAAGTACTTATGCAGAACTAGCCGTTATCCCCTTGTCCGTGCTGGGGTCGACCCAAACCTTCCTGAGGTCGAGTCAACTTACTGTTCATCAGACTTGGGGTCGACTCAACTTCCTCTGGGGTCGACCCAACTTTTTCTGGGGTCCACCTCTGCTACAGTGGGGTCGGCCTTCTCAAGAACCACAGAACCTTGTATTTTCGGCTGCTTTCACTGGGGTTGACTCAAGCTTTCTTGGGGTCGACCCGTGCTACAGTGGGGTCGACTCAAGTTCCATTGGGGTCGACCCTCTCAGGGATTCCAGAAACATGGTTTTGAACACATATCCTTGGGGTCGACTCATGTTCAGTTGGGGTCGGCTCCATTGGGGTCGACTCAAGTGTTCTTGGGGTCGGCTCAAGGAATCTTGGGGTCGACTCTCTCAGTGAATTCCAGAGAGTTGTTTTCTTGAGGCTTCAAACTGGGGTCGGCTCAAGGTTCTTTGGGGTCGGCTCCTCACCTGGGGTCGGCTCAAAGATACATGGGGTCGGCTCCACTCACTGTTCATCTGTACCATTTTTGCAGAGGTATGCCAGATGGTTCCAAGATGTGCCAGGGTCGACTCCACTTGCACTGGGGTCGACTAATTCACACTTTCCTACATCTTAAGGTTAGACTAATTTATATAATCAATGAACCATATTTCAAGTAATTTTGAGTGTAAGCCACGATAGAACTACATACCCTTAACAATAAAATGACTGTTTTGCCCTTAAGAGTATATTTCACTTGAAACTTTGCTGAATTAGATTAAAAGTTCTCTATTACTTTTCTACTACAAATTTTATCCCGTTGTTAATCATTGGAAGATTTCTTGATCTCATTCTCTCAATATATCATGAATGTATCGAAGGTGTCGTATTCATTAGTGATGTATCACGTTAAGCTATTTTATTAATTTGATATTCCCTCAATGGTTGTGTTAATCATCGAAATAACACTATCATCCTCAGGGGTCCTAGACGACTACCTCAGTCGCCTATGGGTTAGGCTGATGCAGGTGTATGGACGTTATACAACTTGCATGCCACTTTCAGGGTATTAAATGGCTGAATTTAGAAAAGTCATTAAAATGAAAGTTTCATGTCTCTTTCTCTTCTTTCCAACAAGCCTAAGAACATTAAAATCAGAGTTATGGTTGGAAAGTTATAGGTATTTTAAGAGGCAGGTGTCTTTTGACCTTTTAAATTCTCTAAGAGAATTTAGTTTTGGCTTTAATGTCTTTTATTATGTGAGTTACCCATATTAAGGTGACTCTCGATCTTTCATTTTCTTTTGTCTTTTCATGTTACCCATGAGTTGCCTATAAATAGTCATGAATTGTAATGAGGAGGCATCCAAGTTATTTGAATGAAAGTTATCTTCCTCCTTACACAAGAAATTGTTCGTCTTTTCTCCCACTTTTATTGGATTGCAAATTGATCCAAGCGGTATCAAGTGGTATCAGAGCGAGGTTATCATCTCTTGACGTTTTGAGAGGAATCCTATCGCATTTCTCGTGGTGGTGTTGACGCAAGCTTCAACCAACCATGGCAAGCCGAGGCAACCAAGGTCCTTCTAGCGATGAAGAACCTCGAAGAGAACGAGATCCTCGCGACATAGAGAATGATGAGTTGCAGCGGCAAGTCCAAAATCTTACCGAAAGTTTGGCTCGTTATGAGCAAAACCCGAGTGAAGAGGAGGGCGGCACCACTGAAGAAGATCACAACACCTTCCGTGACCAAAGTTCACGTCGTGGTAGGAGGAACAACTCTTCTTCATCTCACCAACATCGTCATCAATTTCGATTTACAGACATCAGGGTAGACATTCCTGAGTTTGAAGAAAAAATGCAACCCGACATCTTTCTAGATTGGCTCAACACTGTTGAGCGAATCTTTGACTACAAAGAGGTCCCCAATGAGCTTAAAGTCAAGATCGTAGCCATCAAGCTTCAAAAGCATGCATTAATCTAGTGGGAGCGCCTCAAGTTGCAAAGAGCAAAGGAGGGCAAATCCAAGATTCATACTTGGGAGAAAATGAAGAAAGAGCTTCGCAAAAAGTACCTTCCCGAAAATTACCTTCAAGATACATTTCTCACTATGTATCAATTCACTCAAGGGATGCGAACCATGGAGTACACTGAAGAGTTCGACAATCTTATGGTTCGTTGTGGTGTAGCGGAGCCCGAAGAGCAAACAATAGCTCGTCACCTTAGCGGATTGAGGCGTGACATCCATGATATGGTACACCTCCATTCTTTTATTTCTCTTAATGATGTTATTAAACTTGCTATTAAAGTGGAACACCAACTTCAACAACGGCGAGAAAAGGGTTCAACAAATGCTCCTGAAGGCTGAAATTTCAAGTGTGAGGGCATTCCTAACCGGAGGAGTGCATCGCAGTCTCATTCGTCTTCTACATCCAAGCCAACCACGACAGTGAAAAAAGATGCTTCATCTTCTTCTCGGCCAACATCATCTCGACCTCAATGTTTCAAGTGTTCTGGCTATGGGCACATTGCTTCTGAGTGTCCAAATAGAAGAATGGTTTCTCTTGTCGAAGAAGGTGATGGTGAAGAAAATGAGTCAGATTCTATATATGATGAAATTGAAGAAGACATTACATATAGTGATCATGATGAAGCTCTTGTGGTCCGACGAACCCTGAATTCAATATGAAGCGAAGATGATCACATGTGGCTCCGGCACAACATCTTTCATACTCGATGTACGGCTCATAGCAAAATTTGCAATGACATTATCGATGGAGGAAGTTGCGAGAATTGCGTCTCAACGAAGATGGTGAAAAAGTTGAAACTCAAGACAGAACCTCATCACCACCCATATTCTCTTTCTTGGCTCAAGAAAGGAAATGAGGTAAAAATTTTCTAACGTTGCCTTGTTCAATTTTCAGTTGGAAAAAATTATCGTGATGAAATATGGTGCGACGTGGTTCCTATGGATGCTTGCCATTTACTTTTGGGGAGGCCATGGTTATTTGATAGGAGGGTCGTTCATGATGGATACAAAAATACTTATGCATTCTTAAAGGATGGTGTCAAAATAACCCTTGGGCCTTCAAAAATGGACAACACACCCAAACCCATTAAGGGATAGGGAAGTACCTTTTTGTCTATGGCAGAATTTGAAGTTGAAATTCGAGAAGCCTCCCAAGCATATGCTCTCATAGGGGTGGAATTTAACTCGGAGGGCAATTTATTGCCACCCAAGATTACTTCTTTTTTGCAAGAATTTCGAGATGTGGCTTCCGATGAAATTCCTTCTGGTCTTCCACCAATAAGGAAATTCAACATTGCATTGATCTTGTGCCAGGTGTAACTTTACCAAACAATGCGGCATATAGAATGAGTTTCAAGGAGCATGAAGAATTGCAAAGACAAGTGAACGAGTTGGTGGCCAAAGATTTGGTACATGAAAGCATGAGTCCATGTGGGGTTCATGCCTTACTTGTCCCCAAAAAGGATGGAACATGGCGCATATGTATTGATAGCCGAGCTGTTAACAAAATCACCATCAAATACCGTTTTTCAATCCCTCGGCTAGACGACATGTTAAATCAACTTGCCGGCGCTTGCATCTTCTCCAAGCTTGATCTTCGAAGTGGCTATCATCAAATTTGCATGAGACCGGATGACGAATGGAAGAAGGCATTCAAGACAAGAGATCGACTATATGAATGGCTTGTGATACCATTTGGGCTCTCTAATGCACCAAGCACATTCATGCGCCTCATGAATCAAATCTTCAAGCCTTATATAGGTAAATTTGTCGTTGTTTACTTTGATGACATTTTGGTCTATAACAGGAATCAAGAGCAACACTTGGAGCATCTTAGACAAATTTTTATGATGTTGCAAAGGAGAAGCTCTATGTCAACCTTTGCAAATGCGACTTCTTGACCGATAGCCTAATATTTTTGGGTTATATGGTCACCGCCAACGGCATCAAAGTTGATCCTAAGAAGATTGAAGCTATCTTAGTTGGCCAGTACCTCGTACCATTCACGAGATCCGGAGTTTTCATGGGTTGGCCACATTTTATCGAAGGTTTATATGGCATTTCAGTTCTATTATAGCCCCTATCACAAATTGTATGAAAGGTGG